>NC_142442.1:90144000-90467500 GCF_059453495.1 Arachis ipaensis | reverse complement strand
AACTACTAATACATCTTTGCATCCTACAGGTGAGCCACACATGGCGGAGCCACGCCGGATCACTTTGCATGAGCAAGAAGCTCCGGATATCATACTTCAACAGTTGCAAGCAAGGTATCCTAACCTTGATCCGAACTTTGAGTTGAAGAGTAGCTTGATACATCTACTTCCTAAGTATCATGGGTTGCGGGGTCAAGACCCCATCCGACATTTGAAGTATTTTCAAGTTGCTTGTTCTACGGCTCGAAGGCATGTAGCCGATGAGGTAGCTATCATGGTTTTTGCCTTCCCCTTCTCTCTTGAAGCGCAAGCAAAAATATGGTTCTATTCGCTACCGGATGAGATTGTGACTAATTGAAATTTCTTGAGAAAAGAGTTTCTTGATAAATTCTTTCCATCGGAGAAGACCGACTACATCTGGAAAGAGATTTCGGGCATAATGCAAAGAGACCAAGAGAGTTTGTACAAGTATTGGTCTCGGTTCAAGAGGCTATTGGAGTCATGTCCACACCACGGAATGCCCACTAACTTGCTCATTAGCTACTTTACCAGAGGTCTTTGTACGGAGGATAGAAGATTGCTCACCGCTTCTAGTGGTGGTTCCTTTTCGAAAAACAAGATGGAGGGAGAAGCTTGGAATTTGATATAGGATGTTGCCGAATCAAGTCTAACCAAAGCACTTGGGGATACGACCACCATCCTTATACGAATCCAAAGGGATCAAAAAGAATACTACTCCATCAAAGCTGTCCAAGCCCCACCTCCGGTTGCTCAACTTGAAGGCCCTCCTAGAATTTGTGGTTTGTGCTCTAGCACCACACATTACACCGACCAATGCCATCAAATTCAAGAGGAACATGCCCTTGTGGTAGCCAATGTGAATTACAACAACCGTCCACCCTACCCTTCTCAAGGTCAAAACAATTACCATCAAGGTGGTAATCAACATCAAGGGTGGAGGGATAATGCGCAAGGAAGCAATCAAAACCAAAGATGGAACAATTCTTCTTCTCATCACAACAACAACCAATCTTCATCCCAATACCACCACAACAACACCAACTACCAAGCCAACCAAAGCCACTCCAACCAAAACCAAAAGATCTACACCAAGTACCAAGCACCACACCATAGACAACAAAACCAAAACCAAACTCCTCCATCTTCCAACAATCAAGTTGAAGAGCTTAGAGCCGCTATGGAAAAATGAGAGGGGAGCAACAAGGCTCAATTTGATGCCTTGAGTACCCAATTGGCTAACCTCACTGATGAGCGGATAATTTATACGCTTTTTGGCATTATTTTTAGTATGTTTTTAGTATGATTTAGTTAGTTTTTATTATATTTTTATTAGTTTTTAAATAAAAATCATATTTCTGGACTTTACTATGAGTTTGTGTGTTTTTCTATAATTTCAGGTATTTTCTGGCTGAAATTGAGGGAGCTGAGCAAAAATCTGATTCAGGCTGAAAAAGGACTGCAGATGCTGTTGGATTCTGACCTCCCTGTACTCGAAATGGATTTTCTGGAGCTACAAAGGTCTAAATGACACGCTCTCAATTGCGTTGGAAAGTAGACATCCAGGGCTTTCCAGCAATATATAATAGTTCATACTTTGCTCAAGTATAGATGACGTAAACTGGCGTTCAACGCCAGTTCCATGTTGCAATCTGGCGTCAAACGCCAGAAACAGGTTACAAATGGGAGTTGAACGCCAGAAACAGGTTACAACCTGGCGTTTAACTCCAGAAATAGCCTAGGCATGTGAAAAGCTTAAGTCTCAGCCCCAGCACACACCAAGTGGACCTCAGAAGTGGATTTCTGCACCAATTATCTTAGTTTATTCATTTTCTGTAAACCTAGGTTACTAGTTTAGTATTTAAACAACTTGTAGAGATTTATTTTGCACCTCATGACATTTTAGATCTGAACTTTGTACTCTTTAACAGCATGAGTCTCTAAACTCCATTGTTGGGGGTGAGGAGCTCTGCTGTGTTTCGATGAATTAATGCAACTATTTCTGTTTTCTATTCAAATACGCTTGTTTCTACCTAAGGTGTTTATTCGCACTTAAATATGATGGATGTGATCATCCGTGACACTCATCATCATCCTCAACCTATGAACGCGTGCCTGACAACCACCTCCGTTCTACCTTCGATTGAATGAATATCTCTTGGATTCCTTAATCAGAATCTTCGTGGTATAAGCTAGAATCCATTGGCAGCATTCTTGAGAATCCGGAAAGTCTAAACCTTGTCTGTGGTATTCCGAGTAGGATTCAGGGATTGAATGACTGTGACGAGCTTCAAACTCACAAGGGCTGGGCATAGTGACAGACGCAAAAGGATCAATGGATCCTATTCCAGCATGAGTGGGAACCGACAAATGATTAGCCGTGCGATGACAGCGCACCTGGACCTTTTTCTCTGAGAGGACGGATGATTGACAACGGTGATCCACTAACACACAGCTTGCCATAGGAGGAACCTTGCGTGCATGAAGAAGAAGACATGGAAAAAGCAGAGATTCAGAAGACAAAGCTTCTCCAAAACTCCAACATATTCTCCATTACTGCAGAACAAGTATTTAATCCATGCTCTTTTATTCTTCGCAATTCATATTGATAATTATAATTGATTTCCTGACTAAGATTTACAAGATAACCATAGGTTGCTTCAAACCAACAATCTCCGTGGGATCGACCCTTACTCACGTAAGGTATTACTTCGACGACCCAGTGCACTTCCTGATTAGTGGTACGAGTTGTGAAAAGTGTGATTCACAATTCGTGCACCAAGTTTTTGGCGCCGTTGCCGGGGATTGTTCGAGTTTGAACAACTGACGGTTCATCCTGTTGCTTAGATTAGGAAGATTTTGTCTTTTGGGTCAGAGTCTTTTACTTTCTTTTCAAAAATCTTTCAAAAGATTTTTATTTCTCTTTATTAATTTGTGATTTGTCTTTGAGTCTTTTATTATTGTTCTTGTTAAAATTTTAGAATCCTTATTTTCTTTTTCCAAAATAGTTTTTCAAAATTTTAATTTTTTTTACTAATAATTGAATTTCTCTATTTGAGTTTAGTTTTATACTTTAAGTTTGGTGTCAACTGCATGTTTTTATTTTCCTTTAAATTTTCGAATTGTATGTTCTTTGTTCTTCCTTGATCTTCAAGTTGTTCTTATCAATTTTTCTTGTTTGATCTTTAGTTTTCTTGTTCTGTGTCTTTTCTTGTTTTTCTTGTGCTATTTCAAAATATCAGTTTTCAAATATATATATATATATATATATATATATATATATTATTTATTATATACCTTATTAAAACACGTTAAATTTATAGCTCAATTGGCTAGAGCGTGGTGCTTATGTTCTTTGTAATTGGCTATCTTCTTTTTAAAACTTTTTCAAAAATAATTTTTCTTTGAATAAATCTTGTGTGAAACTTTAAGTTTGGTGTTCTTCTGTTAACTTTTCTTTAGTATTCAAAAATTTTATTTTGGTTTTCTAAAAATTTTAAGTTTGGTGTTCTTTCTTCATGTTCTTGTGTTCTTGTGAGTCTTCAAAGTGTTCTTGAGTCTTCCTTGTGTTTTGATCTTAAAATTTTTAAGTTTGGTGTTCCTTGGTGTTTTACCTCCAAAATTTTCGAAAACAAGGAGCATTAGATCTAAAAATTTTAAGTTGTGTGTCTTTTGTGTGTTTTTCTCTTTCATCATAAAATTCAAAAATAAAAAAAATATCTTTTCTAACTATTTTTAAGCAAATATTTCGAATTTTTTTTTAAAAATTCAGATTTCAATTTCAAAATTTTATCTTATCTTAGTTTTAAAAAATTTCAAATTCAAATCTTTTTCAAAAAAATTCATATCTTTTTCAAAATCTTATCTTATCTTATTTCAAATTCAAATTTCAATTTTCAACTTCTAAAATCCAAAATTAAAAATTCAAAATTCAAATTTCAAAATTTCAAATTTCAAAATTTAATTTTCAAACTTAAAAATCAAATCTTTTCAAAATTTAAATCTCTTTCAAATCCTTATCTTATATTATTGACTTTTTCAAAATTCAAAATTCAAATTTTCAAATTTCAAAATTCGAATTTCAAATTTCAAAAATTTAAAAATTCAAATTTTAATTTTCAAATCTAAAATTTAAATTTCAAAACTTCCTAACCACTTTCTCTCTCTTCATTTTTCGAAAATCCTTACCCCTTATTTTTCAAATCTTTTTAATTAATTAATTATTTTAGTTTTCAATTTCCTTTTAATTTCTGAACTTATATTCGAATTTTCACTTATTTTATTTTATTTCATTTCATTTTATTTTATTTTTGGTTTCAAAAAAAATAAAAAAAATAAATAAATAAATATTTACAATCCACATCATCTCCCTTTCTCCATCATGGACCTACGTGGAAATGAACAGTCCAGAAGGACTCTGGGGTCATATGCTAACCCCACTACTGCTTCATATGGGGGTAGTATCTGTATACCCTCCATCGGAGTCAGTAGCTTTGAGTTGAATCCTTAGCTCATTATCATGGTGCAGCAAAGTTGCCAGTATTCCAGTCTTCTACAGGAAGAACCTACAGAGTTTCTGGTATAGCTTTTACAAATTGCTGACACAATACATGATAAGAAAGTAGATCAGGATGTCTACAGATTATTACTGTTTCCATTTGCTGTAAAAGACCAAGCTAAGAGGTGGTTAAATATCCAACCTAAGGCTAGCATAAGGACATGGAAACAGCTGTCAGAAAAATTCCTGAATCAATATTTCCCTCCAAAACGGATGACACAGCTAAGGCTAAACATCCAAGGCTTTAAACAAGGAGATAATGAATCTCTTTATGATGCCTGGGAGAGATACAAAGAGATGTTAAGAAAATGCCCCTCTGAAATGTTTTCAGAGTGGGTGTAGTTAGACATCTTCTATTATGGGCTTACAGAGAAAGCTCAGATGTCTTTGGACCACTCAGCTGGTGGATCTATACACATGAGAAAGACAATTGAAGAAGCTCAAGAGCTCATTGATATAGTTGCCAGAAATCAGCATTTGTACCTAAGTAGTGAGTCTTCCATGAAAGAAGAGGCTAAAACAGTAACTACTGAACTCAATCCTACAGAACAAGTTACTGAATTCAATCAGCAATTAGATTTTCTAACAAAATAGCTAGCCTAATTCAAGGAGATACTACAAGACACAAGAATGGCTAATATAAATATGGAAGTACAGTTGAAGCAAACAAAACAGCAGTTATTGGTGTGCAAAATTGTGATCTTTACTTCCTTGGTAACAGCGCTAAAAACTACATATGCACGTTCATGTTCTTAATTCTGTTTCACAACTTCGTACAACTAACCAGCAAGTACACTGGGTCGTCCAAGTAATAAACCTTACGTGAGTAAGGGTCGATCCCACGGAGATTGTCGGCTTGAAGCAAGCTATGGTCACCTTGTAAATCTCAGTCAGGCGGATTCAACTGATTTTATGAATTGATAAGTAAAAGATAAATAAAATATAAAATAGGATAGTGGTACTTATGTAATTCATTGGTGAGAATTTCAGATAACGCATAGAGATGCTTTCATTCCTCTGAACCTCTGCTTTCCTGCTGTCTTCATCCAATCAATCTTACTCATTTCCATGGCAAGCTTTGTGTAGGGCATCACCATTGTCAATGGCTACTTCCCATCCTCTCTGTGAAAATGGTCTGATGCGCTGTCACTACATGGCTAATCATCTGGAGGTTCTCGATCATACTGGAATAGGATTCACCATCCTTTTGCGTCTGTCACTACGCCCAGCACTCGCGATTTTGAGGCTCGTCACAGCCATCCCTTCCCGGATCCTACTCGGAATACCACAGACAAGGTTTAGACTTTTCAGATATCAAGAATGGCCATCCATTGGTTCTAACTTATACCACGAAGATTCTGATTAAGAAATCCAAGAGATACTCATTCAATCGAAGGTAGAACGAAAGTGGTTGTCAGGCACACGTTCATAGGGAATGATGATGAGTGTCACGATAATCACATTCATGTTGAAGTGTGAATGAATATCTTAGAAGCGGAATAAGTTGAATTGAATAGAAAAACAATAGTACTTTGTATTAATTCATGAGGAACAGCAGAGCTCCACACCTTAATCTATGGTGTGTAGAAACTCTACCGTTGAAAATACATAAGTGATGAAGGTTCAGGCATGGCCGAATGGCCAGCCACCCTAAAGGTCTAAGATAGCATAAAACTAATCAAATATCTGATCTGAAGACGTAAAAACAATAGTAAAAAGTCCTATTTATACTAAACTAGTTACTAGGGTTTACAGAAATAAATAAATGATGTAGAAATCTACTTCCAGGGCCCACTTGGTGTGTGCTTGGGCTGAGCTTGAAGTTTACACGTGGAGAGGTCATTGTTGGAGTTGAACGCAAGTTTGTAACATGTTTCTAGCATTGAACTCCACTTTGCAACTTGTTTCTGGCGCTGAACGCCAGACTGCAACAAGGAACTGGCGTTCAACGCCAGTTTGCGTCATCTAAACTCGGGCAAAGTATGGACTATTATATATTTCTGGAAAGCCCTGGATGTCTACTTTCCAACGCAATAGGAAGGGCGCCATTTGGAGTTCCTTCGCTCCAGAAAATTTACTTTGAGTGCAGGGAGGTCAGAATCCAACAGCATCTGCAGTCCTTCTTCAACCTCTGAATCTGAATTTTGCTCAGGTCCCTCAATTTCAGCTAGAAAATACCTGAAATCACAGAAAAACATACAAACTCATAGTAAAGTCCAGAAATGTGATTTTTAATTAAAAACTAATAAAAATATACTAAAAATTAACTAAATCATACTGAAAACTATGTAAAAACAATACCAAAAAGCGTATAAATTATCCGCTCATCACAACACCAAACTTAAATTGCTGCTTGTCCCCAAGCAACTGAAAGTCAAATAGGATAAATAGAAGAGAATATACTATAAATTCCAAAATATCAATGAAACATAGCTCTAATCAGATGAGCGGGACTTGTAGCTTTTTGCCTCTTGAATAGTTTTGGCATCTCACTTTATCCATTGAACTTCAGAATGATTGGCATCTATAGGAACTCAGAGTTCAGATAGTGTTATTGATTCTCCTAGTTCAGTATGTTGATTCTTGAACACAACTACTTTATGAGTCTTGGCCGTGGCCCTAAGCACTTTGTTTTTCCAGTATTACCACCGGATACATAAATGCCACAGACACATAACTGGGTGAACCTTTTCAGATTGTGACTCAGCTTTGCTAAAGTTCCCAATTAGAGGTGTCCAAGGTTCTTAAGCACACTCTTTTTTTGCTTTGGACCTTGACTTTAACCGCTCAATCTCAAGTTTTCACTTGACACCTTCACGCCACAAGCACATGGTTAGGGACAGCTTGGTTTAGCCGCTTAGGCCAGGATTTTATTCCTTTAGGCCCTCCTATCCACTGATGCTCAAAGCCTTGGATCCTTTTTATTACCCTTGCCTTTTGGTTTTAAGGGCTATTGGCTTTTTGCTCTTGCCTTTTGGTTTTAAGAGCTTTTGGCTTTTTCTGCTTGCTTTTTCTTTTTCTTTCTCTTTTTTTTTGCCATTTTTTTCTTTTTTTTTTCTGCAAGCTTTTTGTATTCACTACTTTTTCTTGCTTCAAGAATCATTTTTATGATTTTTCAGATTATCAAATAACATTTCTCCTTTTCATTATTCTTTCAAGAGCCAACATATTTAACATTCATAAACAACAACTTCAAAAGACATATGTACTGTTCAAGCATACATTCAGAAAACAAAAAGTGTTACCACCACATCAAAATAATTAAACTAGTTTCAAGGATGAATTCGAAACCATGTACTTCTTGTTCTTTTATTTTTAGAACTGTTTTCATTTAAGAGAGGTGATGGATTCATATTCACTACTTTAAGGCATAGACACTTAGACACTAATGATCATGTAATAAAGACATAAACGTAGATAAAAATTTAACATAAGAAAACAAAAAAACAGAAAATTTAAGAACAAGGAATGAGTCCACCTTAGTGATGATGGCATTTCCTTCTTGAGGAACTAATGATGTCCTTGAGCTCTTCTATGTCTCTTCCTTGTCTTTGTTGCTCCTCCCTCATTCCTCTTTGATCTTCTCTAATTTCATGAAGGATGATGGAGTGCCCTTGATGTTTCACCCTTAGTTATGGGTTTTGGAGATGAATCTTTCCATCTACCATGACTCGGAGGTGGAAGCTTTTGTCTTCCCTTTTCCTTTTCTAGAGGTTTCTCCGGTCTTAGGTGCCATCAATGGTAATGGAAAAACAAAAAAGCTTATGCTTTTACCACACCAAACTTAGAATATTACTCGTCCTCGAGCAAGAGAAGAAAGAAAAGAAGAAGAAGAAGAGAAAATATGGAGGAGATGAAGGGGTTTGGGGAAGGTTGTTTATTGGAAAGAGAGGATGAATGTTGAGAAGAGGAAAGAATATGAGTGGGGTAGGTGGGGATCCTGTGGGGTCCACAGATCCTGAAGTGTCAAGGATTTACATCCCTGCACCAATTAGGCATGTAAAACGCCTTTGCATGCAATTCTGGCGTTTAAACGCTGAATTGATGCTTGTTCTGGGCGTTCAACGCCCAGATACAACATGTTTTTGGCATTGAACGCCAGTTCTATGCTTGTTTCTGGCGTTCAGCGCCAGCTCTTCTCAGGGTGCATTCCTGGCGTTTGAACGCCAGGATGTTGCTTGGTTTCTGGCGTTCAACGCCAGATCCATGCTCTGTTCTGGCGTTGAACGCCAGCCAGATGCTCCTTACTGGCGTTTAAACGCCAGTAAGTCCTTCCTCCAGGTGTGATTTTTCTTCTGCTGTTTTTGATTCTATTTTTAATTTTTGTATTTATTTTGTGACTCCACATGATCATGAACCTAATAAAACATGAAAGAACAATAAAAATAAAAATAAAATTAGATAAACAAAAATTGGGTTGCCTCTCAACAAGTGCTTCTTTAATGTCAATAGCTTCACAGTGGGCTCTCATGGAGCCACACAGGTGATCAGGTCAATTTTATAGACTCCCAACACTAAACTTAGAGTTTGGATATGGGAGTTCAACACCAAAATTAGAGTTTGGCTAAGGCCTCCCAACACCAAACTTAGAGTTTGACTGTGGGGCTTTAGTTGACTCTGTACTGAGAGAAGCTTTCTATGCTTCCTCTCCATTGTTACAGAAGGAGATTCTTGAGTTTTAAACACAAGGTTTTCTTCATTCAGTTGAAGGATCAATTCTCCTCTGTCTACATCAATCACAGCTCTTGCTGTGGTTAGGAAGGGTCTTCCAAGGATGATGGATTCATCCTCATCCTTCCCAGTTTCTAGGATTATGAAATCAGCAGGGATGTAAAGGCCTTCAACCTTTACTAACACATCCTCTACTAGTCCATAAGCCATTTTCATAGATTTGTCTGCCATCTCTAATGAGAAATTGGCAGCCTGTACCTCAAGGATTCCCAGTTTCTCCATTACAGAGAGTGGCATGAGGTTTATCCCTGACCCAAGG
This sequence comes from Arachis ipaensis, assembly GCF_059453495.1. Classification (NCBI taxonomy): domain Eukaryota; kingdom Viridiplantae; phylum Streptophyta; class Magnoliopsida; order Fabales; family Fabaceae; genus Arachis; species Arachis ipaensis. Next base: position 90,457,934 of record NC_142442.1, on the reverse strand, counting down.
TCACATAAAGCCTTCTTAAAGGTCATGGTGCCTATGGTACAAGGTATTAAGAACTTTCCAGGATCTTGTTTCTTCTGAGGCAATCTCAGTTGATCCAGATCACTCAGTTCATTAGTGAGCAAGGGAGGTTCATCTTTCCAAGTCTCATTACCAAATAATTTGGCATTCAGCTTCATGATTGCACCAAGGTACTTGGCAACTTGCTCTTCAGTGACATCTTCATTCTCTTCAGAAGAAGAATACTCATCAGGGCACATGAATTGCATAAGGAGGTTCAATGGAATCTCTATGGTCTCTAGATGAGCCTTAGATTCCTTTGGTTCCTCAGAGGGAAACTCCTTGTTGATCACTGGACGTCCCAGGAGGTCTTTCTCACTGGGATTCACGTCCTCTTCCTCCCTTGTAGGTTCGGCCATGATTGTTATATCAATAGCCTTGCACTCTCTCTTTGGATTCTCTTCTGTATTGCTTGGGAGAGTACTAGGAGGGGTTTCAGTGATTCCTTTACTCAGCTGGACCACTTGTGCTTCTAAATTTCTAATGGAAGACCTTGTTTCATTCATGAAACTCACAGTGGCCTTAGATAGATCAGAGACTAAATTTGCTAAGCTAGATAGATTCTGCTCAGAATTCTCTGTCTGTTGCTGAGTGGATGATGGAAAAGGTTTACTATTGTTAAACCTGTTTCTTCCACCATTATTAAAGCCTTGTTGAGGCTTTTGTTGATCCTTCCATGAGAAATTTGGATGATTTCTCCATAAGGGGTTATAGGTGTTTCCATAAGGTTCACCCATGTAATTCACCTCTGTTATTGTAGGGTTCTCAGGATCATAAGCATCTTCTTCAGAAGATGCCTCTTTAGTACTGTTGCATGATTCCTTCAATCCATTCAGACTCTGAGAGATCATATTGACTTGCTGAGTCAATATTTTATTCTGAGCCAATATGGCATTCAGAGTATCAATTTCAAGAACTCCCTTCCTCATAGGCGTCCCATTATTCACAGGATTCCTTTCAGAAGTGTACATGAACTGGTTATTTGCAACCATGTCAATGAGTTCTTGAGCTTCTGCAGGCGTTTTCTTTAGGTGGATGGATCCACCTACAGAATGGTCCAGTGACATCTTTGATAACTCAGACAGACCATCATAGAATATGTCCAGGATGGTCCATTCTGAAAGCATGTCAGAAGGACACTTTTTGGTCAGTTCCTTGTATCTCTCCCAAGCTTCATAAAGGGATTCTCCTTCTTTCTGTCTGAAGGTTTAAACATCCACTCTAAGCTTGCTAAGCTTTTGAGGAGGAAAGAACTTGGCTAAGAAAGCCGTGACCAGCTTATCCCAAGAGTTCAGGCTATCTTTGGGTTGAGAGTCCAACCACACTCTTGCTCTGTCTCTTACAGCAAATGGGAAAAGCATAAGCCTGTAGACCTCGGGATCAACTCCATTGGTCTTAACAGTATCACAGATCTACAAGAATTCAGTCAAGAACTGAAAAGGATCTTCAGATGGAAGTCCATGAAACTTGCAGTTCTGTTGCATCAGAGAAACTAATTGAGGTTTAAGCTCAAAATTGTTTGCTCCAATAGCAGGGATTGAGATGCTTCTTCCATGTTGATTGGAATTAGGTGCAGTAAAGTCACCAAGAATCTTCCTTGCATTATTATTATTTTCGGCTGCCATCTCCTCTTCCTTTTCGAAAATTTCTGTAAGGTTGTCTCTGGATTGTTGTATTTTAGCTTATCTTAGTTTCCTCTTCAGAGTCCTTGCAGGTTCTGGATCAGCTTCAACAAGAATGTTCTTGTCCTTGCTCCTACTCATATGAAAAAGAAGGGAACAGAAAATAATAATAGGATCCTTTTTACCACAGTATAGAGGTTCCCTTGTGTGAGTAGAAGAAAAGAAGAAAAAGAACGAGGAAGAGAAGAATTCGAACTCAGAGGAGAAGAAGGGGTTCGAATTTTTGGGTGAGGAGAAGTGTTAGTAGATGAATAAATAAATAGAAGGAGATGAGAGATAAGGAATGAATTCGAAAATTAAACAAAATAAAATAAAATTATTTTAAAATTAAATTTAAAATTCGAAAATTAATAATTAAAATTAAATTAAAATTAAAACAATTAGTTAATTAAAATGAAATTTTGAAAAAGAGGGAAGGAATTTTCGAAAATTAAAGGTAGAGAGTTAGTTGGGCAGTTTTGAAAAAGATAAGAATCAAACAAAAAGTTAAGTGGTTAAGAGATTTTGAAAATCAAATTTTGGAAAGATAAGATTGAAATTTGAAAAAAGATGTGATTGAAACAAAAAGATAAGATTGATTGAAAAAGATTTGAAAGTCAAATTTTGAAAAGATAGGAAGTTAGAAAAGAAGTTAGAAAGGATTTTAAATTTGATTTCGAAAAAGATATGATTGAAATTGAAAAAGAAATTTAAAAAGATTTGATAATTAAAGTTGATTACTTGACTAACAAGAAACAAAAAGATTTGATTTTAAAATTTAAAGATTGAACCTTTCTTATTAGGCAAGTAACAAACTTTACATTTTTTAATCAATCACATTAATTGTTAGTAATATTTTTGAAAATTATAAGATAGAATTAAGAAAAAGATTTTTGAAAAATATTTTTATAATTTTCGAAAATAAATAAGAAAAAATGAAAAAGATTTAATTTTTGAAAAAGATTTTGAAAAAGATAGGATTTTCAAATTGAAAATTTGATTTGACTCATAAGAAACAACTAAATTTTAAAAAGTTTTGAAAAAGTCAACTCAAATTTTCGAAAATTTATGAGTGAAAAAGGGAAGATATTTTTTGATTTTTGAATTTTTAATGATGAAAGAGAAAAACACAAAATTGACTCAATGCATGAAAATTTTGGATCAAAACATGTGATGCATGCAAGAACACTATGAATGTCAAGATGAACACCAAGAACACTTTGAATGTCAAGATGAACCCCAAGAACTTATTTTTGAAAATTGTTAAGAAAAGATAAGCATGCAAGACACCAAACTTAAAAATTTTTATTCTTTAGACATTAATAATTCAAGAATGCATATGAAAAACAAGGAAAGACACAAAACAAGAAAATATGAAGATCAAACAAGAAAACTGGCCAAGAACAACTTGAAGATCATGAAGAATGCAATGCATGAATTTTCGAAAATAATTTTTAGAAAATTAAAAGGATGCAATTGACACCAAAATTAAATCTTGACTCTAGACTCAAACAAGAAACATCAAATTATTTTTGATTTTATGATTTTGTTAAATTCTTTTTTTTTTATTTTTCGAAAACTAATTGGGAAAAAACGAAAAAGAAGAAATTATTATTTTTTTTTGTATTTTTCGAAAATAAGAAATAAAAAGCTTAAAATTAAAATAAAATTACGTAATCTGAGCAACAAGATGAACCGTCAGTTGTCCAAACTTGAACAATCCCTGGCAACGGCGCCAAAAACTTGGTGTGCGAAATCGTGATCTTTACTTCCTTGGTAACGGCGCTAAAAACTACATACGCACGTTCATGTTCTTAATTCTGTTTCACAACTTTGTACAACTAACCAGCAAGTGCACTGGGTCGTCCAAGTAATAAACCTTACTTGAGTAAGGGATTCCACGGAGATTGTCGGCTTGAAGCAAAATATGGTCACCTTGTAAATCTCAGTCAGGCGGATTCAACTGATTTTATGAATTGATAAGTAAAAGATAAATAAAATATAAAATAAGATAGTGGTACTTATGTAATTCATTGGTGAGAATTTCAGATAAGCGTATAGAGATGCTTTCGTTCCTCTGAACCTCTGCTTTCCTGCTATCTTCATCCAATCAATCTTACTCCTTTCCATGGCAAGCTTTGTGTAGGGCATCACCGTTGTCAATGGCTACTTCTCATCCTCTCTGTGAAAATGGTCCAATGCGCTGTCATTGCATGGCTAATCATCTGGAGGTTCTCGATCATACTGGAATAGGATTCACCATCCTTTTGCGTCTGTCACTACGCCCAACACTCGCGAGTTTGAGGCTCGTCATAGCCATCCCTTCCTGGATCCTACTCGAAATACCACAGATAAGGTTTAGACTTTCCGGATCTCAAGAATGGCCATCCATGGGTTCTAACTTATACGACGAAGATTCTAATTAAGAAATCCAAGAGATACTCATTCAATCGAAGGTAGAACGAAAGTGGTTGTCAGGCACATGTTCATATGGAATGATGATGAGTGTCACGATCATCACATTCATGTTGAAGTGCGAATGAATATCTTTGAAGCGGAATAAGTTGAATTGAATAGAAAAACAGTAGTACTTTGTATTAATTCATGAGGAACAACAGAGCCCCACACCTTAATCTATGGTGTGTAGAAACTCTACCGTTGAAAATACATAAGTGATGAAGGTTCAGGCATGGCCGAATGGCCAGCCACCCTAAAGGTCTAAGATAGCATAAAACTAATCAAATATCTGATCCGAAGATGTAAATACAATAGTAAAAAGTCCTATTTATACTAAACTAGTTACTAGGGTTTACAGAAATAAGTAAATGATGTAGAAATCTACTTCCGGGACCCACTTGGTGTGTGCTTGGGCTGAGCTTGAAGTTTACAGGTGGAGAGGTCATTCTTGGAGTTGAACGCCAGTTTGTAACGTGTTTCTGGCGTTGAACTCCACTTTGCAACTTGTTTCTGGCGCTGAACGCCAGACTGCAACATGGAACTTGCGTTCAACGCCAGTTTGCGTCGTCTAAACTCGGGCAAAGTATGGACTATTATATATTTCTGGAAAGCCCTGGATGTCGACTTTCCAACACAATTGAAATCGTGCCATTTGGAGTTCTGTATCTCCAGAAAAATCCACTTTGAGTGCAGGGAGGTCAGAATCCAACAGCATCTGCAGTCCTTCTTCAACCTCTGAATCTGATTTTTGCTCAAGTCCCTCAATTTCAGCCAGAAAATACCTGAAATCACAGAAAAACACACAAACTCATAGTAAATTCCAGAAATGTGATTTTTAATTAAAAACTAATAAAAATATACTAAAAACTAACTAAATCATACTGAAAACTATGTAAAAACAATACCAAAAAGCGTATAAATTAACCTGCAGCAGCCAAGGTTGAGGAGTACAAAGCCAAGATACCTTATCCTCAAAAACTTCGCCAAGAGGAGCAGGATAAGCAATTTGCTCGCTTTGCAGACTATCTCAGGACTCTTGAAATAAAGATTCCGTTTGCAGAGGCACTTGAGCAAATACCCTCTTATGCCAAGTTCATGAAGGATATCTTGAGTCATAAGAAGGATTGGAGAGAAACTGAAAGTGTTCTCCTCATTGAAGAATGTAGTGCAGTCATTCTGAAAAGCTTCCCAGAAAAGCTTAAAGATCCCGGGAGCTTTATGATACCATGCATATTAGAGGGTAATTGCACCAAGATAGCTTTATGTGATCTTGGGGCGTGCATCAACCTAATCCCTGCATCCACTATCGGAAAGCTTGGCTTGACTGAAGAGGTCAAACCAACCCGGATCTGTCTTTAACTTGCTAATGGCTCTATTAAATACCCATCAGGCATAATTGAGGACATGATTGTCAAGGTTGGGCCATTTGTAGTGCTGGAAATGGAGGAGCACAAGAGTGCAACTCTCATTCTAGGAAGACCATTCCTAGCAATTGGACGAACCCTCATTGACGTCCAAAAAGGGGAGATAACCCTGAGAGTCAATGAGGATGAGTTTAAGTTGAATGTTGTCAAAGCTATGCAACATCCAGACACATCAGACGACTGCCTGAGCGTTGATATTATTGACTCCCTAGTGGAAGAGGTCAATATGACTGAGAGTCTCGAATCAGAGCTATAGGACATTTTTAAAGATGTTCAGCCTGATCTGGAGGATTCAGAGGAATTGAAAGAGCCTCTGAAACTTTCTCAGAAAGAGGAAAAACCTCCTAAAACCGAGCTCAAACCATTACCACCATCCCTGAAATATGCATTTCTGGGAGAAAGTGACACTTTTCCGGTGATCATAAGCTCTGCTTTAAATCCCGTGGAAGAGGAAGCACTACTTCAAGTGCTAAGGACACACAAGACAGCTCTTGGGTGGTCCATTAAAAAAATTACCACCACCTGCCAATGTTAAGGCAATCAGAAGCTTTCTGGGGCATGCAGGATTCTATAGGAGGTTTATAAAGGATTTTTCAAAAATTGCAAAACCTCTGAGCAATCTGCTAGCTGCTGACACGCCATTTGTGTTTGACACAGAGTGTCTGCAGGCGTTTGAAACTCTGAAAGCTAAGCTGGTCACAGCACTAGTTATTTCTACACCAGACTGGACATTACCATTTGAACTAATGTGTGATGCCAGTGACCATGCCATTGGTGCAGTACTGGGACAGAGGCATAACAAGCTTCTGCATGTCATTTATTATGCTAGCCGCGTTTTAAATGATGCCCAGAAAAATTACAGAACCACATAAAAAGAATTCCTTGCAGTGGTTTATGCCATTGACAAGTTTAGATCATACATAGTAGGGTCAAAAGTGATTGTGTATACTGACCATGCTGCTCTTAAATATCTATTCACAAAGCAGGATTCAAAACCCAGGCTCATAAGATGGGTGTTGCTTCTGCAAGAGTTTGATATAGAAATAAGAGACAAAAAAGGGACAGAGAATCAAGTAGCTGATCACCTGTCCCGTATAGAACCAGTAGCAGGAGCATCTCTCCCTCCTACTGAGATATCTGAAACCTTTCCGGATGAGCAATTGTTTGCCATTCAGGAAGCTCTGTGGTTTGCAGACATTGCAAACTATAAGACACAAGGTTCTCCTTCTGTAACCATGGAGAGGAAGCATGAAAAGCTTCTCTCAATACAGAGTCAAACAAAACCCCCACATTCAAACTCTAAGTTTGGTGTTGGAAGGCCAAAACCAAACTCTAAGTTTGGTGTTGGGAGGTTCCAACCTTGCTCTGATTATCTGTGAGGCTCCATGAGCGCTCACTGTCAAGCTATTAACATTAAAGAAGCGCTTGTTGGGAGGCAACCCAATGTTATTTAATCATATCTATTTTATTTTCTTTTTGTTATTTCGTGATTTATTAGGTTGATGATCATGTGAAGTCACAAAAACTACTGAAAAATAAAAAACAGATTGAAAAATAACATTGAAAACAGCACACCCTGGAGGAGAGCAGTCTGGCGTTTAAACGCCAGAAAGAAGCATTTGTCTGGCGTTTAACGCCAGAAACAAGCACCAAGCTGGTGTTTAATGCCAGAAACAAGCATCTGCCTGGTATTAAACGCCAGAAACAAGCAGCAGTCTGGCGTTAAAGGCCAGGATTGCACAGGAAGTGCGTTTTACATGCCTAATTGGAGCAGGGATGTTAAGTCCTTGACCCCACTTGATCTGTGGACCCCATAGGATTTGTGGACCCCACAGGATCCCTACCTACCTCACTATTCCAATTCAAACCATTCCCCTCCTATACCCACCCATTCACACACCTCCTTCTCCTCCACTTCTCCTTCTACTCCCTTCTATCTTCTTTTGCTCGAGGACGAGCAAACCTTTTAAGTTTGGTGTGGAAAAAAGCGTTGCTTTTTGTTTTTCCATAACCATTTATGGCACCTAAGGCCGGAGAAAGATATAGGAAGAAGAAAAGGAGGGCAGTTGCTTCCACCCCCGAGTCATGAGAGATGGAGAGGTTCATCTCAAGGGCCCATAGTTCAGTTGTAGAGCATTTGACTGCTGATCAAAGAGCTATGAAGAAGGAGCAACAAAGACAAGGAAGATTTATAGAGGAGCTCAAGAGCACCATTGGTTCTTCAAGAAGAGGAAGACGCCACCCTCACTAAGGTGAACCCGTTCCTTAATCTCCTTGTTCTTATTTCTCTGTTTTTCGTTTACTATGCTTTATGTATATTTATGTTTGGGTCTTATTACATGATCACTAGTATCTAAGTGTCTATGTTTTAAAGATATGAATGTCCTATGAACCCATCACCTTTCTTAAATGAAAAATGTTTTCTGAAAAAGAAAAAGAAGTACATGAATTTCAAATTTTAAAATAGTTTAATTATTTTGATGTGGTGGCAATACTTTTTGTTTTCTGAATGAATGCTTGAACAGTGCATATGTATTTGGAATTTGTTCTTTATGAATCTTAAAATTGTTGGCTCTTGAAAGAATGATGAAAAAGGAGAAATATTATTTCATAATCTGAAAATTCATAAAAATGATTCTTGAAGCAAGAAAAAGCAGTGAAGAACAAAGCTTGCAGAAAAAATGCGAAAAAAAAAGAGAGCAAGAAAAAGAAAAAGCAAGCAGAAAAAGCCAAAAGCTTTTTAAACCAAAAGGCAAGAGCAAAAAGCCAATAGCCCTTAAAACCAAAAGGCAAGGGTAATAAAAAAGATCCAAGGCTTTGAGCATCAGTGGATAGGAGGGCCTAAAGGAATAAAATCCTGGCCTAAGCGGCTAAATCAAGCTGTCCCTAACCATGTGCTTGTGGCGTGAAGGTGTCAAGTGAAAACTTGAGACTGAGCGGTTAAAGTTGAGGTCCAAAGCAAAAACAGAGTGTGCTTAAGAACCCTAGACACCTTTAATTGGGGACTTTAGCAAAGCTGAGTCACAATCTGAAAAGGTTCACCCAGTTATGTGTCTGTGGCATGTATGTATCCGGTGGTAATACTGGAAAACAGAGTGCTTAGGGCCATGGCCAAGACTCATAAAGTAGTTGTATTCAAGAATCAACATACTGAACTAGGAAAGTCAATAAAACTATCTGAATTCTAAGTTCCTACAGATGCCAATCATTCTGAACTTCAAAGGATGAAGTGAGATGCCAAAACTGTTCAGAAGCAAAAAGCTAATAGCCCCGCTCATCTAATTAATACTGATCTTCACAGATGTTTTTAGAATTCATTGTATATTCTCTTCTTTTTATCCTATTTGATTTTCAGTTGCTTGGGGACAAGAAACAATTTAAGTTTGGTGTTGTGATGAGCGGATAATTTATATGTTTTTTGGCATTTTTTTAGTATGTTTTTAGTATGATTTAGTTAGTTTTTATTATATTTTTATTAGTTTTTAAATAAAAATCATATTTCTGGACTTTACTATGAGTTTGTGTATTTTTCGGTAATTTCAGATATTTTCTGGCTGAAATTGAGGGAGCTAAGCAAAAATCTGATTCAGGCTGAAAAAGGAATGCAGATGCTGTTGGATTCTGACCTCCCTGCACTCGAAATGAATTTTCTGGAGCTACAGAAGTCCAAATGATGCGATCTCAATTGTGTTGGAAGGTAGACATCCAGGGCTTTCCAGAAATATATAATAGTCCATACTTTTCTCAAGGATAGACGACGTAAACTGGCGTTCAACGCCAGTTCCATGTTGCAGTCTGGCGTCAAACGCCAGAAACAGGTTACAAGTGGGAGTTGAACGCGAGAAACAGGTTACAACCTAGCGTTTAACTCCAAAAACAGCCTAGCCACGTGAGAAGCTTAAGTCTCAGCCCCAGCACACACCAAGTGTGCCCCAAAAGTGGATTTCTGCACCAATTATCTTAGTTTATTCATTTTCTGTAAACCTAGGTTACTAGTTTAGTATTTAAACAACTTTTAGAGATTTATTTTGCACCTCATGACATTTTAGATCTGAACTTTGTACTCTTTGATGGCATGAGTCTCTAAACTCCATTGTTGGGGGTGAGGAGCTCTGCTGTGTTTCGATGAATTAATGCAACTATTTCTGTTTTCTATTCAAATATGCTTCTTTCTACCTAAGATGTTTATTCGCACTTAAATATGATGGATGTGATGATCCGTGACACTCATCATCATCCTCAACCTATGAACGTGTGCCTGACAACCACCTCCGTTCTACCTTTGATTGAATGAATATCTCTTGGATTCCTTAATCAGAATCTTCGTGGTATAAGCTAGAATCCATTGGCAGCATTCTTGAGAATCTGGAAAGTCTAAACCTTGTTTGTGGTATTCCAAGTAGGATTCAGGGATTGAATGACTGTGATGAGCTTCAAACTCACAAGGGCTGGGCGTAGTGGCAGACGCAAAAGGATCAATGGATCCTATTCCAGCATGAGTGGGAACCGACAGATGATTAGCCGTGTGGTGACAGCGCACCTGGACCTTTTTCACTGAGAGGATGGATGGTAGCCATTGACAACGGTGATCCACCAATACACATCTTGCCATAGGAGGAACCTTGCGTGCGTGAAGAAGAAGACAGGGAAAAAGAAGAGATTCAGAAGACAAAGCATCTCCAAAACTCCAACATCTTCTCCATTACTGCAGAACAAGTATTTAATCCATGCTCTTTTATTTTTCGCAATTCATATTGATAATTATAATTGATTTCCTGACTAAGATTTACAAGATAACCATAGATTGCTTCAAACCAACAATCTCCGTGGGATCGACCCTTACTCACGTAAGGTATTACTTGGACGACCCAGTGCACTTGCTGGTCAGTGGTACGAGTTGTGAAAAGTGTGATTCACAATTCGTACACCACTCACCGACTTGCTTTCAAAGATGAACATGTCAACCCAACCACCAAACCCCAATAACAACACTAACCAACCCTTAAGTTCTTCTAACCTTCCATCCCAACCCCAACCAAATCCAAGAGGCGGTCTCAACGACATCACTCTACGGTCAGGGACTACATTAGAAGAGATACCTCCAAGGGTCATGGGAGAAATTCATGAGGAAGAGGTAGTTGTTGAAGCTCCACACGAAGAAGAGGTGGTAGACAAAAGGCATGAGGAAGAAGGAGTAAACCTCAAGGAACCCAAGAAGAAAGCCATAGTGGATGAGTCTGTTCCTATTCCATTTCCTTCCATGGTGAAGAAGGCAAAGAAAACACCGGAGTTTGATTTGAACATGCTTCAAGTGTTCAAAAAGGTTGAGGTAACCATACCATTCCTTGATGCTATTCAACAAATTCCAAAGTATGCAAAATTTTTGAAAGACTTGTGTACACACAAGGATAGGATAGGAGAATTGGAGACATTATCCTTGGGTAGTTCAATTTCTTCTTTGATGGAACCTATTCCAAGAAAATGTGGTGACCCTGGACCGTGCTTAGTGTCTTGTTGTATTGGCGGATACACCTTTCATGATTGTATGTGTGACTTGGGAGCCTGTGTTAGCATCATACCACTTTTTATTTATGTGCGGTTGAATTTAGCTCCATTGAAGAAGTCGGCGGCGAGGTTTGCCTTAGCTGATAAAAGTGTGATCACAGTGATGGGGATAGCGGAAGATGTACTCGTGTCAATTAAGGATTTGGTTTTTCCGATTGAATTTTACATCTTTGAAATGCCTCCAGCAGAAAGTAGAAGCTCATCCTCCGTCTTACTTGGTAGACCTTTCCTCAAAACCTCCAAATCCAAGTTAGATGCCTTCACCGGTGTATATTCCTTTGGGGTTGGAGACAAGACTATCAAGTTTAATTTAGAGGAAGCCATGAAACATCCTCTCGAAGAACATTCCATGCTCCGATGTGATGTAATTGATGAAGTGGTAGCGGAAGTACAAGAAGAAGACCATGACAAGTTGTGCTACCCATTGTTGAGGAGACGAATGACCAAGAAGATGAACATGAGGAAGTTGTCAAGAATGAATCCCATGAGCTTGATGAAAAGGAACCTCATCTTGAGATAAAAAGTGCACTAAAGCCCCTTCCATCTCTTTTGAAATATGCTTTCTTAGAGGACAACCAAAGGTTTCCGGTCATCATTGCTAGTGAGCTCTCAAGTGAAGAAGAGGGAAAGCTTCTAGATGTTCTAAGAAAGTACAAGAAAGCAATAGGATGGAGGCTAGCGGATATTGTGGGAATTGACCCCCAAGTGAAGAAGAGGGAAAGATCCTAGATGTTCTAAGAAAGTACAAGAAAGCAATAGGATGGAGCCTAGCGGATATTGTGGGAATTGACCCCCGCAAGTGCATGCATAGGATATTTCTCCAAGATGGAGCCAAGCCGGTTAGGCAACTGCAAAGGAGGCTCAACCTAACCATCCTTGATGTAGTGAAGAAAGAGGTCACCCGATTACTGGATGCGGATATCATATACCTAATTTCCGACAGTGAGTGGGTGAGCCCAGTTCAAGTTGTTCCCAAGAAGTCGGGCATCACAACGGTCAAGAAGGACGATGGTGAATTGGTCACTAAAAGAGTCCAAAATGCATGGCGAGTATGTATTGACTACAGAAGATTGAACGCCGCCACACGAAAAGACCATTACCCCTTACCCTTCATCGATCAGATGCTAGACCGCTTGGCAGGTAAATCTCACTACTGTTTTTTTGTTGGATTTATTGGCTACTTCCAGATACATATTGCTCCTGAAGATCAGGAGAAGACCACGTTTACTTGTCCATTTGGCACCTTTGCCTATAAAAGGATGCCATTTGGACTATGTAATGCACCCGCCACTTTTCAGCGGTGCATGACGAGTGTCTTCTCCGATCTAATAGAGAATTGCCTGGAAGTTTTTATGGACGACTTCAGCGTTTATGGTACTTCATTCGATTTTTGTTTAGAGAGCTTGGCCAAGGTCCTGGCTAGATGTGTTGACACTAACCTTGTCTTAAATTTTGAAAAATGTCACTTTATGGTACAACAAGGTATAGTGTTAGGACATGTAGTATCTCATGAAGGCATTTCTGTGGATCCGGCCAAGGTCGATGTTATTACTACTTTGCCTCACCCCTCATCCGTGAGGGAGGTCCACTCGTTTTTAGGACATGCAGGATTCTATAGGCGCTTTATCAAGGACTTCAGCAAGATTGCTTTGCCATTGTCGCGCCTACTTCAAAAAGATGTGGATTTTGAGTTTGACAGTGAATGTGTAAAAGCTTTTGAAGAGCTAAGGAGAGTTCTTACCACGGCACCAATTGTGCGAGGCCCCAACTGGACGTTGCCATTTGAGATAATGTGCGATGCGTCAAACCATGCTGTGGGTGCTGCGCTTGCACAGCGCGATGGTAAACTCCCTTATCTCATCGCTTACTCTTCTAAGACACTAGATGCAGCACAAACCAACTATACCACTACTGAAAAAGAACTTCTAGCTATTGTTCATGCTTTAGATAAGTTCAGATCTTATTTGCTAGGTTCAAAGATAGTGGTATACATGGATCATGCAGCTTTAAAGTACTTATTGACAAAGAATGAGTCAAAACCTAGACTCATACGTTGGATCTTGCTTTTGCAAGAATTTGACATTGAGATTAGGGACCGGAGTGGATCTCAAAACCTGGTTGCAGATTATTTAAGCCATATTGAGAATTCAAAAACTGATCCATTTCTGATCAATGACTCATTCCCATTGGATAGTTTGCATGCTGTGTCGGATAGCTTTCCTTGCTTTGCCCCAATGGCGAACTACTTGGTTGCAAGAATCTTCCCTCCCAACTTTTCGAAAAACTAAAGGGACAAGTTGAGGAGTGATTCCAAATACTATATTTGGGATAACCCTCACTTGTGGAAGAGGGGCGTGGACCAAGTAATTCGAAGATGCATCCCGGAATCCGAATTCTAACTAATTCTTGAAGCTTGTCATTCGTCCGAATATGGTGGCCACTTTGGCCCACAAAGGACCGCTAAAAAAGTGTTGGATTGTGGATTCTGGTGGCCAACCTTATTCAAGGATGCTAACCGGTTATGTGTGTCTTGCCATCAGTGTCAGAAGTCAGGAAACGCATCCCAAAGGGATGAAATGCCTCAGCAACCTATGTTGTTCTGTGAGATATTTGATGTATGAGGCATTGACTTTATGGGACCGTTTCCCAACTCTAGTGGATATCTGTATATTCTGTTAGCGGTTGACTACGTGTCAAAGTGGGTAGAGGCCATACCTACCCGCCTTGATGACGCCAATGCCGTTGTTTCTTTCATAAGGAATCACATTGTATGCCGTTATAGGTCGCCACGAGCAATCGTGAGCGACCAAGGATCCCACTTTTGTAACAGAAAGGTAGAAGCATTGCTCAAGCGCTATGGAGTGTCGCATAAGGTTGCCACTGCTTATCATCCGCAAACAAATGGAAAAGCGGAAGTGTCCAACCAGGAAATCAAGAAAATCTTGGAGAAAGTGTTCAATCCGCAAAGAAAGGATTGGAGCCTCCGGTTAGGAGATGCATTATGGGCGTATAGAACGGCCTACAAGACTCCGATAGGGATGATTCCTTTCCAGATCATCTATGGTAAGGCATGCCACCTCCCGATGGAGATTGAGCATCGAACCTATTGGGCGGTAAAGCAGTGCAACATGGATCTAGCCAAGGTAGGTGAAGCTAGGAAGCTACAACTAGAGGAGCTTGAATATTTGAGGAACGAGTCATATGAGAATGCCCGAATCAACAAGGAAAAGACTAAAGCATTCCATGACCATCACATCCGGAAGAAGGACTTTCAAGAAGGTGATGAGGTCCTCCTCTACAACTCAAGGCTCCGATTTATGCCTGGCAATCTCCGCTCTAGATGGGAAGGACCTTTCAAGGTAAAGGAGATGAAGCCCTACGGAGTGGTGGAATTGTTTGATCCCAAGAGTAAGGCAACTTTCAAGGTGAATGGACATAGAGTGAAGAAGTATAATGGTTGCAAGCCCCCAAGAGAGCTAGAGGTGTACATATTGGAGGACGCACCAAGGAGAGAGGAAGCTTAAGAAAAGGACCGTCCAACTTAAGGACGTTAAAGAAAAGTGCTTGGTGGGAGGCACCCCACCGTGGTAAGATCTTCATTGTTTATACCATCTTATTTGTATTCTTAGTTTCTTGTGAATTTTGTGATCTTTTGATGATTGATAGAGTGCATAGGAATGCTAGCTTTGTTGATTTTGTTTGATAGATATGATGTTCATGTAGATAGGAGGTGAAAAGGATAAAGAAAACAAAAATTTTTCTTTGAAGAAGAGCACCGACGCGCCAGCGCACAAAGCGTGCGCGCGCCGGTAGCGAACTTCCACTCTTGGGCCAAAAACCCGAGAGTTATGCCCACTTCATGCCCAACTCGCGCCAGGAACCCACGCGTCCGCGTACATGCCGCCTGCGCGCACCCTGGCAATTTAACCATTGACGCGCCAGTGCACGGTGTGCGCACGCCGATGGAGATATGTGGGCTCTCTGGTACAAAAACCAGAGAGTTATGCCACAATTGGGCCAACCTTGTGCCAAAACCCACACGTCTGTGCGTAATACGCGTCCGCACCAGTTGCGAAACACCTCAAGCACGCGTCCACGCAAGGTGCGCGTTCGCGCGCCTGCTTCACTGATTCACTCCGGTACAAAAACCAGAGACTTGAGCCAACTTTGTGCCACTTTTGTCCTTGAGGCACAACCTCTCTCACGTGCGCGCCCCACTGACACGCACGCGCCATCTGCTAGCACCCTCACCGACGCGCCAACGCACCTTGTGCGCGCGCCGGTTGCGCGAGTCAGTTTAAAACCTTCGCACCCTACCCTGTTTTTCTTTCTCTCAACCCTTTCTCTTCCTTAGTTTCTTTTTCTTTTCATCCATCATTTCCCTTCTCTTTTTCTTCTTCCACAATCCACCACCACTGTCTCCGGTAACTAACGGTGACAACTACTTTTTCCGGTAGCACTACACTTCTCCTTTTTTCTCTCTCATCTTCACAAAAGAAGATTCAACCTTGTTCCTTCATACTCATCAAGGTTTTGCTTCTTCCATTCCTTTACTTACATTTTTACTTGCATTGTTTCTTCTAATTAGATGCTTCTTATTGCTTTACTTAGTTTCTCTTTTACTTGCATGATGATGTTTCTTACTCTTTGTTTGCTTATTTTTCCTTTTTCTTTATTTCTCCATGGATGTTGAATTTGAGCTTAATTTGCATTAATAGATCTTTTGTCATTCTTTCTCTAACCTTTGCCATTGTGTGATATTTATGTGATGATTGATGTTCTATTTTGGGCTTTGAATTGGTTTAGTATCTCATAATTGCTCATTGCTTGATTATTGCACGTCAAGTGTTCGAGGAAATGCACATATACCATTTTGGCTCCATTTAGCCATATACTTTTCAATTGGTGCTTCCTCCTCATTCACTTGCTTTCTCTTAAATGCATTGAGTCTAATTTGTGTGCTTAAAGTTGATACTTGCCAATTAGACATTAATTGAACATGACTTGCTCTTTACTATGGATGCTTGAGACTACTCCTCTCATGCCATTGCATGCTTTACTTCCTCTTGCATCCCATGCCAGGTGTTATGACCCTTGCTTTTACATTCACCATGGGCACCACAAGTTACTTGCATGTTTTCACTAAATTAATTCTTGGGTTTAATGTTTTCCTTCCTTCTCCCCCTTTTTAGGATGGCCACCAAGAAAGGCAAGGAGATAGCTCCAAGGAAGCCAGCCGCAAAAAGGGCACCCAAAGTCAAACTCTAAGGCGCGCTCTTTATTAGGAGCCAAACCCCTATCTAAGAAAGGAAAGACACTCGCTCCTCTTGATGAGAATGACAAGGGCAAACCGGCAAAAGATTCTTCAAGGTTCCCTAACCGCTTCTGTGAACTTATGTTTCCCTCCATAGCTGTAAGGAACTATCATCCTGAGTATCTACTCGCTCCGCCGGACAAGGTTGCTCCTTATATTTTGCCCCGCATTGAACAGCGAGGATGGGAGTTTCTTTTGAGGAAACCAAGGGAAATCAACCTCTCTTGGGTGGAAGAATTCTACACCAATTACCATCTTCCCTCTCTTCAATTGGTGTACATGCGCCGGAAGCAAGTCTCAGTTTCAGAAGAGGCTATTCAGTAAGTGCTTAATGTTCTACCAGCGCCAAGTGACATGGATGGCTACCAAGAAGTCTTACGTCAGCAAGAGAAGTATGGATTCAATTGGGACTCGATTCTCTGGGTCATTGCTGAACCAGAGGCATCTTGGATTCATGGTCGACTGCGGATGAGGCCAAAGTCCATTGACGCTCGCTTCCTCACTGTGGAAGCTAGAGCTTGGGCCCAGATCCTATCTCATTATGTGCTACCTAGCACCCACAAGTCATCCCTCACAGCAGACCTCGCCTTGCTTGTTTGGTTTGTTCTCACGGAGAAGCCGGTGAACCTTCCGCTTCTTGTCAAGCAAGCGATGAGTCAAGTTCACGACCGGAGTAATTTTCCATTTCCAGCATTGGTATCTGACTTAGTTGCTGCTGCGGGTGTTTCTTGGGAAGCCAAGGATAAGAAGATTATAGTTTCAGCTAAGGGCGATGTGGTCCCATACGGAAAATACCTACACCTTCCCATGAACAAACCAAGCCTCTACATGGCCCCGCCACTTCTTTTTCCTTCTAGCTCATCATCACCACCACTGAGATCCACACATCAAAGGATAGAAGATCTTCACCGGAATCTTGATAGATATGAGCGACGCAACCACCGCCGATATACTTACATCTAGAAGCTTCTGTGCTTTGTTACCCCTAGCATGGAGGAACCCGAAATGTTCACATCCACCTCAAACCCAAGTGATGGGAACTCTGATGAAGGGGATAGTGAAAGTTCCGGTCCCTACCGTCCCTTGCGTATTATTCGTAGCACGGAGGACCGTGCTAATTTCTAAAGTGTGGGGAGGTCGTTCGACCGATCTCCATGGGTAACACTCTCTTCCCCTCAATACCTATGGATTTATCTTTTGCTTAGAAGTTAATATATTGCATGTGTAGTTAGTTTTGCTTGTAAATACCCTCTGCATGATAGTTAGTTTCTATAGAGTTACTTGGTCAAAACAATAACTTCCTTTCCAAGAAACTGTGTTTTGGGTGACCTACCAAAATTCTGAAAAATTTTTGCAGTAAACTTGCTTTAAGAATGTATTTTGGAACATAGTGATTGAGCTAAGAACACAAGCATGAAAGTTTTAAGCCTATTGCATGGTTACATCTTCTAACCATTATTTCCATTCTTGTGTGCATATCTATCTCTCTATGATTATGATCCTTTCTTTGTCAGATTCTATATGTCCATTGCTTTGTGTATGAATGCATTTACATGATTGAGGCCATCATTTCAATAGTCACTTTTTCCAAATGGCCTTAACCCTTTTATCCACTGTTGTAAAAACCGGACCGGACCGGCCAGTTCAACCGGAAAACCGGTGAACCGGACCCTATACCGGTCCGGTCCGATAGTTAGACCGTATAAGGAAGAGAACCGGTACGAACTAGTCAGACCCGCCATAAACCGTTGAAAACCGGTCAAACTCGGTCAAGACCGGTCCGACCGAACCGATTGAAAATACAAATTTATTCAAAATGTTAGAGGGAGGGTTCGAACCCCTAACCTCAGTGAACTGTGAGACTCTCACAACTGCTAGGCTGTTATGCTTCTTATACATTTATATGCAAATTATAATATATATATATATATATATATATATATATATATATATATATCTTTTATCAACTAATCTACTTTTATTTTTTTTTTTAATTTTAGTTATAAACTTGATCTTTTTAATTATATATTTATTTAACAATAATTATAAACTCACTTATTTTTTTTTATAATTATATAATATATATTAATATTATTTTTTTAATAAATACTTGTAATATATAATAGTATAATAGATATAAACTAATTAATAAATTATTGAAATTTAAAAATAATAGTTATTTTAATACAAAAACAAAATAAAAATATTTATGATAGAATAAAATAACAAAATACTTATTATTCCTGTTTTATATTATTTTAAATTAATTTAATATTCTTAAAATGTTAGTGAAAATATGTATTTTAAATTTTTAGTTATTTTTTATTTATATAGGACTGGGTTAAACGGTTCAACCAGTGACTCACCGATTGAACCAGTAACCCAGTGACCCAGTAACCTGACCGGTTCGATCACCGGTTCGGTTCTGACAACTATGCTTTTATCTACCATTGCTAACCAATTTTGAGCCTATGATAAACTCCTTTTGTTCTTGAAAAGAGCACATCAACAACCCTAAGTGAAAGACCATGAATGTCCCTAAATTTGAATCCTTGATTAGCTTAGGTAAGTTAGGATGTGTATCATTCAAATAGGAGGGTATACTTGGGAATTCGGGTAGATATATAGGTGTGTAATTGTAGTGTAATTGAAAATTCTAGGATTTGGGAACATACTCATGTGTTGAATGATTAAACTGTATGCATTGAAATTTTGGTTCACAAAGAAACCTCAAGAAAAGGGGATGTATGAAAAAAAAAAAGAAAGAAAGCAATGAAAGGGGATAAAAATGCCCCAAGATAAAGTAATAAAAACAATGCATATGGGTGTGAATTGAAAAGAATACATGAGTGTGCAAAAAGAGAAAAACTCAAGGGTAGCTAGGTAATGTATTGTAGTTTTATAGGTTGTTCTATGTGTCTAGTGGATCCTAGGTTAATCAAGGACTCAAATTTTAAGCCCACTTGACCATATACATCCTTACCTTCACCCTAGCCCCGTTACAACCCATGAATAAGACCTCATGATACTTGTAAGCATGCATCGAGTAACTGTTGATTGTTAGAAGAAAGACAAATCTTGGAAAGCATGATTAGGAGAAGATTGAGTGATGAACCCTATACACTTGAGCGAATAGAGCGAATACACTTCCGGTGAGGGTTCGATGCTCAATGCTTGTTCCCGACTTTCACAAGCATTCGTTCAGCAAGTCATATGCACTCTTTAGTGGTATTCAATTTGGTGGGATTCATGAATTACATACTATTTTCACCCTATATGCCCACATGTATTCTCGGAGGATAGATTTACTCTTGACCAAGTAGGTAGATTACTTTACAATTAGTTGCATGTATCCACTTAGGTAGTTTGCATTTCATAAACCCTTTCTCATCAGGATCTTTGGTCTTTTTATTTTAAGCATGAGGACATTCTTGGTTTAAGTGTGGGGAGATTTGATAAATCCCGATTTTGTGGTTTATCTTGTGCTTATTTTGGGGGATTTTATCAACATTTCTCACACTTATTCACAAGAAATGCATGGTTTTGTGTTCACTTCCCAATATTGCTCCATGATGGAAAACATGCTTATTTTGCCTTAAAATTGCCATATTTTAACTCTCTTCTATTGCCATTCGATGCCGTGATGTATTTGTTGAGTAATTTCAGGAATTATAGGGTAGGAATGACTTAGAAGAGAGGGAGAAAGCATGTACAAAAAAGGGAGGAACATGAAGAATTGAAATCTTGGGAAAAGCAGCATCGGTGTGCTCGCGCACTCCACACGCACGCGTGGACGGGATTGGCTGGAGGCGGCGCGCAAGGATGGACGCATCCGCGCGGATCAAAAATCTCTATCGATGCGCACGTGCACTTGGCGTGCACGCGTGAGTCACAAAAGCAATCGGCGCGCACTCACACACGGCGCGCACGCGTGGAAAGCTGCACGTGATCTCATTAAAGGAAATCATGCCTGGTGATTTCTGAGGCTTATTAAGCCCAATTTCAAGCTGTTTCTGTATGGAAAAGACCTAAGGATGCTAGAGGAAAAGGGGGATCACTCATTTTACACTAGGAAATAATTTTTAGTTAGTTTTTGGTTCTTGTGTTATTCTAGAGGGAGAAACCCTTGTTCCTCTCTAGATCTAGTTTTAATTTGATCTTCCCTTGTTGATTTGTGACTTGGATCTTGTTAATTACTAGTTTTAATTGTTCAATTTGAATTCCTTGTTACAATTTTTCTTATATCTTGTGATAGTTTATGAATTCTTGTCAATTGTCATTTTATACCCATTTCATGAATGTTGTGAATCTTGACTTGTTGATGTTACATTGATGATTTCTATGTTTAGCTTTGTTGTTTGGATGATCATATGTGGATAATTTTTAGTGGGTACTTATAGATTTCAATTTAATTGCTATTTTGAACATGTCTTTTGTTAATGCATACCAAGTGTTTGATGAATTATTTACTTTGATTATGGAGTAGTCTTCTTTACTCTTGGCCAAGGTCAAGGGAATTGGGTAAACTTGAGTCATTGGGTCTAATGGATTTGATGATTTGGGAGCCCTAGGTGGTCAATTTGATACTCATTGACGCCAACCCACTACTAATCTAATTAGTAGGTAGGTTGGGACTTATGGGTTGATGTGATCAAAGCCATTTGACGTACTTCAAGTCTAGGAGTAGATATCACGTACTTAAGACTTTGAGAGTAGACTTAATGAGCTTGGTTCCTCATAATTGTCAAGATAAAGTTGTTAGACAAGGATGGTGGCCCCAATTCCCAAGCCTAGCCAAGAGTTGCTTTTATTATTCATATTTGAAATTCAATTTCCTCAACCAATTGCTTTAGTTGTAGTTACTTGTTTGGGTTATAATAGAATTAAGTGGAATGTTGTTTATTCATTGAAGTTGCTCATGTTTTGCTTACTTAATTGAATTAGTTGTTGCATTTTAAGATTACTTGCTTGTTAAGATTCCCATTTATTTTTATGCTCATAACTCACAACCCCGAATTTCTAACCAATGTTGAAGCACATGTTTGCCCATTCCTTGTGAGACGACCCGAGGTTTGAATACTTCGGTTATTTCTATTGGGATTGAACTTGTGACAACCAGATCCCTCTTCTAAATTTGATCCCTAAGGATTGTTGTTGGTAGAGCTATACTTGCAACGCGACCTTATTGGAGAAAATCTTTACCAATACACCCTTGGGGCTCGTGTCATAGATTCCTTTAATTCTTGCAATCTATATGTTATTTGTTTGTATTGCCCATTAGGTGTTTGATGGAATGCTTCTTTTAGTTATGAGTTAGATTTTGTTCTTCTAGGCTTTGGTTGAGTAATTAGTGACTCTTCAGTTGTCAAACTCTTTTGTTGATTGATAATTAGAAGTTGCTAATTGACTTGAATGCCACTAAAGCTAGCCTTTTATTCTGAGTTGGCTAGGACTTGTGGACTCAAGTTAATTCATCCACTTGACTTTCCTCCATGGTTAGGGGTTAACTAAGTAGGAGCAATGAATAATTCTCATCACAATTGATAAGGATAGCTAAGATAGGACTTCTAGTTCTTATACCTTTTCAAGAGCCATTCTTAATTGTTAGTTTGTTTCCTTTGTCATTTACATTTCTTGATTCTTATCTCAGAAACCCCAAAACATACCTCTAACCAATAACAAGAACACTGTATTACAATTCCTAGGGAGAACGACCCGAGGTTTGAATACTTCGGTTATTTTCATTGGGGTTTGTTACTTGTGACAACCAAATTTTTGTATGAAAGGATTATTGTTGGTTTAGAAACTATACTTGCAACGAGATTTCAATTGTGAAATTCTATACCATCAAAATTTCGTTCATCATTAAGTCAGTTCTTACACATACCACACACTGTGAATAGAATCCTGTCTCTAGAGCAAGTTGAACTGGTTCATGAGAGCACAGGGAGGAAGTTCACAATGAGGGGTGAAGATCTAAGCCTCTATAACTCTCCGTAAAGGAGCTGTCAGTCAAGCTAATGACGATAAAGAAGCGCTTGTTGGGAGGCAACCCAACGATTAGTATCCTATAGTTTAGTTTGCTTTACTTCAGTTTATTTGAGTTTGATTTCATATTATTTCATTTTCTATTGATTTTCATAGTTTTCCTCATTTTTCTAACATTTGTGATCATGTATAGCACTTAGAACAGGAACAGAAAAGCGTGGGAGGAAAAACAGGGCACCCTAGAGGAGACCCCCTAGTGCGCCAAACGCTAGGCTGCCATTCAGTGCCCGGGGGGAGCAAGGTGTTGGACGTTTAACGTCCAGGCGAGAGCATTTCAAGGCCAATTTTTAGCCACCTAGGGCATTTAATTCCCATTCTTAGCGTTAAACGCCGGGAATTTTGAAAAAGAAAAAAAGAGATGGAGATCCCCTGGTGGCGTCAAATGCCAGTCCAGTGTCCAGCGCCCAAGGGGGCAGCATGCAAAATTTGAATTTCAAGCTTCTTTGGCCAATGGATAAACCCCAACCACCAACTACTTCACCACTCACTCTTATCCATTCTTTCTCCTCTCTCACCCACTTTTCCATCCATATTCATCCTTCCCATCACCCATCACTTCCCTTGATTCTCTCAACCCACTCCTCACTCCACCCAATCCCCTCTCATCAATCCCATCTATCTCTCTTCCCAATAACCCACATTAAAATTCAATTTCCCCCCTCCCCATGACCGAAATCACCTCATCTCCCACCTATAAATATCCCTCATTTCATCCACTTCCACCACACCTCACACTACTCTTTCCCTCTTACTTACTCTTTACCATATAAATTCTCTTTCTTCATTCCGTCATCCCAAAGGCCAAAGCCTATACCCCCTATCCTGTATCTCCTTCTTCTATTTTCTTGTCCTTTTCTTATTGTATATTTCTATTTTGCTCAGGGATAAGCTAAGCTTTTAGATTTGGTGTTGGGCACTCTGCTTTTTGCTTTATCATTCTTACCTCCATTACACCAAAAATTGGAGAGTCCTCAAGGAAAAGAAAGGAGAAATCTGATAAATCCTAATTTTGTGGTTTATCTTATGTTAAATTTAGTGGATTTTATCATCTTTTCCCACATTGATTCATTAAAATAGCATAGTTTTGTAATTCTCCCTAATTTTTGCCTAAGAGTGAAAACATGCTTTTTAGGCCTTTAATTAGCTAATTTTAATTCACTTTAATTCCATTCGATTCCTTGATATATTTGTTGAGTGGTTTCAAATTCATAAGGTATGGTGCACGAATTGTGAATCACACTTTTCACAACTCGTACCACTAACCAGCAAGTGCACTGGGTCGTCCAAGTAATACCTTACGTGAGTAAGGGTCGAATCCCACGGAGATTGTTGGTTTGAAGCAATCTATGGTTATCTTGTAACTCTTAGTCAGGATATAATATCAATAATAATTTTTAGTTTTAATTGTAAAAAGTCAAAGGGCATAAAATAAATACTTGTTACTCAATAATGGAGAATATGTTGGAGTTTTGGAGATGCTTTGTCCTCTTTATTTCAGCTTTTCTCTTGTACTCCTCTTTACACACACAAGGCTCCTTCCATGGCAAGCTGTATATAGGGTGTCACCCTTGTCAATGGCTACTTCCCATCCTCTCAGTGAAAATGGTCCAAATGCTCTGTCAATGGCTACTTCCCATCCTCTCGATCATGTTAGAACAGAATCCATTGATTCTTTTGCGTCTGTCACTAAGC
Organism: Arachis ipaensis; assembly: GCF_059453495.1. Lineage (NCBI taxonomy): Eukaryota > Viridiplantae > Streptophyta > Magnoliopsida > Fabales > Fabaceae > Arachis > Arachis ipaensis. The sequence goes on along the minus strand of NC_142442.1, from coordinate 90,433,716 downwards.
CCAACAATCGCGAGTTTGAAGCTCGTCACAGCCATTCAATCCTTGAATCCTACTCGGAATACCACAGACAAGGTTTAGACTTTCCGGATTTTCATGAATGCCGCCATCGATTCTAGCTTATACCACGAAGATTCTGATTACGGAATCCAAGAGATACTCATTCAATCTAATATAGAACGGAGGTGGTTGTCAGGCACACGTTCATGGATTGAGGAAGGTGATGAGTGTCACGGATCATCACCTTCTTCATAGTGAAGCGCGAATGAACATCTTAGATAGGAACAAGCGTGTTTGAATAGAAAACAGAGATAATTGCATTAATTCATCGGGACGCTGCAATGCTGCTCACCCCCAACAATGGGGTTTAGAGACTCATGCCATCAAAGAGTATAAAATTCAGATCTAAAAATGTCATGAGATACAAAATAAATCTCTAAAAGTTGTTTAAATACTCAACTAGTAACCTAGGTTTACAGAAAATGAGTAAACTATGATAGATAGTGCAGAAATCCACTTCTGGGGCCCACTTGGTGTGTGCTGGGGCTGAGACTTAAGATTCTCACATGTCTGGGCTATTTTTGGAGTTAAACGCCAGGTTATAACCTGTTTCTGGCTTTGAACTCCAACTTGTAACCTGTTTCTGGCGCTGAACGCCAAACTGCAACATGGAACTGGCGTTGAATGCCAGTTTACGTCATCTATCTTCGCGCAAAGTATGGACTATTATATATTGCTGGAAAGCCTTGGATGTCTACATTCCAACGCAATTGAGAGCGTGCCATTTGGAGTTCGGTAGCGCCAGAAAATCCACTTTGAGTGCTGGGAGGTCAGAATCCAACAGCATCAGCAGTCCTTTTTTAGCCTGAATCAGATTTTTGCTCAACTCCCTCAATTTCAGCCAGAAAATACCTAAAATCACAGAAAAACACACAAACTCATAGTAAAGTCCAGAAATGTGATTTTTAATTAAAAACTAATAAAAATATAATAAAAAGTGACTAAAACATATTAAAAACTACCTAAAAACAATGCCAAAAAGCGTATAAATTATCCGCTCATCACAACACCAAACTTAAATTGTTCCTTGTCCCCAAGCAACTAAAAACAAAGTAGGATAAAAAGAAGAGAATATACAATGAATTCTAAAAACATCTATGAAGACCAGTCTTAATTAGATGAGCGGGACTATTAGCTTTTTGCTTTTGAACAGTTTTGGCATCTCACTTTATCCTTTGAAGTTCAGAATGATTGGCATCTATAGGAACTCAGAATTCAGATAGTGTTATTGATTCTCCTAGTTTAGTATGTTGATTCTTGAACACAGCTATTTTATGAGTCTTGGCCCTGGCCCTAAGCACTCTGTTTTCCAGTATTACCACCGGATACATACATGCCCCAGACACATAACTGGGTGAACCTTTTCAGATTGTGACTTAGCTTTGCTAAAGTCCCCAATTAGAGGTGTCCAGGGTTCTTAAGCACACTCTGTTTTTGCTTTGGACCTCGACTTTAACCACTCAGTCTCAAGTTTTCACTTGACACCTTCACGCCACAAGCACATGGTTAGGGACAGCTTGGTTTAGCCGCTTAGGCCAGGATTTTATTCCTTTAGGCCCTCCTATCCACTGATGCTCAAATCCTTGGATCCTTTTTATTACCTTTGCCTTTTGGTTTTAAGGGCTATTGGCTTTTTACTCTTGCCTTTTGGTTTAAAGAGCTTTTGGCTTTTTCTGCTTGCTTTTTCTTTTTCTTGCTCTCTTCTTTTTTTTTTCATTTTTTTTTCTGCAAGCTTTGTTCTTCACTGCTTTTTCTTGCTTCAAGAATCATTTTTATGATTTTTCAGATTATCAAATAACATTTCTCCTTTTTCATCATTCTTTCAAGAGCCAACAATTTTAACATTCATAAACAACAAATTCAAAAGACATATGCGCTATTCAAGCATTCATTCAGAAAACAAAAAGTATTGCCACCACATCAAAATAATTAAACTATTTTAAAATTCGAAATTCATGTACTTCTTTTTCTTTTTCAGAAAATAATTTTCATTTAAGAAAGGTGATGGATTCATAGGACATTCATATCTTTAAGACATAGACACTTAGATACTAGTGATCATATAGTAAAGACACAAACATAATTAAACATGAAGCATAGTAAACAAAAAACAGGAAAATAAGAACAAGGAGATTAAGGAATGGGTCCACCTTAATGAGGGTGGTGTCTTCCTCAAGAACCAATGGTGCTCTTGAGCTCCTCTATGTCTCTTCCTTGTCTTTGTTGCTCCTCCCTCATAGCTCTTTGATCTGCAATCAAATGCTCTACCACTAAACTATGGACCCTTGAGAAGAACCTTTCCATCTCTCATGACTCGGAGATGGAAGCAACTGCCTTCCTTTTCCTCTTTCTAGAGGTCTCTTCGGCCTTAGGTTCCATAAATGGTTATGGAAAAACAAAAAGCAATGCTTTTTTCCACACCAAACTTAAAAGGTTTGCTCGTCCTCGAGCACAAGAAGATAGAAGAGAGTAGAAGGAGAAGTGTGAATGGGTGGGTATGGGAGGGAAATGGTATGAATTGGAATGGTGAGGTAGGTGGGGATCCTGTGGGGTCCACAGATCCTGTAGAGGATCCTGTGGGGTCCACAGATCAAGTGGGGTCAAGGACTTAACATCCCTGCTCCAATTAGGCGTGTAAAATGCCCTTGCTATGCAATCCTGGCTTTTAACGCCAGACTGCTGCTTGTTTCTGGCGTTAAACGCCCAAATATAGCCTGTTTCTGGCGTTTAACGCCAGGCAGATGCTTGTTTCTGGCGTTAAACGCCAGCTTGGTGCTTGTTTCTGGCGTTTAAACGCCAGACTGCTCTCCTCCAGGGTGTGCTATTTTTAATGCTGTTTTTCATTCTATTTTTGATTTTTCAGTAGTTTTTGTGACTTCACATGATCATCAACCTAATAAATCACGAAATAACAAAAAGAAAATAAAATAGATATGATTAAATAACATTGGGTTGCCTCCCAACAAGCGCTTCTTTAATGTCAATAGCTTGACAGTGAGCTCTCATAGAGCCTCACAGAAAATCAGAGCAAGGTTGGAACCTCCCAACACCAGACTTAGAGTTTGGTTGTGGCTTCCCAACACCAAACTTAGAGTTTGAATGTGGGGGTTTTGTTTGACTCTGTATTGAGAGCAGCTTTTCATGCTTCCTCTCCATGGTTACAGAAGGAGAACCTTGTGTCTTATAGTTTCCTGAATAGCAAACAATTGCTCATCCGGAAAGGTTTTAGAGATCTCAGTAGGAGGGAGGGATGCTCCTGCTACTGGTTCTATCTGGGACAGGTGATCAGCTACTTGATTCTCTGTCCCTTTTCTGTCTCTTATTTCTATATCAAACTCTTGCAGAAGCAACACCCATCTTATGAGCTTGGGCTTTGAATCCTGCTTTGTGAGTAGATATTTAAGAGCAGCATGGTCGGTGTACACAATCACTTTTGATCCTACTAAGTATGATCTAAACTTGTTAATGGCATAAACCACTGCAAGCAGCTCTTTTTCTGTGGTTGTGTAATTCTTCTGTGCGTCATTCAAAATACGGCTAGCATAGTGAATGACGTGCAGAAGCTTATTATGCCTCTGTACCAATATTGCACCAATAGCATGGTCACTGGCATCACACATTAGTTCGAATGGTAATGTCCAGTCTGGTGCAGAAATGACAGGTGCTGTGACCAGCTTAGCTTTTAGGGTCTCAACCGCCTGCAGACACTCTGTGTCAAACACAAATAGCGTGTCAGCAGCTAGCAAATTGCTCCGAGGTTTTGCAATTTTTGAAAAATCCTTTATAAACCTCCTATAGAATCCTGCATGCCCCAGAAAGCTTCTGATTGCCTTAACATTGGTAGGTGGTGGTAATTTTTCAATTACTTCAACTTTAGCTCGATCCACCTCTATTCCCTTGTTTGAAATTTTATGCCCAAGGACAATCCCTTCAGTCACCATAAAGTGACATTTTTTCCAGTTTAAAACTAGGTTGGTCTCTTGGCATCTTTTCAGAACAAGTGCTAAATGGTTAAGGCAGGAGCTGAATGAGTCTCCAAATACTGAAAAGTCATCTATGAAGACTTCCTAAAACTTCTCTACCATATCAGAGAAGATAGAGAGCATGCACCTTTGAAAGGTTGCAGGTGCATTACACAGACCAAAAGGCATCCTTCTGTAAGCAAACACTCCAGAAGGACATGTGAATGCTGTTTTCTCATGGTCATGAGGATCTACTGCAATTTGGTTGTAACCTGAATAGCCATCCAAAAAGTAGTAATATTCATGACCGGCTAGTCTCTCTAGCATCTGGTCTATGAATGGTAAAGGAAAATGATCCTTTCTGGTGGCTGTATTGAGCCTTCTGTAGTCAATACACATACACCACCCTGTAACTGTTCTTGTAGGAACCAGTTCATTATTTTCATTATGAACCACTGTTATTCCTCCCTTCTTAAGGACAACATGGACAAGACTTACCCAGGGGCTATCAGAAATAGGATAGATAATCCCAGCCTCTAGTAACTTAGTGACCTCTTTCTGCACCACCTCCTTCATGGCGGGATTTAGCCGCCTCTGTGGTTGAACCACTGGCTTAGCATCATCCTCCAATAGGATCTTGTGCATGCATCTGGCTGGGCTAATGCCCTTAAGATCACTTATGGACCACCCAAGAGCTGTCCTGTGTGTCCTTAGCACATGAATTAGTGCTTTCTCTTCCTATGGCCCTAAAGTAGAGCTTATGATTACAGGAAAAGTGTCACCTTCTCCCAGAAATGCATATTTCAGGGATGGTGGTAGTGGTCTGAGCTCGGGTTTTGGAGGTTTCTTCTCTTCTTGAGGAGTTTTCAGAGGTTCTTTTATTTCCTCTGGTTCCTCCAGATCAGGCTAAACATCTTTAAAAATGTCCTCTAGCTCTGATTCGAGACTCTCAGTCATATTGACCTCTTCCACCAGGGAGTCAATAATATCAATGCTCAGGCAGTTGTCTGATGTGTCTGGATGTTGCATAGCTTTGACAACATTCAACTTAAACTCATCCTCATTGACTCTCAGGGTTATCTCCCCTTTTTGGACGTCAATGAGGGTTCATCCAGTTGCTAGGAATAGCCTTCCTAGAATGAGAGTTGCACTCTTGTGCTCCTCCATTTCCAGCACTACAAAGTCAGTAGGGAAGGCAAATGGCCCAACCTTGACAATCATGTCCTCAATTATGCCTGATGGATATTTAATGGAGCCATCAGCAAGTTGAAGACAGATCCGGGTTGGTATGACCTCTTCAGTCAAGCCAAGCTTTCTGATAGTGGATGCAGGGATTAGGTTGATGCTTGTCCCAAGATCACATAGAGCTATCTTGGTGCAGTTACCCTCTAATATGCATGGTATCATAAAGCTCCCGAGATCTTTAAGCTTTTCTGGGAAGCTTTTCAGAATGACTGCACTGCATTCTTCAGTGAGGAGAACTCTTTCAGTTTCTCTCTAATCCTTCTTATGACTCAAGATATCTTTCATGAACTTGGCATAAGAGGGTATTTGCTCAAGTGCCTCTGCAAACAGAATCTTTATTTCAAGAGTCCTGAGATAGTCTGCAAAGCGGGCAAATTGCTTATCCTGCTCCTCTTTGTGGAGTTTTTGAGGATAAGGCATCTTGGCTTTGTATTCCTCAACCTTAGTTGCTGCAGGTTTATTTCCTACAGAGGCAGGTTGAGAAGCCTTCTTGAGGGATTTATTATCAGTACTTGCAGGTGTCTGATCCCTCACTGGCATTTGAAAGCCAGGGTTGGAAGCTGGAGTGGCGTTCGACGCCAACTCCTTACTTGTTCCTGGCATTTGAATGCCAGAACTGAGCTTACATTGGGCGTTTGATGCCAACTCCTTGCCTGTTTCTGGCGTTTGAACGCCATAGTTATTCCTCTCTGGGCTCTTACTGTCCTCAAAGGGATTTTGGATAGCCGGTTCTTCATTTCTTGGCTTCCTGCTGCCTTGAAGTGAGGTATTTAATGTTTTCCCACTTCTTAAGTGAACTGCTTGGCACTCTTCTGTTATTTGTTTTGATAACTGTTGTTCTGTTTGCTTCAACTGTACTTTCATATTCAGATTAGCCATTCTTGCGTCTTGTAGTAACTCCTTGAATTCGGCCAGCTGTTTTGTTAGAAAGTCTAATTGCTGATTGAATTCAGTAATTTGTTCTGCAGGACTGAGTTCAGCAGTTACTGTTTTATGTAATGACCCAACTCCCAGTATGCCATGGTCATACAAGAAGCTAAGTGTTACTAACTTATCCTTCCTAATTATTATTTATTATTTAATATATGAGCCTGTTCCTTGTTAGAGCGATGCCAATTTTACGAGTAACTTTTTTTTTGTTGCAGATGTTCAGGTAAAATAAACAAGCATACATTGAGAGTAATAGAAAAGCGGCATAAAGAAACATAGAAATACATCTGATAATATACATCATGTACACTATAACAAAACATGTAGCGTTTACACAAGATCAAGTCAGTTTACATCCTCGTCATCCTACGTAGCTAATATTTACACGACACTCCCAGGGCCTGGCCCATACAAAAAGCCACTAAGCTGGCGCCCAGGCTAGCCTAACCACTATATAGCTCCTAGCTCTCGGGTGTACTAACACAAGTGAGAGACTAACTATCAGATAATGTCAGACTAGAGTGTCATCAAAAGAATGCCCCTTCCGCAGTCAAACTATATCTACACGTGGCCGTTTGGAGAATCGCCGTGAGGCTCGTCCATCTCCTCATCCTGCTCTATCTCTATCTCAGGATCATCCTCCTCCTCATCATCCGCAGCTACAGCTATACCCTCAGATCTACCAGAAATACTGCTGTCACTATGTACAAAACCATTCGCGAGCATAGGTCCGTTCGCGTTTATAGGAGCCACTCCACCGTCCGGTAGTGCCGGCTCATCAGGCTGTGGAAAGTCGGGGATCGGCTCAGGGGTAAAATACCACTCTGGTGGTATCACAGGTACGTAGTCACCAACTAACTCAGGCTCATCAGGAATGATAGGTTCAGGTACCGCCTCATTCAAAGGTTGAGCTGGTATAGGGTGCTCAGGATCATCAGGAAAAGGATGTCCAGGTGCGTCAGGATGTAACCAAGATAAAGGAAAGTCGTAAGGAGCATCAGGGTCAAAATGCGGGCTAGACAGAGGATGTTGAAAAGCTCGATTAGGTAACGTATATCGTCTAATACGAGGCTCCAATCCCATGATGAAGTAACTGTGATGTACCGGATCCTCGTAGACGTAAGAGTCCTCGAACTCATAGAAGATCACGCCCGTCTCCATCTGAGGGGGAGGAAGGGAGAGAAGGGGTAAGAACTGGGGAGTTCTTAGTAGGGTCGGGGTTGTTAGTTACGTTCATTTATTCGTTTCGATTAGTAGATGGATAATAGAATACAGTAATGTAGTAAATAGAGGTTAAAAATAGATAGAAAAACAAAGAACAGAACACAAGCAGAAGAATACAAGAAGATAAAGCATAGACATAGCTCTCGAACAAACAAACATAAAGAAATAGATCACACACAAGAAAGAATGCAACAGAGAATGATGCGCAGACAAGAATGATGCATGTCTAGCCCTAGTACAGGCCATGAGCTCATGTGTCGGTTGGCTGCCCGCAATCCCGACATTTATCCGGTCACGAGTAATCCCAATTTCCCGGATATGATTTTCCGTTCCTAAATAAATGCGCATATAATAATAGCTGCTCATCTGAGACAGCCTCTGCTTACTGCAGGAAAATATATATATATACTCTGCTTTGCTCTGGGGAAGCAGAAAATAGCTGTAGGTGACTTAGTTTCCCTACAGAAGCTCTGGGTTGCATTAAGAAACTAATATATATATATATAGCTGTGGGTTGCATCAAGCAACTAATATATATATAAATATCCCTTTATTATACTACTCTTCTCTTTATATCTCTTTACCCTGTTTTGGTTTCTCTTTTCTCTGTATCTCTTTACTCTACTTTAATTACTCTGTTCTCTGTATCTCTTTTCTCTTCTCTGATTACTCTTTTCATTCTGTATCTTTATTACTCTTTTTCTCTCTATCTCTTTACTTTACTCTGGTTACTCTGTTTTCTGTGTTTTTCTACTCTGCTCTGATTGCTCTGCTTAACGTATGTATTTAAAGCTTATGTAAATTTCGGTATGAATAGTTAGCCTATCCCAAGTATAGGTTCATTAAGTCTATACTGAAACAGTTTAACTTTTCATATAATACCTAACCCTATTCGCAATTCCAGGACTAACTATGTTGCCCTAGTTCGTTCACTAGTCTCTGTCTATTTTTCTATCATTAAAACTTTACAGGCTTTTTCTTCGATTTTTATCTTTTCTTCAACTTTTTATCTTTTATTTATCTTTGCCTCACTAATATGTTTTTACCACTCCCTAAGTGTTTTATGAAGGTAATTATAAGATTCTGTGCTTAAAGTTGTCTTTCTAAAGCTTTTACAGAAAACTGCCTTTTCTGCATTATTTTATTATTTTATTAAAATATTATTTTTAATTAAATATTATTATTTAATATTTTATTATTTTTTTATTATTTTATCATTAAATTTTCGAAAATTAACTTACTTTTACTTTTAACCTTTAAAATTCACTTTTTACCACCCGTAACTTTTAATATTTCTACTTTTACCACCCTAACTTTCAGAAATTACCAAACAACCCCTTAAACACCAAAAATTTTACTTCCTTGCCCTTTTTAAGATCTAAGGCCTGTTCTTCATTGTTCTTCATCACACTCAAAGTGTTCTTCATGTTCTTCATAAATTCTTCAGATTCTTTCTTTGTTTTTACCCGTTTTTCAGTCTTTTCAGCAACCGGTTTTTACTATAATTCATAATAAATTAGAAGCCACTATAATCCCATCTTTTCTACATGATTTTAACACAAATTGAACCTCAATTTAAGCTTAGGGTTTCGTTTTTGCAGCTGCCCAAGAACATGAACTTTAAAGCTTGAATTTCATCAAATTTCATCAAAATTTCACCAAATTTTCACCAAGAATCAATCATATATGCAACCAATTTTTAGCACAGCCAATTTATACAACATTCACACAACTCAAACACAAATAATCAAGATTAATTTCGTGACACCCTACCTGGTTTTGCTGCTCCTAATTCAATTAAACTTTCAGGTGGTCCTTAAGCAATTTTTCCTTCTAAATCACATCAAGAAAACACATATTTAAGCATGTTTCCTTGAAAACGAATCAAAAGAGAGATGGTGCAGCCAACTCACCTTGATCCCAGCCTTGATAATTCATATGATCATGTAGAGAAAGAAGAGAGGATCATTTTGGTCGGATTGGAATTTTGATTTGAGTTTTAGTTCAGCAGAAATCAAGCTTTGAAGATTTGGAACTAAGAACTTTTCACTCTTTTTCTCTCTACCTATTTTCGGCCACAAAGTGAAAATGAGCCAGCCTTGGCGGTTTTGGGGGTGTAGGGTGAGTTGTGATTGGTTGGCTTGGAGGTGGATTAAAATAATATTAAAATATCTCAGGTGTATAACTACTAAAACTAGATGTATCAGAACACTTGCAAAAACATCTCTAAAAATTATTTTCTGAGCTACTAGCATAAATGACACTAGTAACATATTTATTATGAGAATAAAACATGAATAATGAGGCCTTAGCATTGCTAAAGTCATCAGAGAGTGCTGGTGCTAAGCTGCACTAGTAAATTGTGAACCCGGTTAAACCGGTTTTCTGTTTTTAACTAAAACTGATCAGGTAATCTTATAATATCATTCAAGAAGCTTCTAATACTAATATAATGATAATATCATCCTATTATCTCTCTTCTCTCATAAATCGGGTCTGGTTTGTCAAACTAAGACTATTTACGAAAAACCGAATCAAAACTCCTAACCGATACGGTTCAAAAACTAGGTTCTTCGCGACCGGGTTATCGAGCTTGTCTCGAAAAAGGTTCTAACTTAAAGATGAAATAATGACAGTGAGGATTGAGGTTCTTGATGATATATCAAAGGTTTTCCCCTTACTGATCTTCCGGAGAAATTCGTACTTTCAGAAAAGATCTCGCGTACTCGAAAATCGGGGTTGTTACATTTTAGCCTCTTCTTTCATAGAAGATTCACTGCTTAGGTACAGATGCTGATTTCTGGAAACTGTATCAATAAGCTCTTGAGCCTCTTCAATTGTCCTTCTCATGTGTATAGATCCACCAGCTGAATGGTCTAGAGAAATCTGAGCTTTCTTTGTAAGCCCATAATAGAAGATGTCTAACTGCACCCATTCTGAAAACATTTCAGAGGGGCATTTTCTTAGCATCTCTCTGTATCTCTCCCAGGCATCATAAAGAGATTCATTATCTCCTTGTTTAAAGCCTTGGATGTCCAGCCTTAGCTGTGTCATCCGTTTTGGAGGGAAGTATTGATTCAGGAATTTTTCTGACAGCTGTTTCCATGTCCTTATGCTAGCCTTAGGTTGGTCTTTTACAGCAAATAGAAACAGTAATAATCTGTAGACATCCTGATCTACTTCCTTATCATGTACTATGTCATCAATTTGTAAAAATTGTGCCAGAAACTCTGTAGGTTTTTCCTGAGGAAGACCGGAATACTGGCAACTTTGCTGCACCATGATAATGAGCTGAGGATTCAACTCAAAGCTACTGACTCCAATGGAGGGTATATAGATACTATTCCCATATGAAGCAGTAGTGGGGTTGGCATATGACCCCAGAGTACTTCTGGACTGTTCAATTCCACTTAGATCCATGATGGAGAAAAGGAAATTGATATGAATAGCAAATAGAATATATTTTTATTTTTATTTTATTTTTTTTTATAAAAAGGGAGTGAATAAATAATAAAAGAAAAGAGAATAAAATAGTTTGAAATTAAATATAGAATTCGAAAATTAGGAACAAGAAATTTAAGACTAAAATAATTACTTAATTAAGATGATTTGAAAAATTTTGGATATGATTTTTGATAAAGATTTGAATTTTGAAATTTTAAAACTAAGATAAGATAAAATAAAAAAATTTTAAAATAAAATCTGAATTTTTAAAAGTAAAATTCGAAAAATCAATTAAAATAAAGGAAAAAGATATTTTTGAATTCAATGAGGAAAGAGAAAAATAATAAAAAGGCACAAAACTTAAAACTTTTAGATCTAATGCTCTTTATTTTCAAAAATTTTGGAGGGAAACACCAAGGAACACCAAATTTAAAAATTTTAAGATCAAAATACAAGGAAGACTCAAGAACACTTTGAAGACTCACAAGAACAACAAGAACATGAAGATAGAACACCAAACTTAAAATTTTTAGAAAACCAAAACAAAATTTTCGAAAATTAAAGAAAAATCAACAAGAAAACACCAACTTAAAGTTTGACACAAGATTTATTTAAAGAAAAATTAGTTTTGAAAAAGTTTTAAAAAAGAAGATAGCCAATTACCAAGAACATAAGCATCACGCTCTAGCCAATTGAGCTATAAATTTAAAGTGTTTTAACAAGGTATTTAATAAATAAAAATTTTTTTTAGATACTAATAATTCGAAAATGCACAAGAAAAACAAGAAAAATCACAAAACAAGAAAAACTAAAGATCAAACAAGGAAAATAAACAAGAACAACTTGAAGATTAAGAAAGAACAGTGAACACAGTTTCGAAAATTTAAAAGAAAATAAAAACATGCAATTGATACCAAACTTAAAATATAAAACTAAACTCAAACAGAAAAACTCTATTATTAGTAAAAATAAAAATAAAATAAAATAAAATAAAAAATAAAGTTTCGAAAAATTTTTGAAAAAGAAAATAAGGATTCTAAAATTTTAACAAGAACAATAATAAAAGACTCTGACCCAAAAGACAAAATCTTCCTAATCTAAGCAATAGGATGAACTGTCAGTTGTTCAAACTCGAACAATTCCCGGCAACAGTGCCAAAAACATGGTGCACGAATTGTGAATCACACTTTTCACAACTCGTACCACTAACCAGCAAGTGCACTGGGTCGTCCAAGTAATACCTTACGTGAGTAAGGGTCAAATCCCACGGAGATTGTTGGTTTGAAGCAATCTATGGTTATCTTGTAACTCTTAGTCAGATATAATATCAATAACAATTTTTAGTTTTAATTGTAAAAAGTCAAAGGGCATAAAATAAATACTTGTTACTCAATAATGGAGAATATGTTGGAGTTTTGGAGATGTTTTGTCCTCTTTATTTCAGCTTTTCTCTTGTACTACTCTTCACACACGCAAGGCTCCTTCCATGGCAAGCTGTATATAGGGTGTCACTGTTGTCAATGGCTACTTCCCATCCTCTCAGTGAAAATGGTCCAAATGCTCTGTCACAGCACGGCTAATCATCTGTTGGTTCTCGATCATGTCAGAATAGAATCCATTGATTCTTTTGCGTCTGTCACTACGCCCAACAATCGCGAGTTTGAAGCTCGTCACAGCCATTCAATCCTTGAATCCTACTCTGAATACCACAGACAAGGTTTAGACTTTCCGGATTCTCATGAATGCCGCCATCGATTCTAGCTTATACCACGAAAATTCTGATTACGAAATCTAAGAGATACTCATTCAATCTAATATAGATAGTGCAGAAATCCACTTCTGGGGCCCACTTGGTGTGTGCTGCGGCTGAGACTTAAGCTTTTCATGTGCCTGGGCTATTTCTGGAGTTAAACGCCAGGTTGTAACCTGTTTCTGGCGTTGAACTCCAACTTGTAACCTGTTTCTGGCGCTGAACGCCAGACTATAACATAGAACTGGCGTTGAACGCCAGTTTACGTCATCTATCTTCGCGCAAAGTATGGACTATTATATATTGCTGGAAAGCCCGGAATGTCTACTTTCCAACGCAATTAAAAGTGCGCCATTTGGAGTTCTGTAGCTCCATAAAATCCACTTTGAGTGCAGGGAGGTTAGAATCCAACAGCATCAGCAGTCCTTTTTCAGCCTGAATCAGATTTTTGCTCAACTCCCTCAATTTCAGCCAGAAAATACCTGAAATCACAGAAAAACATACAAACTCATAGTAAAGTCCAGAAATGTGATTTTTAATTAAAAACTAATAAAAATATAATAAAAAGTGACTAAAACATATTAAAAACTACCTAAAAACAATGCCAAAAAGCGTATAAATTATCCGCTCATCACAAGGATTGGGTGGAAGAAGTGAAAAGAAAAGCATGCAAAGTGGACAATCCATGAAGAAATGAGCATTTGCAGAATTCATGGCGACAGGTGTATGTGGCCCACGCGTACGCGTGGTAAGGAAATTTGTCAGGCGACGCATGCGTGTGATCCATGCGTACGCGTGAGAAGCAGCACGTGACCTTATTAAAGGCAACACGGTGAGGGTGATTTCTGAGCCATCCAGGCCCAAATTCAACTCATTTCTGAAGCTATTTGATATATAATTCAAGAGGGAACAAGGGGGGAGCAATTACTGTAGTGTAGAACCATCTTTTAGGGTAGTTTTTTGGAGAGAGAAGCTCCCTCTTCTCTCTAGAAATTAGGACAAATTTAGGTCAAACTCTCTTAGATTTAGGTTTTAATTCTTGTTTTCATCTAGTTTCCTTCGCAATTTCTTGTTATTACATCTTTGTTCTCTTTGTTCTTCTTGTTAATTTCCCTTTTATGTTACTTTTTTGTTATGAACTCTTGTTGATTTTAATTTCATTTAATGCAATTTGATGTTTGATGTTTTTTTAGTTCTTGTTTGAGTTATTATTGTTAATTTCTTACATTTGGTAGTTTTAGATTTTATTAATATTGCAATTTAATATGTCTTTCTTTTATTGCACACCAAGTGTTTGATAAAATGTTTGGCTTAGGATTGGAGTAGTTTTTGTGCATTCTTGACTTGGAAAGAGAAATTAGGCAATCTTGAGTCATTAATACCCAACTTATGTTGGTGATCTAGTGTTGTTAGTTAATATTGTTTCCATTGACGCTAATCTCTTACTAATTTAATTAGTAGGTTGATTATGACTTATGGATTGAGATTAACTAGTCTTATTTAATTTTCTCCCGATGTTGGAGATAACGAAATAGGATTATCTCTTGATAATTAGTGTGTTACGATTAATGACTATGATAGAAAGCCTAGATTCTCAATCCTTGCCATGAACGCGTCTCTTTAGTATTTGTTATCTTTAATTATTTTATTTACTTTCTTGTCATTTAAATTCCTTGCCATTTAATTTCTTGCCGTTTTATCATTAACATACTTGATCTCATAACCAATAATTGAGCACCCGATTGTGACTCCTAAGGAGAACGACCCGGGACTAATACTCTCAGTTAACTTTATTGGGTTGAACTTGTGGCAACCAAAATTAAACTTTGATTGAGGCTTGTTTGTCGGTTTGGAACTATACTTGCAACGAAGTGATTTCTTTTATAGAGAAGAAATTATTTATTGACAATAACCGTCTTTCAAAAGCCCCAACTTCCATGCATGGGATTTTAGACAATTCCTTTCCAAGACCCATCAAGACCATTTTTATGATGTGGTGAGGAAGAAGAAGGTGACTCCCGAGGTCCGCTTCGAGCTGAAAGATGATAAGTACCCCGAGATCCTATATCAGATTCTGAGATGGGGTTGGGAAGTTCAGGCCAACCCCGTGACCGAGGTTGGAGTATTGATGGTGCGAGAGTTCTACGCCACCGCTTGGGTGATAAACAAGCATGATAGAAGCGAGAACCCGGAGCTGAAGAATTGGCAGACCATGGTGGTACACGAATCCCCACACTTTTGTACAGCTATACCAGCAAGTGCACTAGGTCGTCCAAGTAATACCTGAGCGAGTCAGGATCGATCCCACGAGGATTGTGGTTTGAAGCAAGCTATGGTTTTCTTACAGGCCTTAGTCAGGTGAAATCAGAAGCTTGTTGGATTCATACAAGGGCAATTAGTAATAGGAATATTATATAAATTACTTTATATATTAGTAAGAAGAATATAGTTGAGGATTGGAGTTACTTTATATATTAGTAATTCCTTTGCTTGTGAATGATTTCTTCAATGGCAGGTTGTTTGGGATTGACACTGCTATGAGCAGCCGCCAATACTCCTCCAGATCAGAACCCCAAGGTTAGTGCAGATCCATTCTGATTGAGGGTAAAGCTCCTGCAGTTCATTCTCCTTGATGATTCTACTCAAAATGCCACAGACAAGGTCGAATCTTCTGGATCAGAGGATGCCACACCTTTGGTTCTAGACTCTACCACAGAGACCCTAATCTCCTCGTAAATATGATAAACTGTTGTCTCGAGAAGTCCTCAACGAAGTCGTGGATTAGCTGTCTGAGAGATGTATAGTCAAGCTGGTGGTTCATCATTGTCTGATGAAAGACGCACTATGAACACATGTAGAATGTGATAACCTTATGCCAGTTCAATGCATTCATAATGATGAAGAACGAATATACATCTTAGAATTGATCATCCACGGATTGAAGAAAAATAGTAACACATTTATTAATTCATAGGACTCAGCAGGGCTCATCCCCTCAACCTAGGAGGTTTAGAAACTCATACTGAAAGGAAAATACAATGGTAAAAATGTGTAAAGTCTGTAAAAAGCTGATCAAATGTTTTTAATAACATAAATCTAATCCCTTAAATACTAAACAAATGACTAGTAAGGGTAAAACAGTCTTTCTAGTGCTAAAATCTATTTTTGGGGCCTACTTGGTGAGTGTTTGGGCTGAGCTTTGATGAGATCCACGTGCTATGAGGTCTCTAGGGCATAAAACGCTAGCTAAGGGGTCTCTCTGGGCATTTGGACGCTAGGCTCTGCTCTGTGGGCACTGGACGCCTGGAAGGGGGCAGGAAGCTGGTGTTGGACGCTCCTTTTGGACTTCTGTAGCTCCAGAAACGCTCTTCCGAGTGCAAGGAGGTTAGATCTATACAGCATCTACAGTACTTTCTCTTTCTCTAAATTAGCTGGAGGGGCATTGGGGCCTTCAGCTTGAGGGACTCTCGGCTCTTCAAGTTGAGGGACGCATGGCTCTTTAGGGGAGAGCTTCTGGTGCTTCAGCTCCTCAATTTCACGCCCCTACTTCTCTTGCTCCTTGATCAGTTTGTACATCATGCTAGTCTAATCTTTCTACTCCTCCTAGAGTTGATCTAAAGTGCTCTGCAAGTGTATTACAGATGCCTTTAGCTGGTCCCAATACTCAATTGGAGGAATCTCTTGGAGAGGCTCAGGTGCCTTTGCTTTAGTGTGGTCTTCTTCTATCTTGGAATTCTCCATCACCAGCTTGGTAATTGGGCTTTCAACTGGAATAAAGTTGTCCACATGGATCAGAACCTCAGCCTCTTGGCATAGGCGAAAAATGAGATTTGGATAAGCCAGCATGGCGTTAGTAGACACCCTGTTTGCTAACTTGTAAATCTCACGGGGAATTATTTGGTGGACTTCTACCTCATTCCCCATCATGATGTAGTGAATCATCACAGCTCTTGGAATAGTGACTTCAGAGCGGTTACTTGTGGTGAGTATAGAGCGCCCAATGAAGTCTAGCCATCCTCTAGCAATTGGCTTGAGGTTTGCCCTTTTTAGCTGGCATGCCTGTCCTTTTGTATTCTCAATCCATTGAGTTCTAGATAGGCATATGTCCTCTAGGACATGATCCAACTTTTGGTTGGCTACAACCCTTCTGTTGTATGATTCAAGGTCATCCTTTTGCAAAGGTAATTTGAAGATCTTTCTCACCCTATCTAGATGAAAATACATGATATTCCCCCTGACCATAGTGCAAAAAGTATGAAAGGTTTTTCCATCTTTCTTTTGCTTATCTGTCATCCAGAGATTTGCATAGAATTTACGGATCATGTTGTATCCAACTTTAGACTGAGGATCAGCTAGAATCTCCTAACCTCTCCTTCGAATTTGCTCTTGGATCTCTGGGTATTCTTCTTCTCCTAAGTTGAATCCCACTTCAGGGATTACTGCCTTTTACTCATTATCTTGTGATAATGCTCTTCATGTTGCTTGGTAAGGAATCGAACAGTTTTGAAAACAACTGTTGAGTTATCTTCTTTCTTGTTCTTTGGGGCGGTTTTGCCACTTCTTGGAGCCATGGGATTGAATTCTTGATGAGAGAACAAGGCTCCTTCCACACCAAACATAGAAGATTTGCTCGTCCTTAAGCAAAAGGTAAGAAAGGAAGAAGAAGAAAAGTGAAATAGAGGAAGAAATAGAATTCGAATGAGAGGTGGTGAATGAGGGAGAGGGGCACGGTCACATATATATAGGGAGAGGGGGATTTTTTCGAAAACAATCATTAAGGAAAGATAAGGATTTTTGAAAAAGATAAAAAAATATAAGTTGTTGAACTTAAAAGATATGAAAAGATTTAAAAAAGATGCAAAAGATTTTAAAGATAAGATAAGACGTATGAAAAAGATTTGAATGTTTAATAAAAGATATGAATAAAAATTTTTAGAAAAGAAAAAATTTTGAAAGAATTTGAAAACAAGTTGAAAAAGTTATGAAATTTTGAAAAAGATTTGAAAAGAATTAAAAATATGATAAGCTTAAAGTTTAATTGAAATGGAAGTATTTGAACAAGATTTGATTTAAAAATCAAAGAATATCTGAAATTGAATTTGAAAAAAAGATGAGTTGAATGAAGAGAAGATGAGAATTTTGAAATTACCTTCATGCTACCTTGCAAGCATTTAAATGCCAGAGTGGTCCTCCCACTTAGGCGTTAAATGGCCAGCCAGGCCTCCTTGGCTGGCGTTTAACGCCAGGCTGATGCTCCTTCTTGAGCGTTAAATGCCCAGCCAGGGCTCCCTGGCTGGCGTTTAACGCCAGACTTGTGCTCCCCATTGGGCGTTAAATGCTCCGCCAGTGCTCCCTAGCTAGCGTTTAACACTAGGATTGCAACCTCCATGGGCGTTTGAACGCCCATTTGCCTACCTTTTCTGGCGTTTAACGCCAGAGATATCCTTACTCCAGGGTATTCTGTTTGCTGTTCTACACCACTCTGTCTCTGTTTAACCACTATTCATATTCACTAACATTAAAATTAACTTAGAACATAATCAAAGACTAATTAAAAAGAAAACTAATTAAAACAGAAATAATCTGAAAATTAATAATGTATGAGCAATCATTGGGTTGCCTCCCAACAAGTGCTTCTTTAATGTCTTTAGCTGGACTTCACTGTACTTAGCTTAGTAACAGTGTCGAACTTACTGGCTCTATATCTTCTTCAAGGTTATGTTTAACTCCCTGTCCATTGACAATGAACCTATTTTCAGGATATTTACCTTGAAGTTCAATGTGGCCGTAAGGTGATACACTTGTAATCACATACGGTCCCTTCTAGTGGGATTTGTGTTTCCCAGGGAATAATTTGAGCTTTGAGTTGAAGAGCAGGACCTTCTCTCCTGGTTCAAATACTCTGGAAGATATTTTATTGTCATGCCTGATAAACCACTATTTTATAGTTTATCTTGTGTTAATTTGAGTGGTTTTTATCAAGTCTTTGCACACTTATTCATACTAATTGCATGGTTTTACATTTTCCTTCCTGATTTTGTGCTATGATTGAAAACATGCTTCTTTGGCCTTAAACTTGCTATGTTTAATCCCCTCTTGTTACCATTCGATGCCATGATATGTATGTTAAGTGTTTTCAAGGTTTATAGGGCAAGAATGGCTTAGAGGATGGAAAGGAAGCATGCAAAAGTGGAAGGAATACAAGAAACTGAAGGAATTGCTAAGCTGTCCAGCCTGAGCTCTTCGTACTTAACTGACCATAACTTGAGCTACAGAGGTCCAAATGAGGCGGTTCTAGTTGCGTTAGAAGGCGAACATCCGGGGATTCGAAATGATATATAATGTGCCATAGTTGCCATGCTGTTAGGCGACGTGCACGCGTAGATCATGCGCACGCGTGACCTGGAGAAAATTCAATCCACGCGTACGCGTCGACGACGTGTATGCGTGACAGTGCCGCATGCTAGACGTATCAGAAATCACCGGGGGCGATTTCTGGGCTATTTTTGACCCTGTTTTTGGCCCAGAAAACACATATTAGAGACTATAAAGTGGGGGAATCAATTAATTCAAAAAAAAACAACTCATTATTCACAATTTAGGTTTTGATGTAGTTTTCTAGAGATTTAGGATCTAGGATTTTGGATTTTGGATTTCTCTTAGTTTTAGGTTTATTTCTTCCCAATTTCAGGTTCAATGTTCCTTTAATTTAGTTTCTCTTCTACTTTTATTTATTCTAGCATTATAGTTTATCTATTTCCCTTATTGATTACTTTATGTTGCTATTTGGTTTATGAATTCTTATGTTTAATTTAATTTTCTATTTAATACAATTTGAGGTATTTCAGATTTATGATTGCTTTCTTCAATTTATGTTATTGATGCTTTCAATTTAATTTAGATTTCTCCCCTTTTGGCTTTGGTGGAGTAATTGGTGACACTTGAGTTATCAAACTCCTTTGTTGATTGATAATTGGAATTTGCTGGTTGGTTTGGATCCCTCTAAAGCTAGTCTTTCCTTAGGAGTTGACTAGGACTTGAGGAATCAAATTGATTGGTCCACTTGAGTTTCCTTTATTTAGTAAGGGTTAACTAAGTGGGAGCAATAAGCAATTCTCATCACAATTGATAAGGATAACTAGGATAGGATTTCCAGTTCTCATTCCTTGCAAGGGTTTTCATGATTATTAATTTATTTGCTTGCTAATTTATTTTCTTGTTCCCCATTTCAAAAACCCAAAAAGATACTTTTTCATAACCAATAATAAATCATACTTCACTGCAATTCCTTGAGAGATGACCCGATGTTTAAATACTTCGGTTATAAATTTTATTGGGTTTGCTTTAGTGGCTGGTGCACGAAATTGGAAATCACAATTCTTCACAAATTCGCACAACTAACCAGCAAGTGCACTGGGTCGTCCAAGTAATACCTTACGTGAGTAAGGGTCGATCCCACGGAGATTGTTGGCTTGAAGCAAGCTATGGTTATCTCGTAACTCTTAGTCAGGATATAATATCAATAATAATTCTTAATTTGAATTGTAAAAAGTAAGAAGGGCAGAACACAAATTATACTTGTATGCAGTAATGGAGAATATGTTAGAGTTTTGGAGATACTTTGTCTTCTGAAATTCTGCCTTCCTCTGTTTCCTGATTCACGCACGCACGTCCTCCTATGGCAAGCTGTGTGTTGGTGGATCACCGTTGTCAATGGCTACCATCCATGCTTCCAGTGAAAAAGGTCCAGGTGCGCTGTCACCGCACGGCTAATCATCTACAGGTTTTCAATCGTACCGGAATGGGATTTACTATCCTTTTGCGTCTGTCACTACGCCCAGCACTCGCGAGTTTGAAGCTCGTCACAGTCATTCAATCATTGAATCCTACTTGGAATACCACAGACAAGGTTTAGACATTCCGGATTCTCTTAAATGCTGCCATCAATCTAGCTTATACCACGAAGATTCTGATTAAGAGATCCAAGAGATATTCATTCATTCTATTGTGAACGGATGTTTTTGTCAGGCACACATTCGTGGGAGAATGATGATGACTGTCACGTTCATCACATTCATATTGAAGTGCGAATGGATATCTTAGATAGGAACACGCATGTTTGAATGGAAAACAGAAATACTTGCATTAATTCATCGAGACACAGCAGAGCTCCTCACCCCCAAAAATGGAGTTTAGAGGCTCATGCTGTCAAAGAGTACAAAATTCAGATCTAAAATGTCATGAGATACAAAATAAGTCTCTAAAAGTTGTTTAAATACTAAACTAGTAACCTAGGTTTACAGAAAATGAGTAAACTATGATAGATAGTGCAGAAATCCACTTCTGGGGCCCACTTGGTGTGTGCTGGGGCTGAGACTAAAGCTTCTCACATGCCTGGGCTGTTTTGGGCGTTCAACGCCAGGCTGTAACCTGTTTCTGGCGTTGAACTCCAACTTGTAATGTGTTTCTGGCGCTAGACGCCAGACTGCAACATGGAACTGGTGTTGAACGCCAGTTTACGTCATCTATCCTTGGGCAAAGTATAGACTATTATATATTGCTGGAAAGCCCTGGATGTCTACTTTCCAACGCAATTGGATTTCTGTAGCACCAGAAATTCCATTTAGAGTGCAGAGAGGTCAGGATCCAACAGCATCAGCAGTCCTTTTTCAGCCTGAATCAGATTTTTGCTTAGCTCCCTCAATTTCAGCCAGAAAATACCTGAAATTATAGAAAAACACACAAACTCATAGTAAAGTCCAGAAATATGAATTTTTCCTAGAAACTAATGAAAATAAACTAAAAACTAACTAAAACATACTAAAAACTATATGAAATTAACCCCAAACAGCGTATAAAATATCCGCTCATCACAACACCAAACTTAAACTGTTGCTTGTCCTCAAGCAACTAGATAAATAAAATAGAATACAAATGAATCAAGAAACAATAATATCTCAGAGTTTTTGCGTTAAGCTCAGATTCTAATTAAATGAGCGGGGCTAGTAGCTTTTTGCTTCTGAACAGTTTTGGCATCTCACTTCATCCATTGAAGCTCAGAATGATTGGCATCTATAGGAACTTAAAATTCAGATAGTGTTATTGATTCTCCTAGTTCAGTATGTTGATTCTTGAACACAGCTACTTTTATGTGTCTTGGCCGTGGCCCTAAGAACTTTGTTTTCCAGTATTACCACCGGATACATAAATGCCACAGACACATAATTGGGTGAACCTTTTCAGATTGTGACTCAGCTTTGCTAAAGCCCCCAATTAGAGGTGTACAGGGTTCTTAAGCACACTCTTCTCTTTGCTTTGGACATTGACTTTAACCGCTCAGTCTCAAGTTTTCACTTGACACCTTCACGCCACAAGCACATGGTTAGGGACAGCTTGGTTTAGCCGCTTAGACCAGGATTTGATTTCCTTAGGCCCTCCTATCCACTGATGCTCAAAGCCTTGGATCCTTTTTATTACCCTTGCCTTTTGGTTTTAAGGGTTATTGACTTTTTCTGCTTGCTTCTTTTTTTTTGCAAGCTTTGTATTCACTGCTTTTTCTTGCTTCAAGAATCATTTTTATGATTTTTCAGATTACCAATAACATGTCCCATGTTTATCATTCTTTCAAGAGCCAACATATTTAACATTCAAGAACATCAAATTCCATAGACATATGCACTGTTCAAGCATTCATTCAGAAGGCAGAAAGCATTGCCACCACATGTAAACAATTAGAATTTGTTTTATTAAAAACTCGAAAATTATTCCCTCTTTGTTCTAAATAAAATCTTCTATTTTATTCATATTTAATGATGATGAGAAAAATAAATTATAGCTTAATTGGAGATAAAATCAAAATATAAATACTAATTGCCATTATATGACTCCTAAGGTGAAACTCAAATAATAGAAAAAAAGTTATCACAGGGTTAAGGTTAAGATCAGAACTCAACAACCTTGACTTTGGGAAGCGTATGCCTCTTTAGTCAGTGGGGTGCTTGGCCCTTCAAGAGATAGTTTCTGACGCTTTAGTTCTCTTAATTCACACCCTTGCACCTCTTGTTCTCTGAGCAGTTTGCAAAGCATGCTATTTTGATTTTGCTATTCTTCCTTCAATTGGTCCATGGTTTCTTGCAACGTAGTGACAGATGCCTCAAGATGCTCCCAGTATTCAAATTGAGGGAGTTCTGGTAGGAATTCTTGCGCCCTCCTCTTGATGGGGTCATCCTGCATTTGTTGTTTTTCCATTGTGATTTTAGTGATTGGTTGCTCCACTGAGATATACTCTGTTATTCCCATCTTTACTCCAGCATCTTTGCAGAGCATAGAGATTAGGCTTGGATAAGCCAACCTGGCATCCTTGGAGTTCTTGTTGGCAAGTATGTAGAATTCAGATGGGATCAGTTGATGAACTTTTACTTCTTTTCCCAACATAATGCAATGGATCATCACTGCGCTTCTAATATTGACTTCAGAACAGTTGCTGGTGGGCAATATAGAACGCCCAATGAAGTCCAGCCATCCTCTGGTGACTGGTTTGAGATCTTCTCTCTTGAGTTGACTTGGGGCACCCTTCGTGCTGGTGGTCCACCTGGCTCCAGGGATGCATATATCCTCTAGAATCTTATCCAGGCCCTTGTTTGTTCTCATCATTCTCCTATTGGAGGAGTCTGGGTCATCTTTCAGCTGAGGTAGCTTAAAGATCTCCCTGATTTTGTCAGGGTGGATGTGGACAATCTTTCCTCTGACCACAGTCCTATAGTCATAGAGGGCAGCTCCAGATATTCTCTGCCTGTCTATTTGCCACAAATTAGCGTAGAATTCTTGAACCATATTCCTTCCCACTTTCGTTTCAGGATTAGCTAGGACTTCCCAGTTCCTGTTTCGAATCTGCTCTTGGATCTCCAGATATTCATCTTCTTTTAGATCGAACTTGACTTCTGGGATCACAGATCTTAGACCCATTATTTTGTAGTAATGGTCTGAATGTTCTTTGGTTAAGAACCTCCCTTGATTCCAAAGTGGTTTTGGAATACTCTCTTTCTTGCCTCTTGGAGTGGGTTGTTTTCCTTTAGGAGCCATGATCTTAGTGGGTATGGTTTAGTGATCACAGATAAACACACCAAACTTAGAGGATTGCTTGTCCTCAAGCAAAAGAAAAGAAAGGAGAGGGATAGAAGGAGAGCTAGTGTTGAATGGTGGATGAGAGGAAGGAGGCCGAATGTGTTTTTAAAAGGGAAGGAGGGTGGGTTTTTTCGAAAATAGGGAGGAAGATAAGATAGAAGATATGATTTAAAAAGAGATAAGTATGATAAGAAAAGATATAATTTAAAATTGAAAAGATATGAAAGATATTTGAAAAAGATAAATTTGGATTTTTTTGAAAAAGATAATATGGAGATTTGAAAAAGATATTAATTAGTTGAAAAGATTTTTGAATGAAAAGAGATAGATTTGTTTTGAAAATTTTGAAAAAGAGTTGAATTGGATAAAAAAAAGGATTTGTGCTTATGGATTAAGTTACATTTGATATTTTTAAAGTGGGGTTTTTAGAAATTAGGGATTTTAGAAATCAGGGTTTGTAACATGTTTATGCAAGAAATCATGAATTGAAACATGAAAATTAAGATTAAAATGAAAAATATGAAGAAAAAACGAATTTACCTCCTCCCCACCATCGTGGCGTTTGAACGCCCAAACGCTACATGTTTTGGGCATTCAACGCCCAACTGCTGCTTCTCCTGGGCGTTCAACGCCCAGCTGTTGCTTCTTTCTGGCGTTGAACGCCAGGAACTCCTTTGTCACTGGGCGTTTTTCTGAACGCCCAGGACGCTGTAAATCTGGCGTTAAACGCCCAGAAGGAGATTCTTTCTGGCGTTCAACGCCCAGAAGATGCTTCTTTCTGGCGTTTAACGCCCAGATGGCTATCCTTACTGGCGTTCAACGCCCAGTGGATGCTTCTTTTGGGCGTTGAACGCCCAAAACAGACTTTTACTGGCATTTTCTTGCCAGTGAGCTCTTTTTCTCTGTTTTGTCTGCAGAATCCTTCTGTAACCCTGTAAACTTATACAATTGACTCTTTACCTTAGTATCAATGAACTTTATATAAACAAATAAAATTAAGAATAGGGCAAAATGCTTAGAGGAAGTGATGCCCCATGGCTGGGTTGCCTCCCAGCAAGCGCTTCTTTATTGTCTTCAGCTGGACCTTGCTGAGTTTTTAATCTAGCCTCAGCCTTGAGCACTCTTGCTCAACATTGCCTTCAAGATAGTGCTTGATTCTCTGTCCATTAACAATGAACTTCTTATCAGAATCAATATCTTGAAGCTCCACATAACCATATGGTGATACACTTGTAATCACATATGGTCTTCTCCACCGGGACTTCAGTTTCCCGGGAAATAGCCTGAGCCTAGAGTTAAACAACAGAACCTTTTGTCCTGGTTCAAAGATTCTAGATGATAGCTTTCTGTCATGCCACATTTTTTATTTCTCTTTGTAAAGCTTGGCATTTTCGAAAGCAGTAAATCTGAATTCCTCTAGCTCATTTAGCTAGAGCAATCTTTTCTCTCCAGCTAATTTGGCATCAAAGTTAAGGAATCTGGTTGCCCAGTTGGCCTTATGTTCCAGTTCCACGGGCAGGTGACAAGCCTTACCATACACAAGTTGGTAAGGAGAGGTCCCTATGGGAGTCTTGAATGCTGTTCTGTAAGCCCACAGAGCATCATCCAAGCTTCGTGCCCAATCCTTTCTACGGGTACTTACAGTCCGTTCTAGGATTCTTTTTAGTTCTCTGTTAGAGGCTTCAGCTTGCCCATTTGTCTGTGGATGATATGGAGTTGCCACCTTATGGCGAATCCCATACCGGACCATGGCAGAGTAAAGCTGTTTGTTGCAGAAGTGAGTGCCCCCATCACTGATTAGTACCCTAGGGACACCAAATCTGCTGAATATGTGTTTCTGGAGGAACTTTAGTACTGTTTTAGTATCATTGGTGGGTGTGGCAATGGCCTCTACCCATTTTGATACATAGTCAACTACCACCAGAATATATGTGTTTGAGTATGATGGTGGGAAAGGCCCCATGAAATCAATTCCCCATACATCAAACAACTCAATCTCCAAGATTCCTTGTTGAGACATGGCATAACTATGAGGCAAATTACTAGCTCTCTGGCAACTGTCACAGTTACGTACAAACTCTTGGGAATCTCTATAGAGTGTAGGCCAGTAGAAACCACATTGGAGGACCTTGGTGGCTGTTCGCTCACCTCCGAAATGGCCTCCATATTGTGATCCATGGCAATGCCATAGGATCCTCTGCGCTTCTTCTCTAGGCACACACCTACGGATTATTCCGTCTGCACATCTCTTAAAGAGATAGGGTTCATCCCACAAGTAGTACTTTGCATAACTAATTAATTTTTTCTTTTGTTGCCTGCTGTACTCCTTGGGAATGAACCTTGCAGCTTTGTAGTTTGCAATGTCTGCAAACCATGGTAATTCCTGAATGGCGAACAAATGCTCATCCGGAAAGGTTTCAGAGATCTCAATAGAGGGGGAGGACGCCCCTTCCACTGGTTCTATCCGGGACAGATAGTCAGCCACTTGGTTTTCTGTCCCTTTTCTGTCTCTTATTTCTATATCAAACTCTTGCAGAAGTAACACCCATCTTATGAGTCTGGGTTTTGAATCCTACTTTTTGTGAGTAGATATTTAAGAGCAGCATGATCTGTGTACACAATCACTTTTGATCCTACTAAGTATGATCTAAACTTGTCAATGGCATAAACCACTGAAAGCAATTTTTTTTTCTGTGGTTGTGTAATTTTTCTGGGCATCATTCAAAACACGGCTAGCATAATAAATGACATGCAGAAGCTTGTCATGCCTCTGCCCCAGTACTGCACCAATGGCGTGATCACTGGCATTACACATTAATTCGAACGGTAATGTCCAGTCTGGTGTAGAGATAACTGGTGTTGTGGCCATCTTAGCTTTCAGAGTTTCAAACGCCTGCAAACACTCTGTGTCAAAACACAAATGGCATGTCAGCAGCTAGTAGGTTGCTTAGAAGTTTTGCAATTTTTGAAAAATCCTTTATAAACCTCCTATAGAATCCTGCATGCCCCAGAAAGCTTCTGATTGCCTTAACATTGGCAGGTGGTGGTAATTTTTCAATTTCCTCTATTTTAGTTTGATCCACCTCTATTCCCTTGTTTGAAATTTTATGCCCAAGGACAATCCCTTCAGTCACCATAAAGTGACATTTTTCCCAGTTTAAAACCAGGTTGGTCTCTTGGAATCTTTTCAAAACCAGTGTCAGGTGATCAAGACAGGAGCTGAATGAGTCTCCATATACTGAGAAGTCATCCATGAAGACTTCCAGAAATTTTTCCACCATATCAGAGAAAATAGAGAGCATGCATCTCTGAAAGGTTGAAGGCGCATTACACAGCCCAAAAGGTATCCTTCTGTAAGCAAATACTCCAGATGGACATGTGAATGCTGTTTTCTCTTGATCCTGGGGATCTACTGCAATTTGGTTGTAGCCTGAATAGCCATCCAAAAAGCAGTAATAATTATGACCTGCTAGTCTTTCTAGCATCTGGTCTATGAATGGTAAAGGAAAATGATCCTTTCTGGTGGCTGTATTGAGCCTTCTGTAATCAATACACATGCGCCACCCTGTAACTGTTCTTGTAGGAACCAGTTCATTTTTTTCATTATGAACCACTGTCATGCCTCCCTTTTTAGGGACAACTTGAACAGGACTCACCCAGGGGCTATCTGAAATAGGATAAATAATCCCAGCCTCCAGAAATTTAGTGACCTCTTTCTGCACCACTTCCTTCATGGTTGGATTTAGCCGCCTCTGTGGTTGAACCACTGGCTTAGCATCGTCCTCCAATAAGATCTTGTGCATGCATCTAGCTGGGCTTATGCCCTTAAGGTCACTTATGGACCACCCAAGAGCTGTCTTGTGTGTCCTTAGCACTTGAATTAGTGCTTCCTCTTCCTGTGGATTTAAAGCAAAGCTTATGATCACTGGAAAAGTATCACCTTCTCCCAGAAATGCATATTTCAGGGATGGTGGTAATGGTTTGAGCTCGGGTTTAGGAGGTTTTTCCTCTTCCTGAGGAAATTTCAGAGACTCTTTCAATTCCTCTGAATCCTCTAGATCAGGTGGAACATCTTTAAAGATGTTTTCCAACTCTGATTCGAGACTTTCAGCCATGTTGATCTCTTCTACCAAAGAGTCAATAAGATCAACTTTCATTCAGTCTTTTGGTGTGTCTGGATGCTGCATGGCATTGACAGCATTCAACTTAAACTCATCTTCATTGACTCTCAGGGTGACTTCCCCCTTTTGGACATCAATGAGAGTTCGTCCAGTTGCTAGGAAAGGTCTTCCTAGAATGAGAGTAGCACTCTTGTGCTCCTCCATCTCCAGCACTACGAAGTCAGTGGGAAAGGCGAATGGCCCAACCCTGACAATCATGTCCTCAATCACGCCTGATGGGTATTTAATGGAGCCATCAGCAAGTTAGAGACATATCCGGGTTGGTTTAACTTCTTCAGTTAAGCCAAGCTTTCTGATAGTGGATGCAGGTATTAGGTTGATGCTTGCCCCAAGATCGCATAAAGCTGTCCTGGTGCAATTTCCCTCTAATGTGCATGGTATTAGAAAGCTTCCGGGATCTTTAAGCTTTTCAGGAAAGCTTTTCAGAATGACTGTACTGCATTCTTCAGTGAGGAGAACTCTTTCAGTTTCTCTCCAATCCTTCTTATGACGTAAGATCTCTTTCATGAACTTGGCATAAGAAGGTATTTGCTCAAGTGCCTCTGCAAACGGAATCTTAATTTCAAGAGTCCTGAGATAATCTGCAAAGCGAGCAAATTGCTTATCCTGCTCCTCTTGGTGGAGTTTTTGAGGATAAGGTATCTTGGCTTTATATTCCTCAACCTTGGTTGCTGTAGGTTTATTTCCTACAGAAATAGTTAAAGAAGCCTTTTTAAAGGGGTTGTCATCAGCACTTGTGTGTGTCTGATCCCTCTCTGGCATTTGAGTGCCAGAGTTAGAAGCTGGAGTGACGTTAGACGCCAATTCCTCATCTGTTCCTAGCGTCTAAACGCCAGAACTGTGCTTCCTTTGGGCGTTCAACGCCAGTTCCTTGCTTGTTTCTGGCGTTGAACGCCAGTCCTGAGCATGGTCTGGGCGTTCAGCGCCAGCCTTCCACCCAATTTCTGGCGTTTTAACGCCAGAATTATTTTTTCCTAGGCTCTTACTGTCCTCAGATGGATTTTGGGTGGTTTACTCATTCCTTGGCTTCCTGCTGCCTTGAGGTGGGGTATTTAATGTTTTCCCACTTCTTAATTGAACTGCTTGGCATTCTTCTGTTATTTGTTTTGACAGCTGCTGTTTTGTTTGCTTCAATTGTTCTTCCATATTTATATTAGCCATCCTTGTCTCTTGTGGTCTATCTTTGAATTCGGCTAACTGTTGTGTTAGAAAGTCCAATTGCTGATTGAATTCAGCAGCTTGTTCTACAGGACTGAGTTCAGCAGTTACTGTTTTAACCTCTTCTTTCATAGAAGGGTCACTGCTTAGGTACAGATGCTGATTTCTGGCAACTGTATTAATGAGCTCTTGAGCTTCTTCAATTGTCTTTCTCATGTGGATAAATCCACCAGCTGAGTAATCTAGAGAGATCTGAGCTCTTTCTGTAAGCCCATAATAGAAGATGTCTAACTGAACCCACTCTGAAAACATTTCAGAGGGGCATTTTCGTAGCATCTCTCTGTATCTCTCCCAGGCATCATAAAGAGATTCATTATCTCCTTGTTTAAAGCCTTGGATGTCCAGTCTTAGCTGTGTCATCCGTTTTGGAGGAAAGTATTGATTCAGGAATTTTTCTGTCAGCTGTTTCCATGTCCTTATGCTAGCCTTAGGTTGGTTATTTAACCACTTCTTGGCTTGGTCTTTTACATCAAATGGAAACAGTAATAATATGTAGACATCTTGATCTACTTCTTTATCATGTACTGTGTCAGCAATTTGTAAAAACTGTGCCAGAAACTCTGTAGGTTCTTCCTATGGAAGACCGGAATACTGGCAGCTTTGCTTCACCATGATAATGAGCTGAGGATTCAACTCAAAGCTACTGACTCCAATGGAGGGTATGCAGATACTACTCCCATATGAAGCAGTAGAGGGGTTAGCATATGACCCCAGAGTCCTTCTGGACTGTTCATTTCCACTTAGATCCATGATGGAGAAAGGGAGATGATAAAAAAATTATTTTTATTTATTTATTTATTTCGAAAATAAAATAAATTAAAATAAAATAAATAAAAATGGGTGAAGATTTTCGAAAAAAATGAGGAGAGAGAAAGTGGTTAGGAAGTTTTGAAAAGGATATGATGATTTTTGAAAAAGGTTTTAAATTTTGAAATAAAAATCTGAATTTTAAAGGTAAATTTCGAAAATTTGCTTTAAAATATAGAGAAAAGATATTTTTGAATTTAAAGAGGAGAGAGAAAAACAATAAGATAGCACAAGATTTAAAATTTTTAGATCTAATGCTCCTTGTTTTCGAAAATTTTGGAGGGAAAACACCAAGGAACACCAAACTTAAAAATTTTAAGATCAAGACACAAGGAAAATTCAAGAACACTTTGAAGATTCACAAGAACACAAGAACATGAAGAAAGAACACCAAACTTAAAATTTTTAGAAAACCAAAATAAGATTTTTCAAAAACCAAAGAAAAATCAACAAGAAAACACCAAACATAAAGTTTGGCACAAGATTTAATGTAAAAATTATTTTTGAAAAAGAATTTTAAAAAGAAGGTACCCAATTTACCAAGAACACAGACTAACACTCTAGCCAAATGGGCAGTAAATGTAACACTTGTTTTGAAAAATATTTTTAATAACTAAGAAAAAATATTATTTTTATTTTTATTTTTATAATTTTTTTTGAAAAGAATATAAAAGACTCTGACCCAAAAGACAAAATTTTCCTAATCTAAGCAACAGGATTCACCGTCAGTTGTTCAAACTCAAACAATCCCCGACAACGGCACCAAAAACTTGGTGCACGAAATTGGAAATCACAATTCTTCACAAATTTGCACAACTAACGAGCAAGTGCACTGGGTCGTCCAAGTAATACCTTACGTGAGTAAGGGTCGATCCCACGGAGATTGTTGGCTTGAAGCAAGCTATGGTTATCTCGTAACTCTTAGTCAGGATATAATATCAATAATAATTCTTAATTTGAATTGTAAAAAGTAAGAAGGGCAGAACACAAATTATACTTGTATGCAGTAATGGAGAATATGTTGGAGTTTTGGAGATGCTTTGTCTTCTGAAATTCTGCCTTCTTCTGTTTTCTGATTGACGCACGCACGTCCTCCTATGGCAAGCTGTGTGTTGGTGGATCACCGTTGTCAATGGCTTCCATCCATCCTTCTAGTGAAAAAGGTCCAGGTGCGCTGTCACCGCACGGCTAATCATCTGCAGGTTCTCAATCGTACCAGAATGGGATTTACTATCCTTTTGCGTCTGTCACTATGCCCAACACTCGCAAGTTTGAAGCTCGTCACAGTCATTCAATCATTGAATCCTACTTGGAATACCACAGACAAGGTTTAGACTTTCCGGATTCTCTTAAATGCTGCCATCAATCTAGCTTATACCACGAAGATTCTGATTAAGAGATCCAAGAGATATTCATTCATTCTATGGTGAACAGAAGTGGTTATCAGGCACGCGTTCGTGGGGGAATGATGATGATTGTCACGTTCATCACATTCATATTGAAGTGCGAATGGATATCTTAGATAGGAACACGCATGTTTGAATGGAAAACAGAAATACTTGCATTAATTCATCGAGACACAGCAGAGCTCCTCACCCCCAACAATGGAGTTTAGAGGCTCATGCTATCAAAGAGTACAAAATTCAGATCTAAAATGTCATGAGATACAAAATAAGTCTCTAAAAGTTGTTTAAATACTAAACTAGTAACCTAGGTTTACAGAAAATGAGTAAACTATGATAGATAGTGCAGAAATCCACTTCTGGGGCCCACTTGGTGTGTGCTGGGGCTGAGACTAAAGCTTCTCACGTGTCTGGGCTGTTTTGGGCGTTCAACGCCAGGCTGTAACCTGTTTCTGGCGTTGAACTCCAACTTGTAACGTGTTTCTAGCGCTGGATGCCAGACTGCAACATGAAACTGGCGTTGAACACCAATTTACGTCATCTATCCTTGAGTAAAGTATGGACTATTATATATTGCTGGAAAGCCCTAGATGTCTACTTTCCAGCGCAATTGGAAGCGCGTCAATTGGATATCTGTAGCTCCAGAAATGTCATTCCGAGTGCAGAGAGGTCAGAATCCAACAGCATCAGCAGTCCTTTTTCAGCCTGAATCAGATTTTTGCTCAGCTCCCTCAATTTTAGCCAGAAAATACCTAAAATTATAGAGAAACACACAAACTCATAGTAAAGTCTAGAAATATGAACTGCCTAGAAACTAATGAAAATAAACTAAAAACTAACTAAAACATACTAAAAACTATATGAAATTAACCCCAAAAAGCGTATAAAATATCCGCTCATCAGTGACAAACAAGTTTTTGTACGAAATGATTCTTTGTTGGTTTAGAAACTATACCTTCAATGTGAATTTATTTGTAAATTTCTTTACTGACAGAAAATCCGTACGTCAATGCCACCTTTTTGCTTTTTCCTTATAGATCTTTGCATTCTCAAATGCATCTAAGCGGAATTCGTCCAACTCATTTAGTTGTAGAAGTCATTTTTCTCCTGCTGCTTTAGCATCATGGTTAAAGAATCCAGTAGCCCAATAGGCTTTGTGTTCTAGTTCCACTAGCAAATGACAGGACTTCCCATATACTAACTGATATGGTGAGGTTCCAATGGGGTGTTTTGAAAGTTGTTCTGTATGCCCGCAGAGCATCATCAAGCTTTCTAGCCTAATCCTTTCTAGAGGCATTTACTGTCCTTTCTAGGATTTGCTTTAGTTCTCTATTTGAGACTTCAGCTTGCTCATTTGTTTGAGGATGATACAGTATTGCTACATTGTGGCAAACTCTGTAACGACTTAAGACAGAATCCAACTGTCTGTTGCAGAAATGAGTACTTCCATCACTAATTAGTGTCCTGGGGACACCAAATCTGCTGAAGATGTTCTTTTAAGTATGAAGGTGTCATAAGTAGGTGTTGCTATTGCTTCAACCCATTTAGACACATAATCTACTACCACAAAGATGTAGGTGTTTAAGTATGAAGGTGGGAAGGGTCCCATAAAATCTATGCTCCACACGTCAATCAACTCAATCTCTAGGATTCCTTGCTGAGGCATGATGTGACCATAAGGGAGATTTTCAGCCCTTTGGCAACTATTGCAATTACGGACAAACTCTCTAGAATTCTTAAAGAGAAAGGCCAGTAAAAGTCACTTTGGAGAACTTTAGTGGCTGTCCGCTCATCTCCAAAGTGTCCTCCAAAGTCTGAGTCATGGCAATGCCATAGAATTCTCTGTGCCTCTTCTTCAAACACACAGCATTGTATCATTCCATCCGAGCATCTCTTAAAGAGATATGGTTCATCCCATAGGTAGTACTTTGCATCATGCATGAGTTTCCGAGCTTGTTGCCTGGTAAACTCTTTGGGAATGAACCTGATAGCCTTGTAATTTGCAATGTCTGGAAACCAAGGTACTGTCCGGATGCAATAAAGTTGCTCATCTGGAAAGGATTCGGATATGTCAGTGGAGGGAGAAGAAGTCCTTGCTACTGGTTTAATCCTAGACAAGTGGTCAGCCACTTGATTTACTGTGCCTTTTCTATCTCTAATTTCTATATCAAACTCTTGCAGGAGTAATACCCATCTTATAAGTATGGGCTTAGAGTCCTGCTTAGTGAGTAGATACTTTAGAGTGGCATGGTTAGTATAGATGATGACCTTAGATCCTACTAGGTAGGATCTGAACTTGTCAATGGCATAGACCACTGCAAGTAGCTCCTTTTCTGTAGTAGTATAGTTTTTTTGCGCATCATTTTAGTACACGACTAGCATAATAAATGACATGCAGATTCTTGTCATGTCTCTGCCCTAGGACTGCACCAATGGCATGATCACTTGCATTACACATTAGTTCAAATGCTAAGTCCTAGTTGGATGCAGAGATGATAGTAGTGACAAGCTTGGCTTTCAGAGTTTCAAAGGCCTGCAGGCATTCTTGGTCAAAGATGAATGGAACATCAGTGGCCAAGAGATTGCATAGGGGTTTTGTGATTTTAGAAAAAGCTTTTTTGAACCTCCTATAACATCCTGCATGTCCTAGGAAACTTCTGATTGCCTTAACATTAGTAGGTGGAGGCAAATGTTCTATCACTTCCACCATAGCTTGATCTACTTCTATCCCTTTATTTGAAATCCGATGCCCAAGAACAATGCCTTCAGTTACCATGAAGTGGCATTTCTCCCAATTTAGAACAAGGTTTGTCTCTTGGCATCTTTTCAGAACTAGGGCCACATGATCAAGGCAGTAGTCAAACGAGTCTCTAAAAATAGAGAAGTCATCCATAAATACTTTAAGGAACTTCTCTATCATATCAGAGAAGATCGATAACATACATCTCTGAAAGGTGACAGGTGCAATGCACAGGCCGAATGGCATTCGCCTGTAAGCAAATACGCCAGATGGGCATGTAAATGCTATCTTCTCTTGATCTTCTGGATCCACTATTATTTGATTGTACCCGGAATATCCATCCAGGAAACAATAAAAAGCATGCCCTGCTAGTCTTTCTAGCATTTGGTCGATAAATGGTAAAGGAAAATGATCCTTCCTGGTGGCGACATTGAGTTTTCTATAGTCAATGCACATACGCCACTCTGTAACTGTCATTTTAGGGATTAGCTCATTCTTTTCATTATGAACCACTGTCATGCCTCCCTTCTTGGGAACAACTTGGACAGGGCTCACCCAAGGGTTATTAGAAATGGGATAAATAATCCCAGCCTCCCAGAGCTTAGTTACTTCCTTCTGCACTACTTCCTTCACTACTGGATTCAATCACCTTTATGGTTGTACCACTGCTTTGGCATTATCCTCTAGCAGCATTTTATGCATGCATCGGGCTAGGCTAATGCCCTTAAGGTCACTTATAGTCCACCAAAGGGTAGTTCTATGTGTTTTAAACACTTTGATTAGTGCTTCTTCTTCTTGTGGCTCTAAGGCAGAACTTATGATTACAGGATAGTTGTCTCTATCTCCCAAAAATGCATATTTCAGGGAAGATCATAATGGCTTAAGCTCAAGCTTTGGAGGCTTCTCCTTTTCCTCAGAGGTTTGCAGAGGTTCCTCTGAATCAAGCTGGGTATCGTCGAGGACATCATTTAGCCATTCCTTGAGACTTTCGGCCATGTTGACCTCTTCCACCAGGGAATCAATGAGGTTAATGCTCATGCATTCCTCAGGGATGTCTAGATGCTGCATAGCCTTGACAGCATTCAATACAAATTTTTCCTCGTTAACTCTCACGGTTACTTCCCCTTTTTCAACATCAATGAGGGTCTGTTGATGAGCGGATAATTTATACCCTTTTTGGCATTGTTTTTACATAGTTTTTAGTATGTTTTAGTTAGTTTTTATTATGTTTTTATTAGTTTTTATTCAAAAATCATATTTCTAGACTTTACTATGAGTTTGCGTATTTTTTTGTGATTTTAGGTATTTTCTGGCTGAAATTGAGGGACCTGAGCAAAAATCTGATTCAGAGGCTGAAAAAGGACTGTAGATGCTGTTGGATTCTGACCTCTCTGCACTCAAAGTGGATTTTTTAGAGCTACAAAAAAAAGGTCTATGGTCACGGTAAAAGCTAGTGAAAAGGGTGACCATAGATCTATGGTCACGGTTTTTTACCGTGGCCTATTCCTTCGTGGCCATAGGTCTATGGTCACGGTTTCTATGGTCACGATTACAATTTTCAAATTCTGGCACTTTAGGCCACAGTTTTTAACCGTGACCATAGGGCAATCTATGGTCACGCATAAAAACCGTGACCATAGCCATATCTATGGTCACGGTTTTGGTCGTGACCATAGCCTCTATGGTCACCCTTCCTTAAAACCGTGACCATAGCCTTATCTATGGTCACGGTTTTGGCCGTGACCATAGCCTTATCTATGGTCACGGTTTTGGCCGTGACCATAGACCCTATGGTTACCCCTCCTTAAAACCGTGACCATAGCCTTATCTATGTTCACGGTTTTTGCCGTGAACATAGCTCTATGGTCACCCCACCTTAAAACCGTGACCATAGCCTTATCTATGGTCACTGTTTTTACCATGACCATAGCCTCTATGGTCACCCCACTTAAAACCGTGACCATAGCCCTATCTATGGCCATAGTTTTCACCGTGACCATAGCCTCTATGGTCACCCCTCCTTAAAACCGTGACCATAGCCCTATCTATGGTCATGGTTTTTCACCGTGACTATAGCCTCTATGGTCACCCTACCTTAAAACCGTGACCAGAGCCTTATCTATGGTCATGGTTTTTCACCGTGACCATAGCTTACCTATGGTCACCCCACAAAATCGTGACCATAGCCTTATCTATGATCACGGTTTTTACCGTGACCATAGCCTGTTTTGTTTTATGAGATTTAATTTTTTTTAAGCATAATCACATCCCAAAATGATGATAATTACAAAATAAATCTAAAAATAAAAAAAGATAATCAACAATTAAGATAAGTTGTAATTAAAGTAACCAGCTAACATATCAATATAGTTGAATGAATACACTTGTCTCAATCTTAGTTTTATACAGTGATATATACACTAACAATAAATAGATACTATTAACAGAATTGTTTCACAGGCATGAGAGCAATACAACTTAGACTCTGCTAGGATAGATTGTTTCTGGTATTGCTATTCTTTCTTCTCAAAACTCGAGAACTTTTTTTTTTTCAGCCACTTTACCATTTGAAAGCTCAGCACCTGCTTTATTAACATGCAAAATAAAGCCACATTAGACATAAACACCTACATTTATTCTTCTTCAACTTAGGAAAAAAAACATATTATAAAAACATATATACATCACAATATAGAACAAAAGAATCAGAATTTTAGTGGGATGAAATAGAATGAATCAATTTCATTATGAACCATTCCATTACAAAATGTAACCATTCAAACCGAACCATTCTAAGTTGTAAATTTAATTTAATTTCTTTCTAATTTAATTTAACTCACCTATATCAAAATTTTCACTGCTTTTGCAGTTGCTTTCGGGTTAAATGCTTTACAGGTCTCTCAGCCACAACAAATTTGTTCCCATCACGAGATCTCTCTCCAAAACCTGCCCAGACTGGCAAAAATAATAGTTCAGAAACAACAATCAAGTTTAATGAATACATCAAGGACATAATCTACGCAGAAGCATTTAGATCTTAAGAAACAGCCAACACGATTTTCACCAATGAACAATGATGCTTTAATTTATATTCAATAATAAATCCCACTTCCAAGAAGCTAATCCACTGGAAGGTTTCTCATTGTATATCAATGGATAGAAACCACACATGTACACAAACAAAAAGTGATTATTGAAGAGCAACACATACAACGAAGGTAATCGAAAAATACAAATTTTCAATCATCATCATCACAAAAAGTATACTTAAATATTACAAAAAAGAAACTTAAATGTGCATATTCCTTTCAGATATAAGAAGTATCAAACATCAGATATAAATACATTCTGTGATTTACTACAAAATTCTAGGAATTTGGATGAAATATGACCAATCATGAAAGCTTCATCCTAATACCTCCAAAATGATGCAAAACAATTGAAGCAGCAACAGTAACATTCAAAGAAGCAGTGCCACCTCCATATTGTGGGATATATACAAAGAAGTCATATATCTCACATTCTTTAGCAGAAAGGCCTGTACCCTACACAGCAATTTTCACAGGAATCAAACAAATTTCTAACGTGATTCTTATGCTCGTTGATCATTTTTAACAACAAACTCAACTATAATTTTTCAATCCAAATCATTATTAACTCATGTACATGAAAAATAGGAGCCACATCTTCATTAGTTACCTCAGTAATCCATGAATTGAAGGCAATAATTTCAACAAAATCAATAATCAAATAGCTATATGATAACGAAATCAATAACTCTTGCCTTATTGTCAAATTGGACCACCAAATTTTTCCATTCTCAGAACTTAAATCCAAAACCACTGTTAAGTGACTAAGGTATTCAGTACTTTGACGAATCTGAAATTAATTGTAGAACTCCATTTTATTGTAGGATCTGAAATGTGATAAGTATGCAATGAAAAAGAAGCAAAATAGTAAAAAGTTAGCAATCTGGCTTGAAGACTAAAGAGGTTGGCTATGTCAGTAAGGTGAGTCAAGGAGGAAATGGCAGAAGGAAGTTCTTCCAGAGAGACCCTTTCCTTGAAGACGCAGCGACGGCAAGCTCGAGAAATGACAGGTATGAATGGCGGTGCGGGCAGCACCTCCTTCTCCTCGCGGAACACTCCTTCTCTTCTCTGGCCATGGCGTTCCTCTCTCCTCCACCAAGTTTGACGATGACGGCACACCCCGAAGCAGCCCCAACAGCGACGACGACGAGGTGTAGCTACGCAAGCAGCGCCCCCTTCTCCGTCGCGTGCTTCCTTCTCCCCCTGTCCTTCTCTCTTCCCGATCTCTCTTCCTCTCCTCTGGCGCGCGACAGCAGCGGCGCTCCTCACAGCTCCATGGACGGCGACCGCGGCTGGGCAGCTTCTCCCTCCTCCGTTCTTCTCTTCTCTCTCGGCGTGGGTGAGGGGAAAAGTTGCCCGTGTGTGTTGTGTGAAGAGGGAGAGTGCGTATGCGTGAGTGAAGGGTGAGGGGTGAGGGAGAGGAGTGGCGGCTGAAGGGCAGCAAGAGGAGTTAGGATTAGGGTTTTTGAGTTTTAATTTGGAAATAAGGATTTGAGTAACTTTAATAAACATTAGGGAATAGAGTAGTTGTTAAAAATTAAATTCTCTCTCAATAAAATTATTTTAAAAGTATCATTTTATTTCATTAATTTATTAATTGATTTTTTAAATAAGTATTTTAATTTAAAAGTTGAGGTAATTAAATAATTTTTTTATTTATAAAATTAATTAAAATTTTTAATTATTTAATTTAAATTATATATAAATTTTTTTATTTTTAATTACGAAAATTTTAAATTTTAATTAAGTAAAAATCTAACTTATTAATTTCCAATAAAAAAAATATCTAATTGTAATTGAAAATTATATAAATTTAAATTAATTTATAATTCAAAATTTCAGAACTTTGATTTATTTACTTTTCAGTAAATACAATTTTTTGAGCAAGGAGGACACGGCGAGCGACAAGAGATGAGCACGATGACCCACGACGTGTGACGAATGACACAGAGAAGCTTGTGATTCGTTGGACAACCTCCTAAAACCGTTATTATAGATACTTCTAGGTCACTCTCCAAAACCGTGACCATAAACCTTTTTAGGTCATCCTTTCGTAAAACGGTGACCATAGACTCCTTTAGGTCACCTCCCAAAACCGTGACCATAGACCCTTTTAGGTCACCCTTTTGAAAAACCATGACCATAGACTCTTTTTGGTCATTGTAAAAAACCATGACCATAGACCCCTTTAGGTTACCCCCTAAAACCGTGACCATAGACCCTTTTAGGCCACCCTTCAAAACCGTGACCATAGACCCCTTTAGGTCACCCTCCAAAACCATGACCATAGACTCTTTTAGGTCACCCTTCTGAAAAACCGTGACCATAGACTCTTTTTGGTCACTGTAAAAAATCGTGACCATAGACACCTTTAGGTCACCCCCTAAAACTGTGACCATAGACCCTTTTAGGCCACCCCTCAAAACCGTGACCATAGACCCCTTTAGGTCACCCTCCAAAACCGTGACCATAGACTCTTTTAGGTCACCCCTCCGAAAAACCGTGACCATAGACCCTTTTTGGTCACTGTAAAAAACCGTGACCATAGACCCCTTTAGTCCACCCCCCAAAAGCGTAACCATAGACCCTTTTAAGCGACCCCCAAAATCGTGACCATAGACCATAGACCCTTTTAGGTCACCCTTTTTTGAAAAACCGTGACCATAGCCCCTTTTTGGTCACTGAAAAACCGCGACCATAGACCCTTTTAGGCCACCCCTCAAAACCGTGACCATAGACCCCTTTTAGGCCACCCTTTTTTAAAAAACCGTGACCATAGGTACTCTATGGTCACCCTTTCTAAAAAAATCGTGACACAAGCTTTTTTTTTGGTCACCCTAAAAAACCGTGACCATAGAGGGTCTATGGTCACGGTTTTTTACCGTGACAAAAAAAAACGTGGCCATAGACCCAAAATGTTGTAGTGAATTAATGCAAGTACTATTATTTTTCCTTCAATTCACGCCTACTTCTTCTCCAAGATATACTCTTGTTCTTAACTCAGTTAAGTTAGAATGAAGGGGTGACCCGTGACAATCACCCAATCTTCATTACTCGCTTAGCCAAGATCCGCGTGCCTGACAACCACAAGCGGTCTACATGATGTTCAATGTAGTCATTGGACGACAGTCGGAGTATATTCTCTTGGGTTTCTAATCAACGATTCACATCATCTCCCCTGACAACAGAGCATCTGAATATGAGATTAGAACCTTCGGGGTATAGGCTAGAACCATTGGCAGCATTCTTGAGATCTGAAAAGTCTAAACCTTGTCTGTGGTATTCCGAGTAGGATCTAGAAAGGGATGACTATGACGAGCTTCAAACTTGCGAATGTTGGGCGCAGTGACAGTGTGTAAAAGGACAATGGTCCTATTTCGACGCTAGCGGGAACCGACAGATGATTAGCCGTGCGGTAGCTGTACATGGTATTTTTTTATCTGAGACGAGAAATCCGACAGTTGATTAGCCGTACAGAGATCGTACATGGATTTGTTTTCATCCGAGAGGATCTTACAGCTTGCCATGGAAGGAGGTAACGCATGCTTGGAAGAATGCAGTAGAAAAGCAGAAGTTCAAAAGCAACAAAGCATCTCCAGACGCTTATCTGAAATTCCCACCAATGAATTACATAAGTATCTCTATCTTATTTTATATTTTATTTATATTTTAATTATCAAAACCTCATAACCATTTGAATCCGCCTGACTGAGATTTACAAGGATGACCATAGCTTGCTTCAAGCCGACAATCTCCGTGGGATTAACCCTTACTCACATAAGGTTTATTACTTGGACGACCCAGTGCACTTGCTGGTCAGCTGCACCAGAGTTGTGAAAAGTGTGAATCACAATTCCGTGCTACCAAGTTTTTGGCGCCGTTGCCGGGTATTGTTCGAGTTTGGACAACTGACGGTTCATCCTGTTGCTCAAATTAGGTAATTTTATTTTATGTTTAAGCTTTTTAATTTTTATTTTTTATTTTCGAAAAAAAATTTATAAAATCATAAAACCAAAAAGAATTTTGTGTTTCTTGTTTGAGTCTTGTGTCAAATTTTAAGTTTGGTGTCAATTGCATATTTTTAATTTTCACTAAAATTTTCGAAAATTCATGCATGTGTTCTTTCTTAATCTTCAAATTGTTCTTGATAAATTCCTTTGTTTGATCTTTGCATTTTCTTGCTTTGTGTCTTTTCTTGTTTTTCATATGCATTTTTTAATTATTGGTGTCTAAAGTTTAAAAATTTTTAAGTTTGGTGTCTTGCATGTTTTTCTTTTCTTAAAAAAATTTTCAAAAACATGTTCTTGATGTTCATCATAATCTTCAAAGTGTTCTTGGTGTTCATCTTGACATTCAAAGTGTTCTTGCATGCATTGTTAGTTTTGATCCTAAATTTTTATGTTTTGTTTCATTTTTGTTGTTTAAAGAAAAAAAAAAAGAGAAAACAACTAAATGATATCTTCTCTTTTTCTCTTTCCTCATTAAAATTCAAAAATAAAAAATATATCTTTCCCTTATTTTACTAATAAATTTCGAAATTTTTAATTGATTTAGTCAAAAAGTTTTAAAATTTAGTTGTTTCTTATTAGTCAAGTCAATATTTCAAAGTAAAAATTCTATTTTTTTCAAATCTTTTTAAAAAATTAAATCTTTTTCATTTTTTATATATTTTCGAAAACTTTAAAAATTTGATTTTCAAAATATTTTTCTTATTGTTATCTCATATTTTTGAATTCATTGCTAACATTTAATATTTAGATTCAAAAATTTCAAGGTTTTACTTGCCTATTAAGAAAGGTTCAATCTTTAAATTCTAGAATCATATCTTTTAGTTTCTTGTTAGTCAAGTAATCAACTTTAATTTCAAAAATCAAATCTTTTTAATTTCCTTTTTAAATCTTTCTCAAAATAAATTTGAATCATATCTTTTTCAAAATCAATTTCAAAATCTTTTCTAACTTCTTATCTTTTCAAAATTGAATTTCAAATCTTTTTCAATTAACTACTTGACTTTTTGTTTGATTTTAAAAGTTTACTATTTCATATCTTTTTCAAAACCACCTAACTACTTTTCTCTCTCTAATTTTCAAAAATCCCTCACCAGTTTTTCAAAATTCTTTTTAATTAACTAAATGTTTTAAATTTTAATTTTATTTTATTCCTTTTTATAATTTCAAATTTTAACTAAATTCTAAATTAAAAACAAAAATATTTTTCTTTTCTTTTAGATTAGTATTCAAATTCTGTCTCCCTCTCATCTCTTTCTATTTATTTATTTAATCATTAACACTTCTCTTCTTCTTAAAATTCGATCCCTTTCTCTCCGTCTATGTGTTCGAATTCTTCATCTCTTCTCTCTACATCACTCTTCTCTTCTTCTCTTCTTATACTCACATAAAGGAATCTCTATACTCTGACATAGAGGATTCATCTTCTTTTCTGTTCTCTTCTTTTTCATATGAGCAAGAGCAAGGATAAGAACATTCTTGTTGAAGCTGATTCAAAACCTTAAAGGACTCTAAAGAGGAAGCTAAGAAAACCTGAAAGAACATTCTTGTTGAAGCTGATCCGAAACCTGACAGAATTATTCGAAAAATAAGAAGAGATGGCCGAACCTAACAACAATGGTGGAGATGCAAGGAAGATGCTTGGTGACTTTATTTCACACTCTTCTGACTTCTATGGAAGGAGCATCTCAATTCCTGCAACTGGAGCAAACAACTTTGAGCTTAAGCCTCAATTAGTTTCTCTAATGCAACAGAATTGCAAGTTTGATGGACTTTCATTGGAAGATCCTCATCAGTTTTTAGCTGAATTCTTGCAAATCTGTGACACTGTTAAGGCCAATGGGGTTAATCCTGAGGTCTAAGGAATTATGCTTTTTCCCTTTGTTGTAAGAGATAGAGCTAGGACATGGTTAGACTCACAACCTAAAGATAGCCTAAACTCTTGGGAAAAGTTAGTCAATGCCTTCTTGGCCAAATTCTTTCCACCTCAAAAGTTGAGCAAGCTTAGAGTGGAAGTCCAAACCTTCAGACAGAAGGAAGGTGAATCCCTCTATGAAGCTTGAGAAAGATACAAGCAATTGATCAGAAGGTGTCCTTCTGACATGTTTTCAGAATGGAGCATCATATGTATATTTTATGATGGTCTGTCTGAATTGTCCAAGATGTCATTGGATCACTCTGTTGGTGGATCTCTTCATCTGAGAAGACGCCTGCAGAAGCCCAAGAACTCATTGAATTGGTTGCAAATAACCAGTTCATGTACACTTCTGAAAGGAATCCTGTGAATAATGGGACAACTCAGAAGAAAGGAGTTCTTGAGATTGATACTCTGAATGCCATATTGGCTCAGAATAAAATATTGACTCAGAAAGTCAATATGATTTCTCAGGGTCTGACTGGAATGCAAGCTGCTTTCTGTGGTACTAAAGAAGCTTCCCCTGAACAAGAAGCTTATGATCCTGAGGATCCTGGAATGGAAGAAGTGAATAACATTGGAGAATCCTATGGAAACACCTACAATCCTTCATGGAGAAACCATCATAATCTTTCATGGAAGGATCAACAGAAGCCTAATCAAGGCTTTAATAATAATAATGGTGGGAGAGCACGGTTTGGCAATAACAAACCTTTTCCATCATCTTTTTAGCAACAGACAGAGAATTTTAAGCAGAGCCACTCTGACTTAGCAACTGTAGTCTCTGATCTATCTAAGACCACTCTCAGTTTCATGATTGAAGCAAGGTCCTCTATTGAGTTAAATCTCAATTTGGTCCTTGAAATTTAGTCCGATGCTCAAAAAGACCCCTACAATTTCGTTGGCCCCAATTAGAACCTCCAAATTTGTAATTATGGCTCTAGCTTGCCCCTGCGATTATCTTGGTCAGCAGAATACTGATCTGATGCAATTACATAACATAGTGGACACTACTTAAATGACGGCGCATTAGTTTCGTCTAAATCCTTTGGAAACCACGTCATTTCAGTTTCTTGTTGGTTAAAACTCTCTTTCTTTCCACTAGGATGATCATAAGTTGCAAAACATCAAGAAAACCCTTACACTACGTGGTTTCCAAAGAGTTTGGGTGCAAAACCAATACGTCGTCGTTTAAATAGTGTCTACCATGTCATGCAATTGCGTTAGATCGGCATTTTGGTGACGGAGATGATCACAAGGGTAAGTTGAGCCACAATTGTAAATTTAAGGATTCTATTTGAGGCCAACGAAATTGTCGGGATCATTCTGAGTATCAGCCCAAATTTTAGGGGCCAAATTGAGATTTAACTCGTTCTCCATTAGAAATTTGAAGGCACAAGTGGGTCAGCTGAGTAAAAGAGTTACTGAATTCCCTCCTAGTACTCTCCCAAGCAATACAAAAGAGAATCCAAAGAGAGAGTGCAAGGCCATCTACACGTCCAACATGGTCGAAACTGTAGAGGAGGGAAAGGTAGTGATTTCTAGTGAGCAAGACCTTAATGGACATCCACTGGCCTCCAAGAAGTTCCCTA
Source organism: Arachis ipaensis (assembly GCF_059453495.1). NCBI lineage: Eukaryota > Viridiplantae > Streptophyta > Magnoliopsida > Fabales > Fabaceae > Arachis > Arachis ipaensis. The sequence continues at coordinate 90,389,028 of NC_142442.1, read as the reverse complement.
ATGAGGAACCAAAGGAATCTGAGGCTCATATAGAGACCATAGAGATTCCACTGAATTTACTGTTGCCATTCATGAGCTCTGATGAGTATTCTTCCTCTGAAGAGGATGAAGATATTATTGAAGAGCAGGTTGCTCAGTATCTAGGAGCAATCATGAAGCTGAATGCCAAGTTATTTGGTAATGAGACTTGGGAGGATGAACCTTCATTGCTCATCAATGAACAGAATGATCTGGTTCAACTGAAATTACCTCAGAAGAAACAGGATCCCGAAAAGTTCTTAATAACTTGTACCATAGGCACCATGACCTTTGAGAAGGCTCTGTGTGACCTAGGGTCAGGGATAAACCTCATGCCCCTCTATGTAATGGAGAAACTAGGGATCTTTGAGATGCAAGCTGCAAGAATCTCACTAGAGATGGCAGACAATTCAAGGAAACAGGCTTATGGACTTGTAGAGGATGTCTTGGTGAAGGTTGAAGGCCTATACATTCCTGCTGATTTCATAATCCTGGACACTGGAAAGGATGAGGATGAATCCATCATCCTAGGAAGACCCTTCCTAGCCACAGTAAGAGCTGTGATTAATGTGGACAGAGGAGAGCTAGTCCTTCAATTGAATGAGGACTACCTTGTGTTTAAGGCTCAAGGATCTTCTTCTGCAACCATGGAGAGGAAGCATGAAAATCTTTTCTTAATACAGAGTCAAATAAAGCTCCCACACTCAACTTCTAAGTTTGGTTTTGGGAGGCCTCCACTAAGCTCTGAATCTCTGTGAGGCTCTCTAAAGAGCTCACTGTCAAGCTATTGACAATAAAGAAGTACTTATTGGGAGGCAACCCAATGTTATTTAATTATATTTATTTATTTTCCATTGCTATTTTATGTTTTCTTTAGGTTGATGATCATGTGAAGTCACAAAAACAACTGAAAAATCAAAAACAGAATAAAAAATAGCATCAAAAATAGCATACCCTGGAGGACAAGCTTACTGGCGTTTAAACGCCAGTAAGGATAGCAGAATGGGCGTTTAACGCCCAGCCTTGTAGCATTCTGAGCGTTAAACGCCAGAATGGGCAGCACTCTGGGCGTTTAATGCCAAAAAGGGCTGTCTGGCATCTGGCTGGTGTTTAACGCCAGAAATGGACAGCAGAGTGGCATTTAATGCAAGGAAAGGTAGCAGAGCTGGCGTTAAACGCCAGAATTGGCACAGAATGGGCGTTTGAATGCCAGAATGGTGCAGGGACTCGAATTCCTTGACACCTCAGGATCTGTGGACCCCATAGGATCCCCACCTATCCCATCTCTTCTTCTCTCCTCTTTACACCTTTCCATAACACTCTTCCCCAAACACCCTTGACCAATCCTATTAATACCTCTTCCCCAAACACCCTTCACCTATCAATTCTTACCCTCTTCCCCATAATCTCTTCACCACTCACATCCATCCATCATAAATCCCACCTACCTCACCATTCAAATTCAAACTATTCCCCTCCCAAACCCTCCCCTTCATGACCGAATTCCCTCTCTCTACTACCCTATAAATACCCCTCCTCACAACCTTCAATTTCACACAACATACACACTACTACCACCCTTGGCCGAATTCACACCCCCCTCTATCTCCTCTATTTCTTCTTCTTCTTCTCATTTCTTTCTTCTTTTGCTCGAGGATGAGTAAACATTCTAAGTTTGGTGCGGAAAAAGCATTGCTTTTTTTTTCCATAACCATTAATGGCACCTAAGGCTGGAGAAACCTCTAGAAAGAGGAAAGGGAAGGCAATTGCTTCCACCTCCAAGTCATGGGAGATGGAGAGATTCATCTCAAAGGTCCATCAAGACCACTTCTATGCAGTTGTGGCAAAGAAAAAGGTGATCCCCGAGGTCCCCTTCATGCTCAAAAAGAGTGAATATCCGGAGATCCGGCGTGAAGTTCGAAAGAGAGGTTGGGAAATTCTCACCAATCCCATTCAACAAGTCCGAATCTTAATGGTTCAAGAGTTCTATGCTAATGCATGGATCACTAGAAACCATGACCAAAGTGTGGACCCGAACCCAAAGAATTGGCTCACAATGGTTCAGGGGAAATACTTGGATTTTAGTCCGGAAAAGTTGAGGTTAGCATTTAACTTGCCAATGATGCAAGGAGATCCTCACCCTTTCACTAGAAGAGTCAACTTTGACTAAAGGTTGGACCAAGTCATCTTGGACATCTGTGTGGAAGGAGTTCAATGGAAGAGAGACTCAAGAGGCAAGCCGGTTCAATTAAGAAGGCTTGACCTCAAGCCCGTGGCTAGGAGATGGTTGGAGTTCATCCAACGCTCTATCATTTCTACTAGCAACCGGTTTAAAGTTACTATAGACCGGGCTATCATGATTCATAGTATCATGATTGGAGAGGAAGTAGAAGTTCATGAGATCATATCCCTAGAACTCTACAAGGTGGCTGACAAACCCTCCACTTTGGCAAGGTTAGCCTTCTCTCATCTCATTTGTCACCTATGCAATTCAGCTGGAGTTGTCATAGAGGAAGACACACTCATTGAAGAGGACAAGCCCATCACTAAGAAAAGGATGGAGCAAACAAGAAAGCCCACTCATGGACCTCAACAAGAGCATGAGGAAGTTCCTCATCCAAAAATCCCTGAGATGCCCCAAGGGATGCATTTTCCTCCACACAACTATTGGGGGCAAATCAACACCTCTTTAGGAGAACTGAGTTCCAACATGGAATAGTTAAGGATGGAGCACCAAGAGCACTCCATCATCCTCCATGAAATTAGAGAGGACCAAAAGGCCATGAGAGAGGAGCAACAAAGGCAAGGAAGAGACATTGAGGAGCTCAAGCACTCCATAAGATCTTCAAGAGGAAGAACTAGCCGCCATCACTAAGGTGGACCCGTTCTTTAATTTCCTTGTTCTTATTTCCTGTTTTTCGTTTCCTATGTTTTATGTTTTATTTATGTTTGTGTCTTTATTAAATGATCATTAGTGTCTACTGTCTATGCCTTGAAGCTATGAATGTCCTATGAATCCATCACCTTTCTTAAATGAAAAAAATGTTTTTAATTGCAAAAGAACAAGAACTGCATGGTTTCGAATTTTATCTTGAAGTTAGCTTAATTATTTTGATGTGGTGGCAATTGATGAGCGGATATTTTATACGCTTTTTGGGGTTAATTTCATATAGTTTTTAGTATATTTTAGTTAGTTTTTAGTTTATTTTCATTAGTTTCTAGGCAAAAATCATATTTCTGGACTTTACTATGAGTTTGTGTGTTTTTCTATAATTTCAGGTATTTTCTGGCTGAAATTGAGGGAGCTGAACAAAAATCTGATTCAGGCTGAAAAAGGACTGCTAATGCTGTTGGATCCTGACCTCTCTGCACTCGGAATGGAATTTCTGGAGCAACAGGAATCCAATTGACGCGCTTCCAATTGCGTTGGAAAGTAGACATCCAGGGCTTTCCAGCAATATATAATAGTCCATACTTTTCTTAAGAATAGACGACGTAAACTAACGTTTAACGCCAGTTCCATGTTGCAGTCTGGCGTCCAGCGCCAGAAACACGTTACAAGTTGGAGTTCAACGCCAGAAACAAGTTACAGCCTGGCGTTGAACACCCAAAATAGCCCAGGCATGTGAGAAGCTTTAGTCTCAGCCCCATCACACACCAAGTGGGCCCCAGAAGTGGATTTCTGCACTATCTATCATAGTTTACTCATTTTCTGTAAACCTAGGTTACTAGTTTAGTATTTAAACAACTTTTAGAGACTTATTTTGTATCTCATGACATTTTAGATCTGAATTTTGTACTCTTTGATAGCATGAGCCTCTAAACTCCATTGTTTGGGGTGAGGAGCTCTGCTATGTCTCGATGAATTAATACAAGTATTTCTGTTTTCCATTCAAACATGCGTGTTCCTATCTAAGATATCCATTTGCACTTCAATATGAATGTGATGAACGTGACAATCATCATCATTCCCCCACGAACGTGTGCCTGACAACCACTTCCGTTCACCGTAGAATGAATGAATATCTCTTGGATCTCTTAATCAGAATCTTAGTGGTATAAGCTAGATTGATGGCAGCATTTAAGAGAATCCGGAAAGTCTAAACCTTGTCTGTGGTATTCCAAGTAGGATTCAATGATTGAATGACTGTGACGATCTTCAAACTCGCGAGTGCTGGGCGTAGTGATAGACGCAAAAGGATAGTAAATCCCATTCCGGTACGATTGAGAACCTGCAGATGATTAGCCATGCGGTGACAGCACACCTGGACCTTTTTCACTGGAAGGATGGATGGTAGCCATTGACAATGGTGATCCACCAACACACAGCTTGCCATAGGAGGACGTGCGTGCGTGAATCAGGAAACAGAGGAAGGCAGAATTTCAGAAGACAAAGCATCTCCAGAACTCCAACATATTCTCCATTACTACATACAAGTATAATTTGTGTTCTGCCCTTCTTACTTTTTACAATCCAAATTAAGAATTATTATTGATATTATATCCTGACTAAGAGTTACGAGATAACCATAGCTTGGTTCAAGCCAACAATCTCCGTGGGATCGACCCTTACTCACGTAAGGTATTACTTGGACGACCCAGCGCACTTGCTGGTTAGTTGTGCGAATTTATGAAGAATTGTGATTTCCAATTTTGTGCACCAAGATTTTGGCGCCGTTGTCGGGGATTGTTTGAGTTTGAACAACTGACGGTGAATCCTGTTGCTTAGATTAGGAAAATTTTGTCTTTTGGGTCAGAGTCTTTTATATTCTTTTCAAAAAAAAAAATTATAAAAATAAAAATAAAAATAATATTTTTTCTTAGTTATTAAAAATATTTTTCAAAACAAGTGTTACATTTACTGCCCATTTGGCTAGAGCGTTGGTCTGTGTTCTTGGTAAATTGGGTACCTTCCTTTTAAAATTCTTTTTCAAAAATAATTTTTACATTAAATCTTGTGCCAAACTTTAAGTTTTGTGTTTTCTTGTTGATTTTTCTTTGGTTTTCGAAAAATCTTATTTTGGTTTTCTAAAAATTTTAAGTTTGGTGTTCTTTCTTCATGTTCTTGTGTTCTTGTGAATCTTCAAAGTGTTCTTGAGTTTTCCTTGTGTAAGATCTTAAAATTTTTAAGTTTGGTGTTCCTTGGTGTTTTCCCTCCAAAATTTTCGAAAACAAGGAGCATTAGATCTAAAAATTTTAAATCTTGTGCTATCTTATTATTTTTCTCTCTCCTCTTTAAATTCAAAAGTATTTTTTCTCTCTATTTTAAAGCAAATTTTCGAAATTTACCTTTAAAATTCAGATTTTTATTTCAAAATTTAAAACCTTTTTCAAAAATCATAATATCCTTTTCAAAACTTCCTAACCAATTTTTCTCTCCTCATTTTTTCGAAAATCTTCACCCGTTTTTTATTTATTTTATTTTAATTTATTTTATTTTTGAAATAAATAAATAAATAAATAAATAAAAATAATTTTTTTATCATCTCCCTTTCTCCATCATGGATCTAAGTGGAAATGAACAGTCCAGAAGGACTCTGGGGTCATATGCTAACCCCTCTACTGCTTTATATGGGAGTATTATCTGCATACCCTCCATTGGAGTCAGTAGCTTTGAGTTGAATCCTCAGCTCATTATCATAGTGCAGCAAAGCTGCCAGTATTTCGGTCTTCCACAGGAAGAACCTACAGAGTTTTTGGCACAGTTTTTACAAATTGCTGACACAGTACATGATAAGGAGGTAGATCAGGATGTCTACAGATTATTACTGTTTCCATTTGAGTCAGTAGCTTTGAGTTGAATCCTCAGCTCATTATCATAGTGTAGCAAAGCTGCCAGTATTTCAGTCTTCCACAGGAAGAACCTACAGAGTTTCTGGCACAGTTTTTACAAATTGCTGACACAGTACATGATAAGGAGGTAGATCAGGATGTCTACAGATTATTACTGTTTCCATTTGCTATAAAAGACCAAGCCAAGAGGTGGTAAAATAACCAACCTAAGGCTAGCATAAGGACATGGAAACAGCTGACAGAAAAATTCCTGAATCAATACTTTCCTCCAAAACGGATGACACAGCTAAGGCTGGATATCCAAGGCTTTAAATAAGGAGATAATGAATCTCTTTATGATGCCTGGGAGAGATACAGAGAGATGCTACGAAAATGCCCCTCTGAAATGTTTTCAGAGTGGGTTCAGTTAGACATCTTCTATTATGGGCTTACAGAAAGAGCTCAGATCTCTCTAGATTACTCAGCTGGTGGATCTATCCACATGAGAAAGACAATTGAAGAAGCTCAAGAGCTCATTGATACAGTTGCCAGAAATCAACATCTGTACCTAAGCAGTGACCCTTCCATGAAAGAAGAGGTTAAAATAGTAACTGCTGAACTCAGTCCTGTAGAACAAGCTGCTGAATTCAATCAGAAATTGGACTTTCTAACACAACAGTTAGCCGAATTCAAAGATAGACTACAAGAACAATTGAAGCAAACAAAACAGCAGCTGTCAAAACAAATAACAGAAGAATGCCAAGCAGTTCAATTAAGAAGTGGGAAAACATTAAATACCCCACCTCAAGGTAGCAGGAAGCCAAGGAATGAGCAAACCACCCAAAATCCATCTAAGGACAGTAAGAAACAAGCAAGGAACTGGCGTTGAACACCCAAAGGAAGCACAGTTCTGGCATTCAGACGCCAGGAACAGATGAGGAATTGGCATCTAACGTCACTCCAGCTTCTAACTCTGGCACTCAAATGCCAGAGAGGGATCAGACACACACAAGTGCTGATGACAACCCCTCTAAAAAGGCTTCTTCAACTATTTCTGTAGGAAATAAACCTACAGCAACCAAGGTTGAGAAATATAAAGCCAAGATACCTTATCCTCAAAAACTCCACCAAGAGAAGCAGGATAAGCAATTCGCTCGCTTTGCAATTATCTCAGGACTCTTGAAATTAAGATTCCGTTTGCAGAGGCACTTGAGCAAATACCTTCTTATGCCAAGTTCCTGAAAGAGATCTTACGTCATAAGAAGGATTGGAGAGAAACTGAAAGAGTTCTCCTCACTGAAGAATGCAGTGCAGTCATTCTGAAAAGCTTTCCTGAAAAGCTTAAAGATCCCGGAAGCTTTCTAATACCATGCACATTAGAGGGAAATTGCACCAGGACGGCTTTATGCGATCTTGGGGCAAGCATCAACCTAATACCTGCATCCACTATCAGAAAGCTTGGCTTAACTGAAGAAGTTAAACCAACCTGGATATGTCTCCAACTTGCTGATGGCTCCATTAAATACCCATCAGGCGTGATTGAGGTCATGATTGTCAGGGTTGGGCCATTCGCCTTTCCCACTGACTTCGTAGTGCTGGAGATGGAGGAGCACAAGAGTGCTACTCTCATTCTAGGAAGACCTTTCCTAGCAACTGGACGAACTCTCATTGATGTCCAAAAGGGGGAAGTCACCCTGAGAGTCAATGAAGATGAGTTTAAGTTGAATGCTGTCAATCCCATGCAGCATCCAGACACACCAAAAGACTGCATAAAAGTTGATCTTATTGACTCTTTGGTAGAAGAGATCAACATGGCTGAGAGTCTCGAATCAGAGCTGGAAAACATCTTTAAAGATGTTCCACCTGATCTAGAGGATTCAGAGGAATTGAAAGAGTCTCTGAAATTTCCTTAGGAAGAGGAAAAACCTCCTAAACCCGAGCTCAAACCATTACCACCATCCTTGAAATATGCATTTCTGGGAGAAGGTGATACTTTTTCAGTGATCATAAACTCTGCTTTAAATCCACAGGAAGAGGAAGCACTAATTCAGGTGCTAAGGACACACAAGACAGCTCTTGGGTGGTTCATAAGTGACCTTAAGGGCATAAGCCCAGCTAGATGCATGCACAAGATCTTATTGGAGGACGATGCTAAGCCAGTGGTTCAACCACAGAGGCGGCTAAATCCAACCATGAAGGAAGCGGTGCAGAAAGAGGTCACTAAATTTCTGGAGGCTGGGATTATTTATCCTATTTCAGATAGTCCCTGGGTGAGTCCTGTTCAAGTTGTCCCTAAAAAGGGAGGCATGACAGTGGTTCATAATGAAAAAAATGAACTGGTTCCTACAAGAACAGTTACAGGGTGGCGCATGTGTATTGATTACAGAAGGCTCAATACAGCCACCAGAAAGGATCATTTTCCTTTACCATTCATAGACCAGATGCTAGAAAGACTAGCAGGTCATAATTATTATTGCTTTTTGGATGGCTATTCAGGCTACAACCAAATTGTAGTAGATCCCCAGGATCAAGAGAAAACAGCATTCACATGTCCATTTGGAGTATTTGCTTACAGAAGGATGCCTTTTGGGCTGTGTAATGTGCCTGCAACCTTTCTGAGATGCATGCTCTCTATTTTCTCTGATATGGTAGAAAAATTTCTGGAAGTCTTCATGGATGACTTCTCAGTATATGGAGACTCATTCAGCTCCTGTCTTGATCACCTGACACTGGTTTTGAAAAGATGCCAAGAGACCAACCTGGTTTTAAATTGGGAAAAATGTCACTTTATGGTGACTGAAGGGATTGTCCTTGGGCATAAAATTTCAAACAAGGGAATAAAGGTGGATCAAGCTAAAATAGAGGTAATTGAAAAATTACCACCACCTGCCAATGTTAAGGCAATCAAAAGCTTTCTGGGGCATGCATGATTCTATAGGAGGTTTATAAAGGATTTTTCAAAAATTGCAAAACCTCTAAGCAACCTGCTAGCTGCTAACACACCATTTGTGTTTGACACAGAGTGTCTGCAGGCGTTTGAAACTCTGAAAGCTAAGTTGGTCACAGCATCAGTTATCTCTGCACCAAACTGGACATTACCGTTCGAATTAATGTGTGATGCCAGTGATCACGCCATTGGTGCAGTACTGGGGCAGAGGCATGACAAGCTTCTGCATGTCATTTATTATGCTAGCCGTGTTTTGAATGATGCCCAGAAAAATTACACAACCACAGAAAAAGAATTGCTTGCATTGGTTTATGCCATTGACAAGTTTAGATCATACTTAGTAGGATCAAAAGTGATTGTGTACATAGATCATGCTGCTCTTAAATATCTATCACAAAGCAGGATTCAAAACCCAGATTCATAAGATGGGTGTTACTTCTGCAAGAGTTTGATATAGAAATAAGAGATAGAAAAGGGACAGAAAACCAAGTGGCTGACCATCTGTCCCGGATAGAACCAGTGGAAGAGGTGTCCTCCCCCTCTGTTGAGATCTCTGAAACCTTTCCGGATGAGCATTTGTTCGCCATTCAGGAATTACCATGGTTTGCAGACATTGCAAACTACAAAGCTGCAAGGTTCATTCCCAAGGAGTACAGCAGGCAACAAAAGAAAAAATTAATTACTGATGCAAAGTACTACTTGTGGGATGAACCCTATCTCTTTAAGAGATGTGCAGACGGAATAATCCGTAGGTGTGTGCCTAGAGAAGAAGTGCAGAGGATCCTATGGTATTGCCATGGATCACAATATGGAGGCCATTTCAGAGGTGAGCGAACAGCCACCAAGGTCCTCCAATGTGGTTTCTACTGGCCTACACTCTATAGAGATTTCCGAGAGTTTGTACGTAACTGTGACAGTTGCCAGAGAGCTGGTAATTTGCCTCATAGTTATGCCATGCCTCAACAAGGAATCTTGGAGATTGAGTTGTTTGATGTATGGGAAATTGATTTCATGGGGCCTTTCCCACCATCATACTCAAAAACTTATATTCTGGTAGCAGTTGACTATGTATCAAAATGGGTAGAGACCATTGCCACACCCACCAATGATACTAAAATAGTACTAAAGTTCCTCCAGAAACACATATTCAGCAGATTTGGTGTCCCTAGGGTACTAATCAGTGATGGGGGCACTCACTTCTGCAACTAACAGCTTTACTCTGCCATGGTCCGGTATGGGATTCGCCATAAGGTGGCAACTCCATATCATCCACAGACAAATGGACAAGCTGAAGTCTCTAACAGAGAACTAAAAAGAATCTTAGAACGGACTGTAAGTACCCGTAGAAAGGATTGGGCATGAAGCTTGGATGATACTCTGTGGGCTTACAGAACAGTATTCAAGACTCCCATAGGGACCTCTCCTTACCAACTTGTGTATGGTAAGGCTTGTCACCTGCCCGTGGAACTGGAACATAAGGCCTACTGGGCAACCAAATTCCTTAACTTTGATGCCAAATTAGCTGGAGAGAAAAGATTGCTCCAGCTGAATGAGCTAGAGGAATTCAGATTCATTGCTTTCGAAAATGCCAAGCTTTACAAAGAGAAATAAAAAAGGTGGCATGACAGAAAGCTGTCATCTAGAATCTTTGAACCAGGAAAAAAGGTTCTATTGTTTAACTCTAGGCTCAGGCTATTTCCCGGGAAACTGAAGTCCCGGTGGAGAGGACTATATGTGATTACAAGTGTATCACCATATGGTTATGTGGAGCTTCAAGATATTGATTCTCATAAGAAGTTCATTGTTAATGGACAGAGAATCAAGCACTATCTTGAAGGCAATGTTGAGCAAGAGTGCTCAAGGCTGAGGCTAGATTAAAAACTCAGCAAGGTCCAGCTAAAGACAATAAAGAAGCGCTTGCTGGGAGGCAACCCAGCCTTGGGGCATCACTTTCTCTAAGCATTTTGCTCTATTCTTGATTTTATTTGTTTATATAAAGTTCATTGATACTAAGGTAAAGATCAATTGTATAAGTTTACAGGGTTACAGAAGGATTTTGCACACAAAACAGAGAAAAAGAGCTCACTGGCAAGAAAACGCCAGTAAAAGTCTATTTTGGGCATTCAACGCCCAAAAGAGGCATCCACTGGGCATTGAACACTAGTAAGGATAGCCATCTGGGCGTTAAACGCCAGAAAAAAGCATCTTCTGGGCGTTGAACGCCAGAAAGAAGCTCCTTCTGGGCGTTTAACGCCAGATTTACAGCGTCCTGGGCATTCAGAAAAACGCCCAGTGACAAAGGAGTTCCTGGCGTTCAACGCCAGAAAGAAGCAACAGCTGGACGTTGAACACCCAGGAGAAGCAGCAGTTGGGCGTTGAACGCCCAAAACATGCAGCGTTTGGGCGTTCAAATGCCAGGATGGTGGGGAGGAGGTAAATTCATTTTTTCTTCATATTTTTCATTTTAATCTTAATTTTCATGTTTCAATTCATGATTTCTTGCATAAACATGTTACAAACCCTGATTTCTAAAATCCCTAATTTCTAAAAACCTCACTTTAAAAATATCAAATGTATCTTAATCCATAAGCACAAATCCTCTTTTTTTATCCAATTCAACTCTTTTTCAAAATTTTCAAAACAAATCTATCTCTTTTCATTCAAAAATCTTTTCAACTAATCAATATCTTTTTCAAATCTCCATATTATCTTTTTCAAAAAAATCCAAATTTATCTTTTTCAAATATCTTTCATATATTTTTAATTTTAAATTATATCTTTTCTTATCATACTTATCTCTTTTTAAATCATATCTTCTATCTTATCTTCGTCCCTCTTTTCAAAAAAACTGACCCCCCTCCCTTTTAAAAACACATTCGGCCTCCTTCCTCTCATCCACCATTCAACACTAGCTCTCCTTCTATCCCTCTCCTTTCTTTTCTTTTGCTTGAGAATATCTGGAGCTGCCCTCTATGACTACAGGACTGTGGTCAGAGGAAAGATTGTTCACATCCACCCTGACAAAATCAGGGAGATCTTTAAGCTACCTCAGCTGAAAGATAACCCAGACTCCTTCAATAGGAGAATGATGAGAACAAACAAGGGCCTGGATAAGATTCTAGAGGATATATGCATCCCTGGAGCCAGGTGGACCACCAGCACGAAGGGTGCCCCAAGTCAACTCAAACCAGTCGCCAGAGGATGGCTGGACTTCATTGGGCGTTCTATATTGTCCACCAGCAACCGTTCTGAAGTCAATATTAGAAGAGCAGTGATGATCCATTGCATTATGTTGGGAAAAGAAGTAGAAGTTCATCAACTGATCCCATCTGAATTCTCTATACTTACCAACAAGAACTCCAAGGATGCTAGGTTGGCTTATCCAAGCCTAATCTCTATGCTCTGCAAAGATGCTGGAGTAAAGATGGGAATAACAGAGTATATCTCAGTGGAGCAACCAATCACTAAAATCACAATGGAAAAACAACAAATGCAGGATGACCCCATCAAGAGGAGGGCGCAAGAATTCCTACCATAACTCCCTCAATTTGAATACTGGGAGCATCTTGAGGCATCTGTCACTAAGTTGCATGAAACCATGGACCAATTGAAGGAAGAACAGCAAAATCAAAACAGCATGCTTTGCAAACTGCTCAGAGAACAAGAGGTGCAAGGGGGTGAATTAAGAGAACTAAAGCATCAGAAACTATCTCTTGAAGGGCCAAGCACCCCACAGACTAAAGAGGCATCTGCTTCCCAAAGTCAAGGTTGTCGAGTTCTGATCTTAACCTTAACCCTGTGATAACTTTTTTCTATTATTTGAGTTTCACCTTCGGAGTCATATAATGGCAATTAGTATTTATATTTTGATTTAATCCCCAATTAAGCTATAATTTATTTTTCTCATCATCATTAAACATGAATAAAATAGAAGATTTTCTTTAGAACAAGGAGGCAATAATTTTCGAGTTTTTAATAAAACAAATTCTAATTGTTTACATGTAGTGGCAATGCTTTCTGCCTTCTGAATGAATATTTGAACAGTGCATATGTCTTTGGAATTTGATATTCTTGAATGTTAAATATGTTGGCTCTTGAAAGAATGATAAACATGAGACATGTTATTGGTAATCTGAAAAATCATAAAAATGATTCTTGAAGCAAGAAAAAGCAGTGAATACAAAGCTTGCAAAAAAAAAAAAGCAAGCAGAAAAAGCCAATAACCCTTAAAACCAAAAGGCAAGGGTAATAAAAAGGATCCAAGGCTTTGAGCATCAGTGGATAAGAGGGCCTAAGGAAATCAAATCCTGGTCTAAGCGGCTAAACCAAGTTGTCCCTAACCATGTGCTTGTGGCGTGAAGGTGTCAAGTGAAAACTTGAGACTGAGCGGTTAAAGTCAAGCTCCAAAGCAAAGAGAAGAGTGTGCTTAAGAACCCTGGACACCTCTAATTGGGGGCTTTAGCAAAGCTGAGTCACAATCTGAAAAGGTTCACCCAATTATGTGTCTGTGGCATTTATGTATCCGGTGGTAATACTGGAAAACAAAGTGCTTAGGGCCACGGCCAAGACTCATAAAAGTAGCTGTGATCAAGAATCAACATACTGAACTTGGAGAATCAATAACACTATCTGAATTTTAAGTTCCTATAGATGCCAATCATTCTGAGCTTCAATGGATGAAGTGAGATGCCAAAACTGTTCGGAAGCAAAAAGCTACTAGTCCCGCTCATTTAATTAGAATCTGAGCTTCACTCAACAACTCTGAGATATTATTGTTTCTTGACTCATTTGTATTCTATTTTATTTATCTAGTTGCTTGAGGACAAGCAACAGTTTAAGTTTGGTGTTGTGATGAGCGGATATTTTATATGCTTTTTGGGGTTAACTTCATATAGTTTTTAGTATGTTTTAGTTAGTTTTTAGTTTATTTTTATTATTTTCTAGGCAAAATTCATATTTCTGGACTTTACTATGAGTTTGTGTGTTTTTCTGTAATTTCAGGTATTTTCTGGCTGAAATTGAGGGAGCTGAGCAAAAATCTGATTTAGGCTGAAAAAGGACTGCTGATGCTGTTGGATCTTGACCTCTCTGCACTCAAAATGGAATTTCTGGAGCTACAGAAATCCAATTGATGCGCTTCTAATTGCGTTGTAAAGTAGACATCCAGGGCTTTCCAGCAATATATAATAGTTCATACTTTTCTCAAGGATAAATGACGTAAACTGGCGTTCAACGCCAGTTCCATGTTGCAGTCTGGCGTCCAGCGCCAGAAACACGTTACAAATTGGAGTTCAACGCCAGAAACAGGTTACAGCCTGGCGTTGAACGCCCAAAACAGCCCAGGCACGTGAGAAGCTTTAGTCTCAGCCCCAGCACACACCAAGTGGGCCCCAGAAGTAGATTTCTGCACTATCTATCATAGTTTACTCATTTTCTATAAACCTAGGTTACTAGTTTAGTATTTAAACAACTTTTAGAGACTTATTTTGTATCTCATGACATTTTAGATCTGAATTTTGTACTCTTTGACAGCATGAGCCTCTAAACTCCATTGTTGGGGGTGAGGAGCTCTGCTGTGTCTCGATGAATTAATGCAAGTATTTCTGTTTTCCATTCAAACATGCGTGTTCCTATCTAAGATATCCATTCGCACTTCAATATGAATGTGATGAACGTGACAATCATCATCATTCCCCCACGAACGCGTGCCTGATAACCACTTCTGTTCACCATAGAATGAATGAATATCTCTTGGATCTCTTAATCAGAATCTTCGTGGTATAAGCTAGATTGATGGCAGCATTTAAGAGAATCTGGAAAGTCTAAACCTTGTCTGTGGTATTCCAAGTAGGATTCAATGATTGAATGACTGTGATGAGCTTCAAACTTGCGAGTGCTGGGCATAGTGACAGACGCAAAAGGATAGTAAATCCTATTCCGGTACGATTGAGAACCTGCAGATGATTAGCCGTGCGGTGACATCACACCTGAACCTTTTTCACTAGAAGGATGGATGGTAGCCATTGACAACGGTGATCCACCAACACACAGCTTGCCATAGGAGGACGTGCGTGAATCAGGAAACAGAGGATGGCAGAATTTCAGAAGACAAAGCATCTCCAAAACTCCAACATATTCTCCATTACTGCATACAAGTATAATTTGTGTTCTGCCCTTCTTACTTTTTACAATTCAAATTAAGAATTATTATTGATATTATATCCTGACTAAGAGTTATGAGATAACCATAGCTTTCTTCAAGCCAACAATCTTCGTGGGATCGTCCCTTACTCACGTAAGGTATTACTTGGATGACCCAGTGTACTTGCTGGTTAGTTGTGCGAATTTGTGAAGAATTGTGATTTCCAATTTCGTGCACCAGCAATACTTTTTGTTTTCTGAATGAATGCTTGAACAGTGCATATTTTTTATATTATTGTTTATGAATGTTAAAGTTTTTGGCTCTTGAAAGAATAATGAAAAAGGAGAAATGTTATTGATAATCTGAAAAATCATAAAATTGATTCTTGAAGCAAGAAAAACTGTGAAGAGCAAAAGCTTGCGAAAAAGGAATAAAATCCTGGCCTAAGCGGCTAAGCCAAGCTATCCTTAACCATGTGCTTGTGGCATGAAGGTGTCAAGTGAAACGCTTGAGACTGAGCGGTTAAAGTTGTGGTCCAAAGCAAAAAGAGTGTGCTTAAGAACCCTGGACACCTCTAACTGGGGACTCTAGCAAAGCTGAGTCACAATCTGAAAAGGTTCACCTAATTATGTGTCTGTGGCATTTATGTATCCGGTAGTAATTCTGGAAAACAAAATGCTTAGGGCCATGGCCAAGACTCATAAAGTAGCTGTGTTCAAGAATCAACATACTGAACTAGGAGAATCAATAACACTATCTGAATTCTGAGTTCCTATAGATGCCAATCATTCTAAACTTCAAAGGATAAAGTGAGATGCCAAAAATGTTCAGAAGCAAAACGCTTAAGTCCCGCTCATCTAATTGAGACTAATCTTCATTGATATTTTTGAGATTCATTGTATATTCTCTTCTTTTTATCCTAGTTTGTTTTTAGTTTCTTGGGGACAAGCAACAATTTAAGTTTGGTGTTGTGATGAGCGGATAATTTATACCCTTTTTAGCATTGTTTTTACATAGTTTTTAGTATGTTTTAGTTAGTTTTTATTATTTTTTTATTAGTTTTTATTCAAAAATCACATTTCTGAACTTTACTATGATTTCGTGTGTTTTTCTGTGATTTCAGGTATTTTCTGGCTGAAATTGAGGGACCTGAGCAAAAATCTGATTCAGAGGCTGAAAAAGGACTGCAGATGCTGTTGGATTCTGACCTCCCTGCACTCAAAGTGGATTTTCTGGAGCATCAAAAGTCCAATTGGCGCGCTCTCAACTGCGTTAGAAAGTAGACATCCTGGGCTTTCCAGAAATATATAATAGTCCATACTTTTCTTGAGATTTGATGGTCCAAACTGGCGTTCAAAGTCAGCCTAAAATATCTTGGCGTAAAACGCCCAAACTGGCACCAAAATTGGAGTTAAACGCCCAAACTGGCACCAAAGCTGGTGTTTAACTCCAGGAACAGCCTAAGTACGAAAAAGCTTCAATGCTCAGCCCAAGCACACACCAAGTGGGCCCTAGAAGTGGATTTCTGCACTATCTGTACTTAGTTACTCATTTTCTGTAAACCCTAGTTACTAGTTTAGTATAAAAACTACTTTTAGAGATTTATTTTACATCATCTTTTACATTATGTTCCTGTTTTGATCTTGTACACATTGGGAGGCTGGCCTCACGGCCATGCCTAGACCTTTCACTTATGTATTTTCTACGGTGGAGTTTCTACACCCTATAGATTAAGGTGTGGAGCTCTGCTGTTCTTCATTAATTAATGCAAGTACTATTGTTTTTCCTTCAATTCACGCCTACTTCTTCTCCAAGATATACTCTTGTTCTTAATTTAGTTAAGTCAGAATGAAGGGGTGACCCGTGACAATCACCCAATCTTCGTTACTCGCTTAGCCAAGATCCGCGTGCCTGACAACCACAAGCGATCTACATGATGTTCAATGTAGTCATTGGACGACAGCCGGAGTATATTCTCTTGAGTTTCTAATCAACTATTCACATTGTCTCTCCTGACAACAGAGCATTTGAATCTGAGATTAGAACCATCGGGGTATAGGCTAGGACCATTGGTAGCATTCCTGAGATCTAGAAAGTCTAAACCTTGTCTGTGGTATTCCGAGTAGAATCTGGGAAGGGATGACTGTGACGAGCTTCAAACTTGCGAATGTTGGGCGCAGTGACAGTGTGCAAAAGGACAATGGTCCTATTCCGATGCTAGCGGAAACCGACAGATAATTAGCCGTGTGGTAGCTGTACATGGTATTTTTTATTTGAGACGAGAAATCCGACAGTTGATTAGTTGTACAGAGATTGTACATGGATTTGTTTTCATCTGAGAGGATCTTACAGCTTGCCATGGAATGAGGTAACGCATGATTGGAAGAAGGTAGTAGGAAAGCAGAAGTTCAGAAGCAACAAGCCTCTCCAGACGCTTATCTGAAATTCCCACCAATGAATTACATAAGTATCTCTATCTTATTTTATATTTCATTTATATTTTAATTATCAAAACTTCATAACCATTTGAATCCGCCTGACTGAGATTTACAAGGATGACCATAGCTTGCTTCAAGCCGACAATCTCCATGGGATCGACCCTTACTCACGTAAGGTTTATTACTTGGACGACCCAGTGTACTTGCTGGTCAGCTACACCGGAGTTGTGAAAAGTGTGAATCATAATTCCATGCTACCATCCGTCCTGTAACTAGGATGGGTCTCCCTAGGATAAGGGATGCATTCTTGTGCCCTTCCATATCCAACACAACAAAGTCAGTGGGAAAAGTAAAGGGTTCAACCTTGACAATCATGTCTTCTATTACTTCTGAAGGTATCTTAATAGAACCATCAACAAGTTGAAGGCATATGCGGGTTAGTTTGACTCCCTTAGTCAAACAAAGCTTCTTTATTAATGAAGCAGGTATTAGGCTGATGCTTGCTCCAAGGTCACATAGAGCTGTCCTTGTATAAGCATCACCTAGAGTGCATGGTATCATAAAGCTTCCAGGATCCTTAAGCTTCTCTAGTAAGTTTTAAAAAATAAGAGACAGAAGATAGGTAATTAATTAAGAAAAGATTTGAAAATAAGATAGGATAGAAGATTAGAAAAGATTTGAATTTAAAAATTGAAATTTAAAAATTAAAATTTTAAATTTTGAAAATTGAAATTGAAGTTTGAAATTTGAAATTTGAATTTGAAATTTTAAATTTTGAATTTTGAAAAAGTCAACGAGATAAGATAAAGATTTGAATTTTGAAAATATTTGATTTTAAAATTTAAAATTTTGAATTTTGAAAAAGATAAGATAAGATTTTGAAAAGATTTGAATTTTGATTTTTAAAATTAAGATAAGATAGGATAAAAATTTAAAATTAAAATCTGAATTTTTATTGATAATTTTCAAAAATTAAGTTAAAATAAAAATAGAAAAGATTTTTTTTTTATTTTTGAATTTAATGAGGAGAGAGAAAAACAAGTAAAAGACACAAGACTTAAAATTCTTAGATCTAGCACCCTTAGTTTTTAAAAATTTGAGGGAAAAAACACGATGGGACACCAAACTTAAAAATTTTAAGATCAAAGCAAAAAGAAAACTCAAGAACACTTTGAAGACTAACAAGAACACAAAGAACAAGACTCAAGAAATTTAAAGAACATAAGAACACACAAAGAACACCAAACTTAAAATTTTTAAAAAACTAAACACAAATTTTCAAAAAATATAAAGAAAAACAAAAGAAGACACAAAACTTAAAGATTAAAAACAAGACTCAAACAAAAAGACACTAATTTAGAAAAAATTTAAGAAAAAGGACTCAAGATTTTCGAAAATTTTAACCAAGAACATAAACAAAAGACTCTAACTAAGAACAAAGATTAAACAAAGAAAATAAAAATATTTTTGAAAATTTTTTAAAATTTTTTGAAAAATAGAGAAAAAGAAAATAAAAATAAAAGACTCAAATAAAATAAAAATTTCCTGATCTAGGGAGCAAGACAATCTGTCAGTTTGTTCAAACTCGAACAATCCCCGGCAACGGCGCCAAAAACTTGGTGCACGAATCCCCACACTTTCGTATAGCTGTACCAGCAAGTGCACTGCGTCGTCCAAGTAATACCTGAGCGATTCAGGGTCAATCCCACGAGGATTGTGGTTTGAAACAAGCTATGGTTATCTTGCAGGTCTTAGTCAGGCGAAATCATAAGGTTGTTGGATTGATGCAAGGGCAATTGGTAATAGGAATATTATATAAATTACCTTTTTATATCAGTAAGACGAATATAGTTGAGGATTGGAGTTGCTTTGTTTTTTTGAATTAACTCTGGTATTAGTATTTCCTTTGCTTGTGAATGATTTCTTCAATGGAAGGCTGTTGATGGTGTTTTTGCGGAAAACGAATTTTTCAAACACACGAAACTAACTGGCAAGTGCACCGGGTCGCATCAAGTAATAAAACTCACGCGAGTGAGGTCGATCCCACAGGGATTGATGGATCAAGCAACTTTAGTGGGTGATTAGTTTAGTCAAGCTATCATTTAAGTGAGATTGGGTGAAATTGTATCCAACAGAAAGTAAATGACAATGAATTTAAAGTTGCAGAGTGTAAATTGGCGAGTAACTTAAAGAGCAAGAAATGTAAATTGCAAGAATCTTAAATTGCAAGAAAAGTAAAATTGCACTAAATGTAAAGGGGAGTGGGTGCTGGAAATTAAAAGAAAGCAGTAGATCAAGTAACTGGAAAGTTAAATTGCAAGAAGAATAAAAGGAATTAGGATTTGGGATGCACAATTAAACAAGGAAATATGCAGAGCAATAAATCCGAGGAAGTAGTAAAATGCAATAGATCTCAACAGAGAAGGAAAATTGCTTAAAGAAGCAAAACAGAAATATAACTCAATTGCAAAATCTAAATGAGAGGTTGAAGATCTCAGGGGTTGGAAGAGACTAGAAAACAAGTCTAGATCTCAAATCCTTCCTTGATCCAAATTCAGAATTCAATTGCAAGAAAAGTAAAGATCAAGCAGTAGAAGAAAGGAATTCAAATATTGATTTCTCAAAAAGTGCAGTAAATAAAACAGAGAGATCTCAGGGTGAGATTGAAACAAAATTTCTTCAATTCTCAACCCAAGATTCAAAACAAAAATGAAAACTAAGAGAGGGAACTCTCAAATCCTAATGCTCCCTAGTGCTCTCTGATGGAGCTCTCCCTTTTCTAAAATGAAAATGATGCCTTTTTATAGGCTTTTACAAACATGACAAATAAAAATGAAATTGAAAAGAAAATTACAAAGAAAATGAAATTCCTAATCAAATTGTTTCTTGTGCCTTTGAGTGATGATAATGGGCTTTGCGTGCTTTGGATTTGGGTCGAAGATGGCCTCTGTTGATTGCACTTGGAGTTGGAGAGAAACCCATTGTGAATTGTGACATAATGCACAAAAGATTGAGTCAAAGTTTGAGGCAAACTTTTGCTCAAGCTTTTTATATCAGCCACCCCTTTTGCTGATATCCACGTTTGAGCTAAAGTTTGAGGTCAAACTTTTAGCCAAACGTGGATCCCCTTGTGTGCATGTGTGGGGTGCTACTTTGTCCTCTTGTCAACGTTGCCAATTTCATGCCAACTATGGCCTATTATATATGGTTGGAAAGCTCTGAATGCCAGCTTTCTAACCCAATTAGAATCACCTCAATTGGACATCTACAACTCAAGTTATGCTCATTTGAAGAGGACATGGTCGCTGGCTTTGGTGTGCAGCGTTTGAGAAAAAGTTTGCCTCAAACGTGGTCGAAAACGCCAGTTTTGGAGCCTCAAACACCTTGTTCACCGCATACTATTATACATTGTTGGAAATCCCTGAATGTCTACTTTCCAATGCCGTTGGAAGCGCATCATTTGGAGTTCTACAGCTCGAGTTATACTCCGTCGAAGGTGCAGAGGTCAGTTGGCCTCACTGCAAGTTGCCACCATGTTCATTTATGCACTTTTCGGGGCAGTTTTCTCCCTCAATTTTAGTGTCCACCATGCAGTGCCATATATGCTTAGAAAGCTCTCGATTCCTACTTTCCATTGCTTTTTGAATCACCTCATTTGGAGCTCTGTAGCTCAAGTTATTCATGTTGGAAGTATACCCCTTTAGGCTGTTGTGGTGTGTGGCGCCAACGTTTGCCAAAAAGCTTGAGGCAAACGTTGGCGCAAGCTTTTGCTCCAGGGTGTTGTTTTTGTGATGCCAACGTTTGCCAAAAAGTTTGAGGCAAACGTTGGCTCAAGCTTTTTCCTCCAGGGTGTTTTCAATTCTTCCAAAAGTTTGAGCTAAAGTTTGAGGCAAACTTTGGCTCAAACTTTTTTCCTCTAGCATGTTTTCAACTCTTCCAAAAGTTTGAGCTAAAGTTTGAGGCAAACTTTGGCTCAAACTTTTTGTTCTCTCTTGCTCCTAGCCATTCCTTCTTCCTTCAACCTTCTTCAAAACTCTTTTCACCTATCATCAATCAACCAAACACATCAAAGCTATGCTCAAAATCATGAGTTTGTTATTCTTTCATAATATATGACAATTATAGCATAAAATCTCATGAAATTGCATTAATTCATCTATGGTTGATTGAATCAAAGGAAATATGAAATTTCACCCAATTGGCTTACTTATGGCTCAAGAAAGTGCATAAAACCTATTGAAAACAAAGGAAAAAGCATAGAAAAACATGACATGGTGACATGTCATCACAACACCAAACTTAAACCTTGCTTGTCCCCAAGCAAGAAAAGAATCATGCAATAGAGATTGACAATCCAAGGTAAGAAGAATAGCAACTCAATGTTCATGGCAAGCTAGTTTTCTATGCATTCTACAATTACAAAAGAGATGTAAATGATTGATGCTTCTCTCTAGCTCAATTTATGAAATCTTTCTTTTATATTTCTTCCTTGAAATAAGCTTTTGATTTTCTTATTTAGCTTCTCCTTTTCGGTGCTTTGCCCCATGAGTTGATAACAAAGCTACGACTTCTAAATGATTTGTTTTCAAGTATTACCACTTGATACATAAGCACTACAAGCATTTGATTAGAGGACTTCATTAAGCTCATTTTTCTTTTCTTTTCTTGACTCTCTAATCATTGATGCTCAGAGCCTTGAGCTTTGAGGGAGTGCTTTTGCACTTTGAGCCTAACCTTGACTTCTAAGTGTTTTGTTTTCAAGCATTTGGCTTGATATATAAACACCACAAGTACTTAACAAATAAATTACCATTGGTACTCAGAGCCTTCAGCTTTCTCATTCTATCCCTTTTTCTTTTCTTGCTTTAATTGTATTTGCCTCTTCAAGGTTTTCATGATTTTCAAAAGATTTCACAAAATGTCCTAGATGAAAACTTCAATTAAATAAAATCCAATGCAATTAAGCAACAATCAAACATACTAGCTTTCCAATACTTTTATGCACATGCTAAAATCTTCTTTAATGCCTTGTTTGTTTATGATCATGATACTTTGTTGCTTTTGAATTCACAAAACTCAAGTTGGTAATCATAATGACACAGCACCATGTTGCAAATCAAGATTCAAGTTATGCTTTATTCATACACACATGTAAACAGAAAGGATGAAGACAATCATGCAATTTAAGTGCTGGAAACAAATGAGGAGAAAAGGAACTCTACAACCTTGTAGTTCATCTTCATTATTGTTGTCCTTTTTCCTCTATTCTTCCTCCTTTCCTTGCCAAACTCAGAATGCTTACTCATCCTCAAGCAACAATTAGAACAATGGCTATGGGGCTAAGATGGATCATGAGTGTCTTACACAATGAAAAGTTAGTAGTACATGTGTTCCAAGCAACCAAAATTGAAGATAGTAATCAAGGCACAGGAGACAGAGACCTTGTGATTGCAAACTTAAGAAGGTGAGCATAATACTTTGCATAAAGAATAAGTGGCACACCAAACTTAGTGTGACACTTTCACTTAGAATTGATGCAAGTATCTTGTAAGGATTAGAACCAAATTTTGTTGCATAGCAACACCAAACTTAGAATGCAACCACATGTCAATTTATTTGAAATAAAACTAAATGAAAGAAACTGTTATATGTTAAATACAATCACCAAGTAAAGAATATGTCATGAATAAGGGTCTCTTGGTGATGTATTAACAAAAACAGTTAATAAAAGAAAGCACTAAAAACAAGTAAATGAATAGAGCAGAGAGAGAAACTAAATTATCCAAAATGACACTGCAAGGGGCATTATGATTATGCAGACAAGTAGTGTTGCTTGAATGAATTGCATAGAAAATAAGTGGCACACCAAACTTAGAATCTTGGTGTGTCACTTTCATTTTTTGATTTGATGCAATCATCCAAAAAGATTGAAAACAATTTGTTGCAAGGCAACACCAAACTTAGAATGTAACCATATGCCAATTTATTGAAATTTAAACAAAGCAAGGAGAAGAAATGTACCTACTGTCTACCTGTTCTTTACTTTCTTCCTCTTCTTCCAATTTGTTAAGAGAAATGACTTCAAAGGAGGAGAAGTTTCAGCTACTGTCCCTTGCCTTGGCCTTTCCTCAGCAAGCTTCCTTTTGCAAATGGCTTGATTGATCTTGCTTGCTGGATCAGGGACAGGATTGGTGCTCTTGTTAGTTGCCTTCACTTCTTTGAATCCAAGTCTTGGTTGCTGTGTGATTATTGGAGTTTTGTATTCATCCAGAGCCTTTTGAATCGGTGGTTCCATGAACTCTTCCTCACTTGAGTGTAAATTTTCTGGAATGACTTCCTCACTTTCTTGCTCCTCCACTCCTTTCTTTGCACTCAACATTTGCTTTAATAGCTCTTTCATGGAGGAGGTTTGTTGATTTTCCCAAGCTTTCTTCATCTCCTCTTTATACCTTTCAATCTCAGAGTCAATTGTTGAGACTTTTTGGTCCAGGGGAGTTTGAGGAGGTTGTGACTGTTCAGGTCCTCTTGTCATCTCAAGTGCAGTTTCAGGTTCCAATACTTTCACCACCTCTTCCTTTTTTGCAATTTCACTTGACACAGGGACCTTGTGTTCTTGTTTTTCCATTTCCTCCTTCCTTGCATTCAATAATTTGCCAAACTGCACTTCCATATTTTTGAGGGAGTTCTCTTGTTCTTTCTGGTATTTCTCTTTCTCCTCCGCAATTCTTTTGAGCATGGACTCAAGCTTTGAGAGTCTTTGGTTCATGGAAGTTTGTGTGGGTGGTGAGTTTTGACAGAGGCTTTCTGTTGAAGCGTGGTCAAGTGATGATATCTTCGGATGAATATCATATGGAGCATTAGAATTCCCTTCCCATCCACCATTAAAATCATGACTTGCAGCATTTTGTGGTGGAGGGAAATATCCCATATGCTTTTCTTTCTCATCTTGTGGTTCTGAAGCATAGCTCCATGAATTGGAGTGCCCAGAATTTGAAGTTTCTTGGTGATATTCCCAGCCATCATTAGAGATTGATGATGGTGGGTAATATCCCATAAAATTTTGTTTGACCAAATGATGAGTTGAACTCCATTTGTATTTTGCAAATATCAATGAAAATTGAAATTACTCATATCAGAGATGAGAATTTCTTAGTGAGGCAAAAACACAAACACCTTGGTTTCAATCTAAAATAGAAAACAAAAATAAAGAAAATGCTTGATCTAGACTTCTCACCCACTTAATCATTGTTGATCTAAATCAATCCCAGGCAACGGCGCCAAAAACTTGATGGGAAAATTTGTGGAAAAACGAATTTCCAAAACACCCAAGACTAACCGGCAAGTGCACCGGGTTGCATCAAGTAATAAAACTCACGGGAGTGAGGTCGATCCCACAGGGATTGATAGATCAAGCAACTTTAGTGGGTGATTAGTTTAGTCAAGCTATCATTTAAGTGAGATTGGGTGAAATTGTATCCAACAGAAAGTAAATGACAATGAATTTAAAGTTGCAGAGTGTAAATTGGCGAGTAACTTAAAGAGCAAGAATCTTAAATTGCAAGAAAAGTAAAATTTGATTTAAATGTAAAGGGGAGTGGGTGCTGGAAATTAAAAGAAAGCAGTAGATCAAGTAACTGGAAAGTTAAATTGCAAGAAGAATAAAAGGAATTAGGATTTGGGATGCACAATTAAACAAGGAAATATGCAGAGTAATAAATCCGAGGAAGTAGTAAAATGCAATAGATCTCAACAGAGAAGGAAAATTGCTTAAAGAAGTAAAACAGAAATATAACTCAATTGCAAAATCTAAATGAGAGGTTGAAGATCTCAGGGGTTGGAAGAGACTAGAAAACAAGTCTAGATCTCAAATCCTTCCTTGATCCAAATTCAGAATTCAATTGCAAGAAAAGTAAAGATCAAGCAGTAGAAGAAAGGAATTCAAATATTGATTTCTCAAAAAGTGCAGTAAATAAAACAGAGAGATCTCAGGGTGAGATTGAAATAGAATTTCTTCAATTCTCAACCCAAAATTCAAAACAAAAATGAAAACTAAGAGAGGGAACTCTCAAATCCTAATGCTCCCTAGTGCTCTCTGATGGAGCTCTCCCTTTTCTAAAATGAAAATGATGCCTTTTTATAGGCTTTTACAAACATGACAAATAAAAATGAAATTGAAAAGCAAATTACAAAGAAAATGAAATTCCTAATCAAATTGTTTCTTGTGCCTTTGAGTGATGATAATGGGCTTTGCGTGCTTTGGATTTGGGTCGAAGATGGCCTCTGTTGATTGCACTTGGAGTTGGAGAGAAACCCATTGTGAATTGGGACATAAAGCACAAAAGCTTGAGTCAAAGTTTGAGGCAAACTTTTGCTCAAGCTTTTTATATCAGCCACCCCTTTTGCTGATATCCACGTTGGAGCTAAAGTTTGAGGTCAAACTTTTAGCCAAACGTGGATCCCCTTGTGTGCATGTGTGGGGTGCTACTTTGTCCTCTTGTCAACGTTGCCAATTTCATGCCAACTATATACTATTATATATGGTTGGAAAGATCTGAATGTCAGCTTTCTAACGCAATTGGAATCACCTCAATTGGACATCTACAACTCAAGTTATGCTCATTTGAAGAGGACATGGTCGCTGGCTTTGGTGTGCAGCGTTTGAGGAAAAGTTTGCCTCAAACGTGGTCGAAAACGCCAGTTCTGGAGCCTCAAACACCTTGTTCACCCCATACTATTATATATTGTTGGAAATCCCTGAATGTCTACTTTCCAATGCCATTAGAAGCGCATCATTTGGAGTTCCACAGCTCGAGTTATACTTTGTCGAAGGTGCAGAGGTCAGTTGGCCTCACTGCAAGTTGCCACCATGTTCGTTTATGCACTTTTCGGAGCAGTTTTCTCCCTCAATTTTAGTGTCCATGCAGTGCCATATATGCTTGGAAAGCTATCGATTCCTACTTTCCATTGCTTTTTGAATCACCTCATTTGGAGCTCTGTAGCTCAAGTTATTCATGTTGGAAGTATACCCCTTCAGGCTGTTGTGGTGTGTGGCGCCAACGTTTGCCAAAAAGCTTGAGGCAAACGTTGGCGCAAGCTTTTGCTCCAGGGTGTTGTTTTTGTGATGCCAACGTTTGCCAAAAAGTTTGAGGCAAACGTTGGCTCAAGCTTTTTCCTCCAGGGTTTTTTCAATTCTTCCAAAAGTTTGAGCTAAAGTTTGAGGCAAACTTTGGCTCAAACTTTTTTCCTCTAGCATGTTTTCAACTCTTCCAAAAGTTTGAGCTAAAGTTTGAGGCAAACTTTGGCTCAAACTTTTTGTTCTCTCTTGCTCCTAACCATTCCTTCTTCCTTCAACCTTCTTCAAAACTCTTTTCACCTATCATCAATCAACCAAACACATCAAAGCTATGCTCAAAATCATGAGTTTGTTATTCTTTCATAATATATGACAATTATAGCATAAAATCTCATGAAATTGCATTAATTCATCTATGGTTGATTGAATCAAAGGAAATATGAAATTTCACCCAATTGGCTTACTTATGGCTCAAGAAAGTGCATAAAACCTATTGAAAATAAAGGAAAAAGCATAGAAAAACATGACATGGTGACATGTCATCAGCTATATGTGATTGACGCTGGTTTTAGCAGCCACCAATACTCCTCCAGATCTAAACCCCAGGGTTAGTGCGGATCCATTCTGATTGAGGGTGAAGCTCCTGCAGTTCATTCTCCTTGATGACCCCACTCAAAATGCCATAGACAAGGTCGAATCTTTCGGATTGGAGGATGCTGCGCCTTTGGTTCGAGCCTCTACCACAGAAACTGTAATCTTCCCGTAAATCAGCTGAACTGATGTGTCGAGAAGACCCCAATGAAGTGGTGGAATAGCCGTCTGAGAGATATATAGTCAAGCTGGTGGTTCATCATTGTCCGATGAAAGACGCACTCTGAATCCATGTAGAATGTGATAACCTTATGCCGGTTCAACGCATTCATATTAATGAAGAACGAATATATATCTTAGAATTGATCAGACACGGATCAAAGAAAATCAGTAATACTTTTATTAATTCATAGGACTCAGCAAGGCTTCTCCCCTCAACCTAGGAG
The DNA here is from genome assembly GCF_059453495.1 of Arachis ipaensis. Taxonomy (NCBI): domain Eukaryota; kingdom Viridiplantae; phylum Streptophyta; class Magnoliopsida; order Fabales; family Fabaceae; genus Arachis; species Arachis ipaensis. The sequence continues at coordinate 90,361,601 of NC_142442.1, read as the reverse complement.
GTTTAGAAACTCATACTGAAAGGAAAATACAATGGTAAAAACGTGCAAAGTTTGTAAAAAGCTTATCAAAAGATTTTAATAACATAAATCTAATCCCTTAAATACTAAACAAATAACTAGTAAGAGTCTTAAATTCGGACTTTGTCACCCTTCATGGATCCCTTGCAAACCATTTTCGATTCCCAAAGTTCATTTTTGATAAATCAAACAAACCAAATCTAATGTCAAATCATTTATAAATCTGAAAGCTAACTAGGATCAATATCAAAATCATTTCCAACTCTCAATTCGTTACCATTAAATCAAACCAATGTTTTCTCAAACTCTTTCCAGAACTAGGAACACCAAACTTAATTTCAGAAATTAAGGAAAATAATTAGAAAAAATTTTCGAAAATACTGAAGCAAAAATTTAGTAAAATTAAAACTAAAATGCCTAATCCAAGCAGAAAATTCGAAATATATAAGAAAAAATTAAATAGGAAAATTAAAATAAAATTAACTAGGTAACACCAAACTTAATTTTAGAAATTAAGGAAAACAATTAGACTAAATTTTCGAAAATACTGAAGCAGAAATTAAGTAAAATTATAAAACAGTCTTTCTAGTGCTAAAATCCACTTCTGGGGCCCACTTGGTGAGTGTTTGGGCTGAGCTTTGATGAGATCCATGTGATATGAGGTCTCTAGGGCGTGAAATGCTGGCTAGGGGGTCCTCTTTGGGAGTTTGAACGTTGGGCTCTGCTTTGTGGGCGCTTAATGCCTGGAAGGGGGAAGGAAGCTGGCATTTGACGCCAGTTTTGAGCCTTTTAATCTGAAACAAAGTATGGACTATTATATATTACTGGAAAGTATAACATCTCGGATTTTTTTTTTGAAAATTAAGTAATTAGTTATTTATAAGTTATCATATTATATTGAGATTTTGTTTTTAAGAAATACATTTTTTATCAAAGATAATTAAATAAAAATTCTAAGATGAATAGGACACTTTCTTATGGGAAACAGCAAGTTAGTAATCTTCCTGCTCGTGACAATATCGATAGGCAAGGACGAGATACTGGAAAGCGACCACAGCCAGCACTAACAAACCTTGTTTGTAATCAGTGTGGGAAGAACCATGGTAGAAATCCATGTAGATTGGGTTCGAGCGTTTGTTATTTTTGTGGTATGCCTGGACACATAGCGAGGAATTGTGAGAAGAAGATTGCTCAAGATTTAGCTAAATCTCAGCAACCAGGAAGAGTATTTACAATGATGACTGAAGATGCTCGTACTCGGACTCCCTGACCCAAGGTCAGTATTGTGTTAAGACTCGCTCCTTAACTGTACTTTATGTTTCTGGTGCGTCACATTCTTGTATTTCTTTAACTGCTATACGTAAGTTGAGACGAGATGAGGACACACAACATACCTGAGGACTAGAAAATAAGATAAGAACCGTTTATTCGCACCTACTTACAGGTAAAGGAAATGTTGAGGGAAAAATTTTCTTTTAGGATGAAAATTTTCGTTTATAACAATTTTCGAGGACGAAAATTTTTGTAAGGTGGGTAGGATATAACATCTCGGATTTTTTTTTTTGAAAATTAAGTAATTAGTTATTTATAAGTTATCATATTATATTGAGATTTTGTTTTTAAGAAATATATTTTTTTTTAACAAAGATAATTAAATAAAAATTTATGATTATTGAAGTTTAATTTAAATATAACTTATTTTATTAGCTTGAACTATTTATTAAAAACTATTTTGATAGGCAGAAATTAAGTTAATCTTTTATAGTTATTATTATTATTATTATTATTATTATTATTATTATTATTATTATTATTATTAGTTACTTCTTTCTTTTGGCCGAAGCCATTAAGCAAACATGAATGAAGAAAAGCCAAATGTGGCTCATTTACAGGTATGAATATATATATATATATATACATAACTAATGTCATTAAGGGACTAAGAAAGAAAAGAACGTGGCTTGCATGCTATTATACTTATATATACTCATGACACCTAATAATACTTTCACACTACAAACTATCATTAATTAGCATCATTTACTTTTATCACTTTTATTCATTATAGCCGAACTCTTTAGAAAGAAAAAGAGAAATAAAGGTAGTGGCTTTTATGTATACATATATCTATGCAACCATGACACATGTTACATTCATTTAATAACCAATGACACCTAATAAACCTTACTACCACAAATCCTTTTTAATCACCCTCATCACTAATCATACTTTCTTTTCCTTCATGCATCACCGAACCAACTTTGAAAGAAAAGAGAGAGTAAGCCGTGAGTGAGAGGAATCAGAAACCATGGAACCTTACTTTTTTTGAGTTCGATTTCTTATGATTTGTAACTCCAATAAAAAATCTAATCTGGTAAAAGTGTTCGTATCTTCCTCCTCTACGTGTTGGCCTTACTTTTGTCCGGTGGAAATCGACGGTGACGTAGCTCCCCTACTCCTTGAGCTTGGCCAACTGGAGTTCTAGGAGGCACGGAGGATTCCGGACGTTTTTCCTTTCAGCAGCACAGTCAGAAAGTTTTCCTAGAGTTTCGAATATTTTAATAACGTACGAAGATAGGTTTTGATAAATTTTCACCGACTAAATGATATTTGAAAGTAAATTGATGTCTGGATTGAGTGTTATTGAAATTTGATTGCATTTCATGTTGAATTTTGTTGATATATTGATATTTTGATGAAGTTGTGTTTAGTCAGCTCGAGAATGGATAAATTTTTAAGTTAATATTTTGATAAAAATAAAACAGGTTTTCGGTCTCGTTGAAGGACAAGATATTAGTTTGGAAATTTTATTTTAAAGGATGTCATTATATTTTTTATAAAAAGACTGAGGTTATGTTTATTATTATAAACTAAGTTTTGAAAGGAAAATGCTATTTTGAGTTTTTATTCAAAATTACTGCCACAAGAGAGCAGATGTGACATTGTTTGGGCCTTAGTGCCAAATGTAAAGTGGGGACGCCCACACACTGAGAACTGTTTTCCAGATGTACGCTTATTGATTTGCAAAGTCACACTGTATGCAGCCTAGCCGTACGACGTATAAGCACACTGATGCATCTGGAAAACCATATCTGGGACTCGTGCCTGGGTAATGTCGAGAGCGGGTAGGCAACCGACACATGAGCTCATGGCCTCCGTTAGGAGTAGACATGCATCATTTTTGTTGCGCATTTGCATTTTACTTGACATTGTGAAATTATTTGTGATTGTCTTCTTGTGTTTATACATTCATTAATGTTATTCTGAATTGTAGTGACTAGATATTTCGTTGTGAATTACTTGAACTGTGGTAATCCTGACTAAACTAACCACCCTCGACCCTACTAAGAACCCCCAGTTCTTACCCTTCTCTTCCTCCCCTTCAGATGGAGACCGGAATTATATTTTACGAGATGGACCCTCCCTATATATACGAGGATATTGTACAGCATAGGTTTTATGTAGTAGTTGCGGAGATTAGGACTCGTTTGTAGATTCTGCGTGATCATCCTTTCCATCACCCGATTGACACTCCACAGTTTAACCCCGACATGCCCTATGAGTTCCCACTGCAGTGGCTCCACTTGGATGCTCCATTTCACCCGTTTCATGATGGGCCGGTACCTCACCAGCATCCTGATCAGCCTGCGAATCAGGCGGACCCTGAGCCTGAGCCCATGGAGGAGCATTTTCCAGAGCCTGTACCGGAGGAGGACATCCCCGTGGAGCAGATCTCAGTATCTTCATCCGAGCCATCTTCTGAGGAACCGCTCACCGCCTCTATCAGTGGATCGGCGAGCGCTGGTCAGACCAGTAGCACGAGTGCCAGTGCCCCTCCCGAGATTATAGAGATTTCCGATGACGAGGACGAGGATCCTGAGGAGTATTCTGATGTGGTTGTGATCTCCTCTGACGATGACAGCTGAGTTTTGGGAGCTACGGTTGTGCCTTTTGATAGTTTTTTTGTGTTAGCCTAGCCTTTGTGTTAATCTCTCACTTTTGGTCAGACTCACTGAGAGAGTAGGGTGTACATAGTGGACTAGGCTAGTTCGGGTGCCAGTTTAGGGGTTTTCTATATGGATCATGGCCCGGAGTGTTGGGTTGTACATAGTAGTATTTCTGAAGGGTTGTATGCTAACTCAGGATATATATATATACTTATATGTACGACAGTACCTGTATGCTTATGCTTGTCTATGTTTAATTAGTTGTCCTTGCAAGTTTTCCTTATAAAAGTTTATCCAAAACTCGATAGTACGCTAACCCGATTACAGGCTTAATAATACATAGTAAAGGTTTCATGTGAACAAGTTGGTGACACTTGATTTCTGGTATGATCATGACTTACTGGGAATTGGGTCGTTACAACTTGGTATCAGAGCAGTTCGTTCCTATTAAAGCCTAGGGATATGGACTGAATCATGCCTCATTGCATTCTCTAAGTTGTGTCTCATGCACATAGGATATCGTTGTGATATGAATTGCATGATTGTCACTGTGTTTCCATCTTAGAGACTATTCACACTTTGCCTGAAATGTTAAGACTGATCACCTTAATATTACATGTTGGGTGTGCACAGAATCTTGATGGCTACACGGGGACGAGGATGTGGTAGGCGTGGTGCAAACCATGCAGAGGAACCGACGAGGGGTGCAGATGCTTTTATAGCTGTAATGAACACCATGGCTGAGGCTGTGCGTGAAACGGCAACTGCTACTACGCGAGCAATTGACCGTTTAGGGGAGAGGAACGGAGATCGTAACGGAGGACGCAATGGTGAGCATGGTGGAGATGGTAATGATAATGAAGGTGACGGAAACCACGATAACCCTATGACACTGGCAACCTTTCTGAAGGTAAATCCGCCCAAGTTTAAGGGGATGCTTGTTGCAACTGAAGCTGACAATTGGTTCCATGGTATTGAGAAGTCATTGCGAGCGCAACATGTACCAGAAAGACATTATGTGGAATTTGCGACCTATATGCTGGAGGGAGAAGCTGAACACTGGTGGCATGGAGTGCAACGCTTGTTAAGGCAGGTGGTGGAAGAAATTGACTGGGATACTTTTAAGGAGGAATTTTACAAAATGTACTTCCCTAGAACTGTTTGTGATGCTAAAGAAATGGAACTGATACAGTTGACGCAGGGGAATATATCAGTAGCAGAATATACTCGGAAATTTGAGGATTTGTGTCGATTCTCTAAGATCTATCAGGGAAACCCAGATGATTTTGAGGAATGGAAGTGTTTGAAGTACGAAGGAGGACTCTGCGAAGAACTAATGCACTCGTTGGTACCACTGCAAATACGAAATTTTGCAGAGCTTGTCAATAGGAGTCAGTTGGTGGAAGACTGTACCAAGAAGGTGGCGGCAGCAAAGATGAGTCGTCAAGAATTACCCCCAACCAATTTTAATCGCCATATAGCCCCTCAGGGAAGGAACTTTAAAATGAATAGGACACTTTCTTATGGGAATCAGCAAGTTAGTAATCTTCCTGCTCGTGACAATATCGATAGGCAAGGACGAGATACTGGAAAGCGACCACAGCCAGCACTAACAAACCTTGTTTGTAATCAGTGTGGGAAGAACCATGGTAGGAATCCATGTAGATTGGGTTCGAGCGTTTGTTATTTTTGTGGTATGCCTGGACACATAGCGAGGAACTGTGAGAAGAAGATTGCTCAAGATTCAGCTAAATCTCAGCAACCAGGAAGAGTATTTACAACGATGACTGAAGATGCTCATACTCGGACTCCCTGACCCAAGGCCAATATTGTGTTAAGACTCGCTCCTTAACTGTACTTTATGTTTCTGGTGCGTCATATTCTTGTATTTCTTTAACTGCTATACGTAAGTTGAGGCGAGATGAGGACACACAACATACCTGAGGACTGGAAAATAAGATAAGAACCGTTTATTCGTACCTGCTTACAGGTAAAGGAAATGTTGAGGGAAAATTTTTCTTTTAGGATGAAAATTTTCGTTTATAGCAATTTTCGAGGACAAAAATTTTTATAAGGTGGGTAGGATATAACATCTCGGATTTTTTTTTGAAAATTAAGTAATTAGTTATTTATAAGTTATCATATTATATTGAGATTTTGTTTTTAAGAAATATATTTTTTTAACTAAGATAATTAAATAAAAATTTATGATTATTGAAGTTTAATTTAAATATAACTTATTTTATTAGCTTGAACTCTTTATTAAAAACTATTTTGATAGGCAGAAATTAAGTTAATCTTTTATATTTATTATTATTATTATTATTATTATTATTATTATTATTATTATTATTATTATTATTATTATTATTATTATTATTATTATTATTATTAGTTACTTCTTTCTTTTGGCCGAAGCCATTAAGAAAACATGAATGAAGAAAAGCCAAATGTGGCTCATTTACAAGTATGAATATATATATATATATATATATATATAACTAATGTCATTAAGGGACTAAGAAAGAAAAGAACGTGGCTTGCATACTATTATACTTATATATACTCATGACACCTAATAATACTTTCACACTACAAACTATCATTCATTAGCATCATTTTCTTTTATCACTTTTATTCATTATAGCCGAACTCTTTGGCAAGAAAAAGAGAAATAAAGGAAGTGGCTTATATGTATACATATATCTATGCAACCATGACACATGTTACATTCATTTAATAACCAATGACACCTAATAAACCTTACTACCACAAATCCTTTTTAATCACCCTCATCACTAATCATACTTTCTTTTCCTTCATGCATCACCGAACCAACTTTGAAAGAAAAGAGAGAGTAAGCCGTGAGTGAGAGGAATCAGAAACCATGGAACCTTACTTTTTTTGAGTTCAATTTCTTATGATTTGTAACTCCAATAAAAAATCTAATCTGGTAAAAGTGTTCGTATCTTCCTCCTCTACGTATTGGCGTTACTTATGTCCGGTGGAAATCGACGGTGACGTAGCTCCCCTACCCCTTGAGCTTGGCCAACTGGAGTTCTAGGAGGCACGGAGGATTCCGGACATTTTTCCTTTCAACAGCACAGTCAGAAAGTTTTCCTAGAGTTTTGAATATTTTGATTACGTACGAAGGTAGGTTTTGATAAATTTTTACCGACTAAATGATATTTGAAAGTAAATTAATGTCTGGATTGAGTGTTATTAAAATTTGATTGCATTTCATGTTGAATTTTGTTGCTATATTGATATTTTGATGAAGTTGTGTTTAGTCAGCTCGAGAATGGATAAATTTTTAAGTTAATATTTTGATAAAAATAAAACAGGTTTTCAGTCTCGTTGAAGGACAAGATATTAGTTTTGAAATTTTATTTTAAAGGATGTCATTATATTTTTTATAAAAAGACTGAGGTTATGTTTATTATTATAAACTAAGTTTTGAAAGGAAAATGCTATTTTGAGTTTTTATTCAAAATTACTGCCACAGGAGAGCAGATGTGACATTGTATGGGCCTTAGTGCCAAATGTAAAGTGGGGACGCCCACACACTGAGAACTGTTTTTCAGATGTACGCTTATTGATTTGGAAAGTCACACTGTATGCGGCCTAGCCGTACGACTTATAAGCACACTGATGCATATGGAAAACCATATCTGGGACTCGTGCCTGGGTAATGTCGGGAGCGGGTAGACAACCGGCACATGAGCTCATGGCCTGCGTTAGGAGTAGACATGCATCATTTTTGTTGCGCATTTGCATTTTACTTGACATTGTGAAATTGTTTGTGATTGTCTTCTTGTGTTTATACATTCCTTAATGTTATTCTGAATTGTGGTGACTAGATATTTCGTTGTGAATTACTTGAACTGTGGTAATCCTGACTAAACTAACCACCCTTGACCCTACTAAGAACCCCCAGTTCTTACCCCTTTTCTTCCTCCCCTTCAGATGGAGACCGGAGTTATATTTTACGAGATGGACCCTCCCTATATATACGAGGATATTGTACATCATAGGTTTTATGTAGTAGCTGCGAAGATTAGGACTCGTATGTACATTTTGCGTGATCATCCTTTCCATCACCCGATTGACACTCCACAGTTTAACCCCGACATGCCCTATGAGTTCCCACTGCAGTGGCTCCACCCGGATGCTCCATTTAACCCGTTTCATGATGGGCCGGTACCTCACCAGCATCTCGATCAGCCTGCGGATTAGGCGGACCCTGAGCCTGAGCCCGTGGAGGAGCATTTTCCAGAGCCTGTACTGGAGGAGGACATCCCAGTGGAGCAGATCTCAGTATCTTCATCCGAGCCATCTTCTGAGGAGCCGCTCACCGCCTTTATCAGTGGACCGGCGAGCGCTGGTCAGACCAGTAGCACGAGTGCCAGTGCCCCTCCCGAGATTAAAGAGATTTCCGATGACGAGGACGAGGATCCTGAGGAGTGTTCTGATGTGGTTGTGATCTCCTCTGACGATGACAGCTGAGTTCTGGGAGCTGCGGTTGTGCCTTTTGATAGTTTTTTTGTGTTAGCCTAGCCTTTGTGTTAATCTCTCACTTTTGGTCAGACTCACTGAGAGAGTAGGGTGTACATAGTGGACTAGGCTAGTTCGGGTGCCAGTTTAGGGGTTTTCTATATGGACCAGGGCCCGGAGTGTTGGGTTGTACATAGTAGTATTTCTGAAGGGTTGTATGCTAACTCAGGATATATATATACTTATATGTACGACAGTACCTGTATGCTTATGCTTGTCTATGTTTAATTAGTTGTCCTTGCAAGTTTTCCTTATAAAAGTTTATCCAAAACTCGATAGTACGCTAACCCGATTACAGGCTTAATAATACATAGTAAAGGTTTCATGTGAACAAGTGGGTGACACTTGATTTCTGGTATGATCATGACTTACTGGGAATTGGGTCGTTACAACTTGGTATCAGAGCAGTTCGTTCCTATTAAAGCCTGGGGATATGGACTGAATCATGCTTCATTGCATTCTCTGAGTTGTGTCTCATGCACATAGGATATCGTTGTGATATGAATTGCATGATTGTCACTGTGTTTCCATCTTAGAGACTATTCACACTTTGCCTGAAATGTTAAGACTGATCACCTTAATATTACATGTTGGGTGTGCACAGAATCTTGATGGCTGCACGGGGACGAGGACGTGGTAGGCATGGTGCAAATCATGCAGAGGAAACGACGAGGGGTGCAGATGCTTTTATAGCTGCAATGAACACCATGGCTGAGGCTGTGCGTGAAACGGCAACTGCTACTACGCGAGCAATTGACCGTTTAGGGGAGAAGAACGGAGATCGTAACGGAGGACGCAATGGTGAGCGTGGTGGAGATGGTAATGATAATGAAGGTGACGGAAACCACGATAACCCTATGACACTGGCTACCTTTCTGAAGGTAAATCCGCCCAAGTTTAAGGGGATGCTTGTTGCAACTGAAGCTGACAATTGGTTCCGTGGTATTGAGAAGTCATTGCGAGCGCAACATGTACAAGAAAGACAGTATGTGGAATTTGCGACCTATATGTTGGAGGGAGAAGCTGAACACTGGTGGCATGGAGTGCAACGCTTGTTAAGGCAGGTGGTGGAAGAGATTGACTGGGATACTTTTAAGGAGGAATTTTACAAAAAGTACTTCCCTAGAACTGTTCGTGATGCTAAAGAAATAGAACTGATGCAGTTGACGCAGGGGAATATGTCAGTAGCAGAATATACTCGGAAATTTGAGGATTTGTGTCGATTCTCTAAGATCTGTCAGGGAAACCCAGATGATTTTGAGGAATGGAAGTGTTTGAAGTACGAAGGAGGACTCTGCGAAGAACTAATGCACTCGTTGGTACCACTGCAAATACAAAATTTTGCAGAACTTGTCAATAGGAGTCAGTTGGTGGAAGACTGTACCAAGAAGGTGGCGGCAGCAAAGATGAGTCGTCAAGAATTACCCCCAAAAAATTTTAATCGGCATATAGCCCCTCAGGGAAGGAACTTTAAAATGAATAGGACACTTTCTTATGGGAATCAGCAAGTTAGTAATCTTCCTGCTCGTGACAATATCGATAGGCAAGGACGAGATACTGGAAAGCGACCACAGCCAGCACTAACAAACCTTGTTTGTAATCAGTGTGGGAAGAACCATGGTAGGAATCCATGTAGATTGGGTTCGAGCGTTTGTTATTTATGTGGTATGCCTGGACACAAAGCGAGGAATTGTGAGAAGAAGATTGCTCAAGATTCAGCTAAATCTCAGCAACCAGGAAGAGTATTTACAATGATGACTGAAGATGCTCGTACTCGGACTCCCTGATCCAAGGTCAGTATTGTGTTAAGACTCGCTCCTTAACTGTACTTTATGTTTCTGGTGCGTCACATTCTTGTATTTCTTTAACTGCTATACGTAAGTTGAGACGAGATGAGGACACACAACATACCTGAGGACTAGAAAATAAGATAAAAACCGTTTATTCGCACCTGCTTACAGGAAAAGGAAATGTTGAGGGAAAAATTTTCTTTTAGGATGAAAATTTTCGTTTATAGAAATTTTCGAGGACGAAAATTTTTGTAAGGTGGGTAGGATATAACATCTCGGATTTTTTTTTGAAAATTAAGTTATCCTATTATATTGAGATTTTGTTATAAAGAAATATATTTTTTTTAACAAAGATAATTAAATAAAAATTTATGATTATTGAAGTTTAATTTAAATATAACTTATTTTATTAGCTTGAACTATTTATTAAAAACTATTTTGATAGGCAGAAATTAAGTTAATCTTTTATAGTTATTATTATTATTATTATTATTATTATTATTATTATTAGTTACTTCTTTCTTTTGGCCGAAGCCATTAAGAAAACATGAATGAAGAAAAGCCAAATGTGGCTCATTTACAAGTATGAATATATATATATATATATATATATATATATATATATATATATATATAACTAATGTCATTAAGGGACTAAGAAAGAAAAGAACGTGGCTTGCATGCTATTATACTTATATATACTCATGACACCTAATAATACTTTCACACTACAAACTATCATTCATTAGCATCATTTTCTTTTATCACTTTTATTCATTATAGCCAAACTCTTTAGAAAGAAAAAGAGAAATAAAGGTAGTGGCTTATATGTATACATATATCTATGCAACCATGACACATGTTACATTCATTTAATAACCAATGACACCTAATAAACCTTACTACCACAAATCCTTTTTAATCACCCTCATCACTAATCATACTTTCTTTTCCTTCATGCATCACCGAACCAACATTGAAAGAAAAGAGAGAGTAAGCCGTGAGTGAGAGGAATCAGAAACCATGGAACCTTAATTTTTTTGAGTTCGATTTCTTATGATTTGTAACTCCAATAAAAAATCCAATCTGGTAAAAGTGTTCGTATCTTCCTCCTCTACGTGTTGGTGTTACTTTTGTCCGGTGGAAATCGACGGTGATGTAGCTCCCCTACCCCTTGAGCTTGGCCAACTGGAGTTCTAGGAGGCACAGAAGATTCCGGACGTTTTTCCTTTCAGCAGCACGGTTAGAAAGTTTTCCTAGAGTTTCGAATATTTCGATTACGTACGAAGGTAGGGTTTTGATAAATTTTCACCGACTAAATGATATTTGAAAGTAAATTGATGTCTGGATTGAGTGTTATTGAAATTTGATTGCATTTCATGTTGAATTTTGTTGATATATTGATATTTTGATGAAGTTGTGTTTAGTCAGCTCGAGAATGGATAAATTTTTAAGTTAATATTTTGATAAAAATAAAACAGGTTTTCGGTCTCGTTGAAGGACAAGATATTAGTTTGGAAATTTTATTTTAAAGGATGTCATTATATTTTTTATAAAAAGACTGAGGTTATGTTTATTATTATAAACTAAGTTTTGAAAGGAAAATGCTATTTTGAGTTTTTATTCAAAATTACTGCCACAAGAGAGCAGATGTGACATTGTTTGGGCCTTAGTGCCAAATGTAAAGTGGGGACGCCCACACACTGAGAACCATTTTTCAGATGTACGCTTATTGATTTGGAAAGTCACACTGTATGCGGCCTAGCCGTACGACTTATAAGCACACTGATGCATCTGGAAAACCATATCTGGGACTCGTGCCTGGGTAATGTCGGGAGCGGGTAGGCAACCGGCACATGAGCTCATGGCCTGCGTTAGGAGTAGACATGCATCATTTTTGTTGTGCATTTGCATTTTACTTGACATTGTGAAATTTTTTGTGATTGTCTTCTTGTGTTTATACATTCCTTAATGTTATTCTGAATTGTGGTGACTAGATATTTCGTTGTGAATTACTTGAACTGTGGTAATCCTGACTAAACTAACCACCCTTGACCCTACTAAGAACCCCCAGTTCTTACCCCTTCTCTTCCTCCCCTTCAGATGGAGACCGGAGTTATATTTTACGAGATGGACCCTCCCTATATATACGAGGATATTGTACAGCATAGGTTTTATATAGTAGCTGCGGAGATTAGGACTCGTATGTACATTTTGCGTGATCATCCTTTCCATCACCCGATTGACACTCCACAGTTTAACCCCGACATGCCCTATGAGTTCCCACTGCAGTGGCTCCACCCGGATGCTCCATTTCACCCGTTTCATGATGGGCCAGTACCTCACCAGCATCCCGATCAGCCTGCGGAATAGGCGGACCCTGAGCCTGAGCCCATGGAGGAGCATTTTCCAGAGCCTGTACCGGAGGAGGACATCCTCGTGGAGCAGATCTCAGTATCTTCATCCGAGCCATCTTCTGAGGAGCCGCTCGCCGCCTCTATCAGTGGACCGGCGAGCGCTGGTCAGACCAGTAGCATGAGTGCCAGTGCCCCTCCCGAGATTATAGAGATTTCTGATGACGAGGACGAGGATCCTGAGGAGTGTTCTGATGTGGTTGTGATCTCCTCTGACGATGACAGCTGAGTTCTGGGAGCTGCGGTTGTGCCTTTTGATAGTTTTTTTGTGTTAGCCTAGCCTTTGTGTTAATCTCTCACTTTTGGTCAGACTCACTGAGAGAGTAGGGTGTACATAGTGGACTAGGCTAGTTTGGGTGCCAGTTTAGGGGTTTTCTATATGGACCAGGGCCCGGAGTGTTGGGTTGTACATAGTAGTATTTCTGAAGGGTTGTTTGCTAACTCAGGATATATATATATACTTATATGTACGACAGTACCTGTATGCTTATGCTTGTCTATGTTTAATTAGTTGTCCTTGCAAGTTTTCCTTATAAAAGTTTATCCAAAACTCGATAGTACGCTAACCCGATTACAGGCTTAATAATACATAGTAAAGGTTTCATGTGAACAAGTTAGTGACACTTGATTTCTGGTATGATCATGACTTACTGGGAATTGGGTCGTTACAGAAAGCTCTGGAAGGCAGCTTTCCATAGCCATTGAGAAAGTTTCATTGGAATTCTATAGCTCCAGAAAAACTCTTCTGAGTGCAAGGAGGTCAGATTTGGACAACATCTGCAATGCTTTCTCTGTCTCTGAATCAGACTTCTGCTCCAGCTCCTCAATTTCAACCAGAAATTACCTGAAATTGTACAAAAACACAAAAACTCATAGTAGAATCCAAAGATGTGAATTTAAAACTAAAACCTATAAAAAACTAATAAAAACTAATCGAAACATACTAAAAACTATATGAAAACTATGCCAAAAAGCGTATAAAATATCCGCTCATCACATGGTCAGAAGGCACATCATGGATTTCAGCCCTAAGAGTGTGAGGGTCGTGCTACAGTTGCCAGAGCCACGAGAGGACCCTCATTCATACACTCGTAGGGTCAACGCTGACCAGCGGCTGGATCAAGTCCTTGCTGACATCTACGTACTTAGAGCTTAGTGGAGGAGGGATGCTCAAGGTCAGCCTTACCAGCTGGTAGGCTTGACCTTAGGCCAATAGCTAGCGGATGGTTGGAGTTCATCCAACATTCTATCTTCCCTACGAGTAACCTGATGAGTCCATATTTGATGAGATATTTTGACTTGATTTGGATGGGGGGTTGAATCTATGCCTTTCTTTTTAATTACTGAAGTGACCCTTTAAAACAAACTTTCAATTCTGCTTCTATTTGAACTCAGCAGCGGAAAATATATGAGATAATTTATTCTTGTCTCATGAATATCAGAGAATAGAATACAGCAGAAAAGAGAGAAGCTAACACTAGCACGTATCCTGATTCGGTTGCCTTGTGCAATGCAACCTACGTCCAGTCTCCTCCACAACAATGGAGGAATTTCCACTATAGTTAAAAGTATTACATACACTAATTTCACAAGATTGACACAATCCTTTCACACTCAATTTCTAACCTAACTTGACATTGGCTATGCTAATATCTAACTCCTCACTCTTAGTGCTAACCCAACTAAGAAAGGGATACCTCACCGGTACAAGATACAAGACACAAACATACCTAAAGAAATCTGAAAATAACTGTAGGCTTTTCTCTCAAGTGTATCACTCAGCCTTTTTCACTCATGGCTTTTACTTGAGCTCTCTCAATATGCCTTTTCACTCAAGAAATTATAGAAAGATAAATATAGAAAAGTACATTACAATATGTAAAACATAAAGGAGATTGACTTCATCAACAGCTTCTTTGCTATGTGCTAAACCAGATTTGCAAACCTCAGATTCAATTCATCAGTATTTGCCGAATGCTTCTTTGAAAGAAAGTATTATCCAAGTAGAGGAACTTCTTTACAGAACACAACTCACCAAACTCTGGTTTTCTCTCCTTGGCCTCTGAATGAACAGCAAACCTTTTTTTATCTCCTTACATGTTGCTTGGTTGCTCTTCCTGGGTCAACTTCTTGAGCCTTGTGCTTCACAACCCAGCCATTCACTTTCTTCCATTTTTACTCAAATTAGGGACTTTGCTTCTGACCTCCCTTGTTGACCAAAAACCCTAGGAAAGCAAAAAATAGATATCCACACAAGTGAACCCAAATCTTGGCCATTGAGAAGCTACTTGGTCCCCAAGAATCACTTGTGACCGTAGATACACAGCAGTGAAGAACAGAAATCCTCTTTTCCATATAGCTCAAAACGCAGTGGCAGAGAGTTGAAGATGAAGAGAAGAAAGTGTGTTGCATGTATAACGAAATGGGTTACCTTTAACCTTCTGATCTTTTCTTGATATGGTTTGAAATGGTTGATTAGACCTTACCCTTCTTTGCTTAACCTTCTCTTTCCTTCTTCTTTCATGACTAGCTTAGGAACTAAGCTCTCTTTCTTACTTTTTCTGAGTTTTGTGATTTGACTGAGACAGAGGAAAAGAACGTTGCTTTGGAAGTAAGATGGAGGGATTTGAAATCAACTCGGGCTTAGATCGGATGTCCATTAAGCAACCTGTTTGGCCCATCTGTCTTCTTTCTTTGTTTTTCTTTTGGGCTTTCATTGCTTTATAGCCCGCCAGCCTTGTATCTTGATTCCAGTTAGTTTGGGCTGCTTGTTTTTATTTTGGTTTTGGCCTGCATCAATAAATAATTAGTAATATGTAATTATAATTAATAAACACTAATTATTTATTTTGCCCAGAAATAATGTTTGTCATCACTAATTAATTTAGTTAATTTCTTAACTCGACAATCTCCCCCTTGATGACAAACATATTTAAACAACAACCAAAAGGAATTGAATTTTAGTTAAGATGGAAAATTTCCCTTTGAATGATGTTTCTTGCTTTTATGTTGCTCCCCCTTTCCTTTTCAAGAGTAGCTCCCCCTGGATTTATGCTCTTTCCTTTTTGTTCCTATTTACATTAAACTTACAAAAAGAGCTGTACATAATGTAGCTTGACTAAGAGATACTGCATATCCAACAACACAGATTTAGCCCAGTAATTTTCATATCATGTCAGCAGCAAAAACAAAGTATCAAGAATAACCAAGGGCTAACTAATAACATATGAAAGCAAGTTCCAATTGTTAGCCACTCAATCTGCCCTTGGTTTGGAATTGCTTCCTCACCAACTTCTTTTTCCTCTTCCCCATTACTAAAGTCATAGCATGGAGGTTGTGAGAAGTCTACCTCCATGTCTCCATCAAACTCAATTGGAAGAGGCTCATTATGATCACTAAGGGGATTGACCAAGGAGGACAAAAAATAACCAATGATGGAATCCTCATCTTGATCAACCTCTCTCAATTCTCCCTTTTTTCCTCCGGTTCACATACTTCCCTTTCTTCCTCTCGTTGCATTTCAAGCTCTAATTCTTCCTCTTTTCCTTGAGGCACCATGTTATCCTCCTCTCTACACTCCTTCATGGCTTCTCCACATTCCTCAAGGGGAATGTCTTGATTGCTTGAGCATAGTGAGGCTAGGCGGTTCACCACTTCGTCTTTGGTAGCCATGAATTCCCCTTGCTTCCTTTGGAACCCTTCTTTCTCTTGGAAGAATTCTTGAAGGTCTTGTTCTTCTTGGGGCAAGGGTTGGAGAACTTTACATTTAGGTGGAAAAGAAGATTCAAAAGTTGGGAGAAAGGTTGTATATGTGGGAAGTAGTTCATGTGGATCGGGATATTGAGGTGGTGTATAAGGGGGTGATGGTTCATATGGTTGGTAACAAGGTGATAGGCATTTTGGTTCCATGGAGGTGTATGGTATGGTGCTTGAAGGTTTGGTGGTTAGAGGTTGTGTCTGGGGTATCTTTTATATCCTTGGGTTTGATATTCATATAGGAGAGGGCTTGGGGAAGGACTTGGCTCGTTGTAGTATGAAGAAGATTGCTCCTCCCTCCATCGCTTCTCCCACTCCTTGATACAATCCCAACATGAATTCATCATACCCTACAAAACAATCATAACCTAGCTCCAAGCAACAAGGGTGATATCTCATAAAGAAAGTAAGAAATATAAACAAAAGACATAAATAAACAAGGAAAATAAACACCCAAATATTCACAAAAATAACCAAACAACCAAAAAGTAATATATTTACACTATGGACATATTTACAACAACTTAAGATATAACACCGATTGCATCCCCGGCAATGGCGCCAAAAACTTGATGGGAGGACTATTATTAGTTCAGAATTTCTCAAGATATGGAATTTCTAGGTTCGTTGCAAGTATAGCCTAGACCAACAAGCAATCCTCTCAAATCAAGGTTTAATTTAAAGTAATATAAACCAAGATTAAGAGTAATTCAACCTCGGGTCGTTCTTCCCTATGATGCAATTGAAGTGTCACGCTTTCGGTTGTTAGGGCAAAAAAGGGAGTGGTTTCCAAATCAAAGAACGAAAGATTAAAAGAACTAAGAAATAAAAGAACTAAGGAATGATCAAAATTGGTAATTAATGCAAGTAAAAGGAAACAAGATCAAGACTAGTGAGAATGCTAAGATATGCATAAAAGAGCCTTGACTTGGGAATGAGGATCTAAGAAATCCTATCATTGCCATAACCACAACTATGGTACTTATCATGAGTTAATCTCATTTAGTTAACCCCAAACATCGAGGAGTAAGTTAAGCAAGCATAATTGACCTATAAGTCCCAACCAACTTACAAAACTGATTGATAAAAGGCTAGCTTTAATGGAAATAAGAGCCAACTAACTCCCCAAGAATTACCACTAAATGTTGGACATTATGACTCTACTATCCTAGGAAATCAAACCCCAAGCCAAGGTGTGAAAATCTACTCAAAATTACCAAGTAGTATTTTCACAAACCCTTGGTGGGCATAAAATCAAAACATGAGAATTTGCAAAAGAAAGTGGAAAACTATAACCAACTATTCACAAAACCAACTATAAACAAGCAATCAAACATAAAGGAAGCATAAAACATTAAATTCATTGAGCAAAACTTCAAAAAACGCAAAATTGGAATTATGAACAAGTAACTTGAACCAAAAGAAAATGAAAGTAAAAGTTCTATAATTGAAGATGAAATTGAGAGTACTTACAATTAAAGAAGCAAAATCAAAGATCAAAGCTTGCTATAAAATACTACAATGGAAATTGATAAACCCTAAGAGAGCAATCTACTCTACTCCTACTCCTATGGAAGCTTCCTGACTAATACTACCTAATAAAACTTAATCTAAGTGTCCCCTTCATATGTGTTGAATTCCCCTTGATATAGCACTCCAATTCAGCCTTCAAGCCTTCCAAAATGGGCCAAAACCCCTCAGAAATCGTGCAGTACGTGTTTCATTAATGAAATCACGTGCAGGGTCCTGTGCATACGCACAGATGTGTGCGTACGCACACTTAGCTAAATGTTCTTCTGTGCATACACACAGGTAGTTGTGCGCACACACACTTCGCTGTGTGTGCTTTTCCTTGTTTTCTTCATTTGTTCTCCCTTCTTCATCCTTCCTTCCACTTCTGCATAGCCAATCTTGCCTAATTGACCTGAAATTGCTCACAAAATATATCACGGCATCGAATGGCCTAAAAGTGGAATTAAATTGCTCAATTTAAGCACAAAATTTCATGTTTTCACATTTAAGTCCAAAATAGGAAGAAATCACAAAAGTATGCTATTTGGGTGCTTAAGTGTGAGTTTATGTGCTAGAATCCATCCAAATTTAGTCAAAATATATCATTAAATATGGATTCATCAATGACTTTTTCACACCATCAGCATATTTCACCCCAATGGAACCCAAACACTTACTTTTCTAGTCACCAATTCAATACACCATCACCTCACTACATATCAGACCAAGATCCTTACCCTCATGAGTTTGATTGTCAACCTTCATCATCTCAATTTTTGTCTTCATATATTGATCAAGCCATACAAGAAGTGCTTTTCATGCTCATTCAAGAACAATAAGAGTTTCGGAAGAAGCAAGAATAAGTCATGTCTACCTTAGCGGAAACTCTTGATATTTAGCTTCATTGTGTTCATGCCACAACCAAGAAATTCTAGTGGATGGATGTGTGGAACCAAGCGAAGAGTATGGAGTGAAAGAGCTGAAATTGCAAAATTGAGAAGAAGATGTCATGTTACAACATGAAGCACAAGAGGAGATAAATGAAGAGTTGGTGGGAATTGATCAAGAGGATTCAATCATTCAAGATTTTTGGTCCAACTTGGTTAATCCCTTCAATGACCTTCATGAGCCTCCCTTATTTGAATTTGAAGGAGATGTTGATGTGGACTTCACACAACCTCCAATTTTTGAGTTGAGTGATGATGAGGAAGATTCAAAGGAGGTTGAGGAAGATTTTAGCTACCAAGAAGTGAAAGTATTTGTCCAAGAGCGAATTGATTCGGTGGAGATTTCTCCAACAAGCTTTCTAGGCCCACACGAATATGCCATCTTAGAGACGGATTGTCAACTTCAAACCCTTCTTGGAGTAGTGGATGGTGGAAAGAAGAATGTTAATTGGCAAGGAAATAGAAAGTTCATCAAGAAATCCAATTCAACATTTGGAGCTCAATTATGGTGCAAGAGTCAATTTAGTGGATTCCGGGGAGTGTACAAGTGTGTCAATGGTGATTCAAGACAAAGTTCATCTAAGTGCAACAATGAAGATCAACAAGAAGATGAACAAGAGACTAGAGTATGGGATCCGAGCATTAGTTTCAAGAGTCAAAATGTTTGGATCCTAGTTGCTAGCTTGGAATCTCTCAAGAGTTTGATGCAATTCATTTGGGACCCCAGAGGTCAAATCAAGGGCAAACTTGGTTGGAGATTCAAGGAGGATTGGAAGCATAAGCCACCCTAACAAGGATCTCCTCAAAAGTCCAACTTAAGGACTTTAAACCAAAGTGCTAGGTGGAGGCACCCCACCATGGTAATATCCTTCTAACTTTCTCTCTTTTAGCTTTTATTTCTTGAATAATTGGTGATGTTGATTAGTTTAGTTAGTTGCATTTTGATGTTTGTTAGGTAATTTTAGTGGAATAATGTGTTTTTAGAGTTTTATGGTGTTTTGGGACGTGAAAATATATTTTGGATGTCATGATTGATGCCTTAGAGGCATAATTTTTGTTGCAGGAACAGAGTCCTGTGTGTATGCACAGCATTGTGTGTGCGCACACTTCATCTATTTTTCGTTACCTGTGCGTACGCACACGTCTGTGCGTACGCACACTCCTTAAACACCGATTCTGTTCAGGGCACTCGTACGTCTTGTGCGCTTGCACCTAACCCTCTTTTCTTCCCGTGCGTACGCACACACATTGTGCACGTGCACACTTCACCCTTTCACTTAAAAAAAAAGGCTACCAGTGCGTCCGCATAGCCTTGTGCGCATGCACAACTTTTAACACACCCTCTGCTCGCAGCCCACGCACGGGGTGTGCGTGGGAACAACTCCTTTTTTCTTTGTGTGTGCACGCACACCTCCTTGTGCGCTAGCATAGGCCTTGCTACCCGTTCAGTTCGCAGCGCACGCACGCTGCTGTGCGTGCACATAAAGCTTCGTTTCCCTTCTGTGCGTCCGCACACTGTCTTGTGCGTATGTACAGGACCCTTTTTGAACGTTAATTCGAAAAGGGGACTCCCTCGCGCTTCAGCATCATTCCAAACCCTTTTATTCTCTTCTTCTCTGAAGCACCACACCACCACACAACCCAGCCACCCGAACCGCCAAATCACCTCCGTCCGACCACCACACCACCACCGACGAACACCATTGCCCACCCTATCTTCCTTCCTTCCCCCCGTTTCTTCTCCATTTCCCCATTTCTCTTTCTCTGCGCGAAGCACCCTGTCTCCCCAATAGCAGCCCTAGTCAGCGTCTTCCAGTCTGGCAAGCAGCCACCAGCAGCGGCGAATTTCTGTGCCACTGCGACCTCCACCCCTCCGCCTCGACCTACATTCTTCTTCTTCCCTCATCAACGTAGGTTCCAACCCCTGTCCCTGCCCCTGTTCCATTTTATTTTTTTTTCTTTAACTATTTTTTAATTCTGTTTTTAGAAGTTTGGTTAGGTTAGGATAGAAGATTTCTTGTGTTTCTGGATTGAATATTGTTGTTGGCTGATCCTTCTATAATTTCTGGGTTGTTTCATGGTTGAAATTGAACTGATAATGCTGCTTTTAATTTCTGCACACAACCTGTTCAATGAATTGCCTGAATGGAGTTTTTTATTTGATTCTCTTGTCTGATCAACATGAGCTTTGAATTTTGTTTTCATTTGGCATTTTAATTCGTACCTGTGTAGTTTAATGTAATTTTGGATGATGGTTGATTTTGAATTTTGATTATGCACTCAATGTTGTTCTTGCTTAAACACCAAACTTACTTTAAACTTACAGATTTTGCAGTCTGTCTGGTGCATTTTCAGTAGTGCATAACATGTTTTTTTGGTGAATTGACTAAGTTGCTCACTCATATGCTAATGAACATAAATGATCATATATCACAACTTATTCTTTGAAATTCTTTTTGAGCAATACAATCTAATTTCAATCAATTATTGCTTTTGAACAAGAGTTATGTGTATGTAATCATTTTCTATTTTTTTAACATGAGTTAGCAAATGCTTCAATTGTTGAATTGATTATTTCCTTTATGCCAATTTTCGCTAATCCTTCCAATTTCAATGCACAATTAGGCAATCATCAATTTACTTGATTTGATTCACTTGCATTGCTTTACCTAAGTTATTTGTGCTTTAATTATTGATCATTGCCTTTAATTGTTACTTAGGTTGCTTGATTATAGAAAACTACATTTCCTTTTGAGCATGTCACTTGTTTTGAACATGTTTTCCTCAATTAAGTGTCTGTTTGCTTTGTTGGCTCTAATTTGCATTATGTGATTATTTCCTCTTTGCTTTTGTGATTCTTATCTATTTTTCCTAAGTTGTATTCTATTTTTTGTTCTCTTTCAGGATGCGACGCAAGGGTAAGGAGAAAGCTAACCCTTTGCCTCCTCCTTCTGCACGTCCGAGCACTCAGCCGGACACTTTTATCAATAAAGAAGCCCAAGAGCAATATAGAAAGCTAGAAAAGAAAGCCTTCCACTACGAGAGGAAGCTAAGTGTACCAGAGAAATATGCGGAAGCAATACATAACCGACTCAATTTCTACTAGTGAAAATTTGTAGAATTCGACTCGGTGGAGATTAATGAATACCGGGTCAAAGAATTCTACGAAAATCTGCTGAAGAGAGAGGCCACCACTATTTTTCTGAGAGGTGTCACACTAGACACCTCCGACTACAATTTAGAGGCCCTCTTACAGATTTCGCATATTCCTCCGGCCCGCGATGCTTACCCTAAGATAGTGGCAGACTTGACATCGGGCAAGCTTTCTTTATACGCGGTTCTGAAGAGGATTGGCCTACCTGAGGCCCAATGGGAATACAGCAGAAGAGAGAACGTGGTCCCACAAAGTATTGCATGTGCTTATTTACACCCTGAGGCAAGGATCTGGCAGCAGATCATTACTGATTACATCCTGTCGAGCAGACATGCTACACACATTAGGGTCTATGTGGCAGTTTTACTTTGGGCCATTCGAGAGGGAAAGAGGATCTCTATTCTTCCCCATATCAGAGATTCGATGTGGAAGGTGAGCCAACAGCAGAAGTACAACATTCCCTTCCCTTTGATGATCACCCGCTTGGCTACGTTATCTAGGGTGGAGAGACGTTCGACAAATCAGATGTCTGTCTTTATCAGCAACCAGCCATTTCTGTCATACGGAGAATATGGTGGACTGCCGCCATAGAAGAAGAGGAAGACCACAAAGCCACCATCATCATTTAGAGCGCTCAGCACCTCCAGCACCCTCCACACCTGCACTTAGACTTCAGACACCTTATGAGCTGGGTTGGGAGATTCTTTAGGCCATTCACTGTTTTGAGCACTGCAATGCTCGCCGCTTCCAGTGGATTGTGGCAAAGTTTGAGGGTAGAGACCTTGGACCACCTCCTCCGGATACACCAGAGCCCGAGCCTGAGACTGAGCCCACAGCAGAAGAGCAGACAGTCGATCCAGCAACTGAGGCTGGGCAGGTAGTCGAGAGCACTGAACAGAGAGCTAAGAGAGGGCTGAGGAGCCAGTAGTTGAGAGAGCTTAGGAGCCAGCAGCGATAGTAGAGAAAACAGCAGAGCCAGCTGACCGGGCTATTCAAGAGCCGGCAGCTGAGACTATTCCAGAGCCGACCCGTGTGATCATTGTATATCAGTGACATTAGCATCTACCGCTGCCAGACGGTGGAGATTCTCCAAGTTGACCACCCCCAGTCCAATTTTTGGCACGGAGGACCATGAATTATTTAAGTGTAGGGGAGGATCTGCTATTTTTTGGGAGTAACATTCTCTCCTCAACACTTGTTATTTAGTTTATTTTCTGTTTTATTATGCTTTTTTGTGGATATTTCTGATATTTTGTCTTATGCACTACATTTTAGTACTTTGGTTTGTATATATGTTAGTTTCTTCTAGTTATCTTGAGTATTGCATTTTTATTATATATATATATACTGGATATAGCTTATAGATTTTGGTTGTGATTGGATGATGTGAATAGCATGTGCCTAGTCTATTTTGATCCTAATTGTTCATGTTAGTTTTTGGTTGTTGTAAATTAGGATAAAAAACTAGGAATTATTTGAAAAATTTGCATCCATCACAACATCATACATACATATAGGAAATAAATTTTGGTGAAAAACAACAAGGATTTTCCAAGAATTTTGTTCTAGGGCATTCTGTTGAATCGATTTGGAAAATTGTTTTTAAGCTTGCTTGAAGGATTTTTATGGAACATAGAAGAGGAAAGAACAAATACCTTGTGAGTTTTTGAGCTATATTGAGTGGTTACACATTTTAACCACTAATTTTGTTCATTATGTGCTATATCTCTTCTATGATTATAATCTTTGTTTTGCTTGATTCCTTATTTTCAATGATTGATGTTTTGAATGCTTTGAGCATGATTGAGGCCATATTTCATTAAAGCTTACTTAACCCATATGACCTACCCTTTGCATCTACCATTGTTAACCCGTTTGAGCTTTATTTGCCCCATTGTTCTTGATATTAGCACATTACAATCTTAAGCGAAAAACTGACTCACCTTGGATTTGTATCCTTGATTATCTTAGGTTAAGAAGTGTGTTACATTTAACTGTGGGGGAATTCGGGAAACATTGGTAGTGAATAAAAATGTTTAATTTGGGTACTTCATTGAAAATTTTGGAAAATGGAAGCACTCATGTATGAACTATTAAACCATATGCATTTACCTTGATCGAAAAAAAAGAGAAAAAAAGAAAAAAAAAATATATATATATATATTCATCAAAAAGGGGATAAAGGTTGCCCCAAAGAGAAAAGAAATGAATAAGAAAAGCATATGTGATGTGAATGAAAAAAAAAACATACATGAATGTTTGTGAAAAAGAATTGATGGGAAGTTAGGTTGCATATTTCTGTTATTGGATTGATATGGGTTGAGTTGGATACTTAAACTAATCAAGAATTCAATCATTTTAGTCCACTTAGCTATATCTATCCCTCCTTAACCCTAACCCCATTATAACCCTGCGAAGTCCTCATGATAATTGCATTCATGCATCATTTGTTTATTGATTGTTAGATGAAGAGCAAATCGTTGAAAAAATGATTAGAGGAGACTTGAGTGATTAAAACCCTACACACCCACTGATTATAGTGTATACACACCAAGTGAGGGTTCAATTACTCAATTCTATGTTTCCACCTTTCTTATTATGTATTCTTGCAAGTTGCTTCATTTTGATGACTTGAATCAATTCTTTATATTTTACATGCATTGGATTCTTTCTTTGCTTTGCCATAAATGTCTATCCTTATGCTTGGAATTGATTGTTTGTTTTCATGAAATCAATAGGAAACTATAGATAGATATATAAGTATAGATAGTATATAGTATACTTGCACGCATATAGTTAGTTGCATTTAATAAGTTGTTTACCCCTTGGATCATTCTCCTTGTTTGGTTTAGCATGAGGACATGCTATTGTTTAAGTGTGGAAAAATTTATGAGTCCATATTTGATGAGATATTTTGACTTGATTTGGATGGATTTCATCATATAAACCTACACTTAAGCACCAAAATAGCATACTTTTGTGATTTCTCCCTAGATTGAACTTAAATGTGAAAACATGTGTTGTGTGTCTAAATTAGTGATTTTAATTCCACTTTCATGCCATTCGATGTCATGACATATTTGTTGAGTGATTTCAGGCCCAAAAAGAAAGATTGGCTTGGTAGGAAGTGAAAAAAAGCATGTACAAGGGAAAACACATGAAGAAAACAAAGGAGAAGCACACAATGACGTGTGCGTGTGCATAAGCACCAGCGGCTGGATCAAGTCCTTGCTGACATCTGCGTACTTAGAGCTTAGTGGAAGAGGGATGCTCAAGGTCAGCCTTACCAGCTGGTAGGCTTGACCTTTGGCCAATAGCTAGCGGATGGTTGGAGTTCATCCAACATTCTATCTTCCCTACGAGTAACCTAATGAGTCCATATTTGATGAGATATTTTGACTTGATTTGGATGGGGGATTGAATCTATGCGTTTCTTTTTAATTACTGAAGTGACCCTTTAAAACAAACTTTCAATTCTGCTTCTATTTGAACTCAGTAGCGGAAAATATATGAGATAATTTATTTTTGTCTCATGAATATCAGAGAATAGAACACAGCAGAGAAGAGAGAAGCTAACACCAGCACGTATCCTGGTTCGGTTGCCTTGTGCAATGCAACCTACGTCCAGTCTCCTCCACAACAATGGAGGAATTTCCACTATAGTTAAAAGTATTACATACACTAATTTCACAAGATTGACACAATCCTTTCACACTCAATTTCTAACCTAACTTGACATTGGCTATGCTAATATCTAACTCCTCACTCTTAGTGCTAACCCAACTAAGAAAGGGATACCTCACCGGTACAAGATACAAGACACAAATATACCTAAAGAAATCTGAAAATAACTGTAGGCTTTTCTCTCAAGTGTATCACTCAGCCTTTTTCACTCATGGCTTTTACTTGAGCTCTCTCAATATGCCTTTTCACTCAAGAAATTATAGAAAGATAAATATAGAAAAGTACATTACAATATGTAAAACATAAAGGAGATTGACTTCATCAACAGCCTCTTTGCTATGTGCTAAACCAGATTTGCAAACCTCAGATTCAATTCATCAGTATTTGCCGAATGCTTCTTTGAAAGAAAGTATTATCCAAGTAGAGGAACTTCTTTACAGAACACAACTCACCAAACTCTGGTTTTCTCTCCTTGGCCTCTGAATGAATAGCAAACCTTTTTTTATCTCCTTACATGTTGCTTGGTTGCTCTTCCTGGGTCAACTTCTTGAGCCTTGTGCTTCACAACCCAGCCGTTCACTTTCTTCCATTTTTACTCAAATTAGGGACTTTGCTTCTGACCTCCCTTGTTGACCAAAAACCCTAGGAAAGCAAAAAATAGATATCCACACAAGTGAACCCAAATCTTGGCCATTGAGAAGCTACTTGGTCCCCAAGAATCACTTGTGACCGTAGATACACAGCAGTGAAGAACAGAAATCCTCTTTTCCATATAGCTCAAAACGCAGTGGCAGAGAGTTGAAGATGAAGAGAAGAAAGTGTGTTGCATGTATAACGAAATGGGTTACCTTTAACCTTCTGATCTTTTCTTGATATGGTTTGAAATGGTTGATTAGACCTTACCCTTCTTTGCTTAACCTTCTCTTTCCTTCTTCTTTCATGACTAGCTTAGGAACTAAGCTCTCTTTCTTACTTTTTCTGAGTTCTGTGATTTGACTGAGACAGAGGAAAAGAACGTTTCTTTGGAAGTAAGATGGAGGGATTTGAAATCAACTCGGGCTTAGATCGGATGTCCATTAAGCAACCCGTTTGGCCCATCTGTCTTCATTCTTTGTTTTTCTTTTGGGCTTTCATTGCTTTATAGCCCGCCAGCCTTGTATCTTGATTCCAGTTAGTTTGGGCTGCTTGTTTTTATTTTGGTTTTGGCCTGCATCAATAAATAATTAGTAATATGTAATTATAATTAATCAACACTAATTATTTATTTTGCCCAGAAATAATGTTTGTCATCACTAATTAATTTAGTTAATTTCTTAACTCAACAATCTCCCCCTTGATGACAAACATATTTAAACAATAACCAAAAGGAATTGAATTTTAGTTAAGATGGAAAATTTCCCTTTGAATGATGTTTCTTGCTTTTGTGTTGCTCCCCCTTTCCTTTTCAAGAGTAGCTCCCCCTGGATTTATGCTCTTTCCTTTTTGTTCCTATTTACATTAAACTTACAAAAAGAGCTGTACATAATGTAGCTTGACTAAGAGATACTGCATATCCAACAACACAGATTTAGCCCAGTAATTTTCATATCATGTCAGCAGCAAAAACAAAGTATCAAGAATAACCAAGGGCTAACTGATAACATATGAAAGCAAGTTCCAATTGTTAGCCACTCAATCTGCCCTTGGTTTGGAATTGCTTCCTCACCAACTTCTTTTTCCTCTTCCCCATTACTAAAGTCATAGCATGGAGGTTGTGAGAAGTCTACCTCCATGTCTCCATCAAACTCAATGGGAAGAGGCTCATTAGGATCACTAAGGGGATTGACCAAGGAGGACAAAAAATCACCAATGATGGAATCCTCATCTTGATCAACCTCTCTCAATTCTCCCTTTTTTTCCTCCAGTTCACATACTTCCCTTTCTTCCTCTCGTTGCATTTCAAGCTCTAATTCTTCCTCTTTTCCTTGAGGCACCATGTTATCCTCCTCTCTACACTCCTTCATGGCTTCTCCACATTCCTCAAGGGGAATGTCTTGATTGCTTGAGCATAGTGAGGCTAGGCGGTTCACCACTTCGGCCTTGGTAGCCATGAATTCCCCTTGCTTCCTTTGGAACCCTTCTTTCTCTTGGAAGAATTCTTGAAGGTCTTGTTCTTCTTGGGGCAAGGGTTGGAGAACTTTACATTTAGGTGGAAAAGAAGATTCAAAAGTTGGGAGAAAGGTTGTATATGTGGGAAGTAGTTCATGTGGATCGGGATATTGAGGTGGTGTATAAGGGGGTGATGGTTCATATGGTTGGTAACAAGGTGATAGGCATTTTGGTTCCATGGAGGTGTATGGTATGGTGCTTGAAGGTTTGGTGGTTAGAGGTTGTGTCTGGGGTATCTTTTATATCCTTGGGTTTGATATTCATATAGGAGAGGGCTTGGGGAAGGACTTGGCTCGTTGTAGTATGAAGAAGATTGCTCCTCCCTCCATCGCTTCTCCCACTCCTTGATACAATCCCAACATGAATTCATCATACCCTACAAAACAATCATAACCTAGCTCCAAGCAACAAGGGTGATATCTCATAAAGAAAGTAAGAAATATAAACAAAAGACATAAATAAACAAGGAAAATAAACACCCAAATATTCACAAAAATAACCAAACAACCAAAAAGTAAGATATTTACACTATGGACATATTTACAACAACTTAAGATATAACACCGATTGCATCCCCGGCAATGGCGCCAAAAACTTGATGGGAGGACTATTATTAGTTCAGAATTTCTCAAGATATGGAATTTCTAGGTTCGTTGCAAGTATAGCCTAGACCAACAAGCAATCCTCTCAAATCAAGGTTTAATTTAAAGTAATATAAACCAAGATTAAGAGTAATTCAACCTCGGGTCGTTCTTCCCTATGATGCAATTGAAGTGTCACGCTTTCGGTTGTTAGGGCAAAAAAGGGAGTGGTTTCCAAATCAAAGAACGAAAGATTAAAAGAACTAAGAAATAAAAGAACTAAGGAATGATCAAAATTGGTAATTAATGCAAGTAAAAGGAAACAAGATCAAGACTAGTGAGAATGCTAAGATATGCATAAAAGAGCCTTGACTTGGGAATGAGGATCTAAGAAATCCTATCATTGCCATAACCACAACTATGGTACTTATCATGAGTTAATCTCATTTAGTTAACCCCAAACATCGAGGAGTAAGTTAAGCAAGCATAATTGACCTATAAGTCCCAACCAACTTACAAAACTGATTGATAAAAGGCTAGCTTTAATGGAAATAAGAGCCAACTAACTCCCCAAGAATTACCACTAAATGTTGGACATTATGACTCTACTATCCTAGGAAATCAAACCCCAAGCCAAGGTGTGAAAATCTACTCAAAATTACCAAGTGGTATTTTCACAAACCCTTGGTGGGCATAAAATCAAAACATGAGAATTTGCAAAAGAAAGTGGAAAACTATAACCAACTATTCACAAAACCAACTATAAACAAGCAATCAAACATAAAGGAAGCATAAAACATTAAATTCGTTGAGCAAAACTTCAAAAAACGCAAAATTGGAATTATGAACAAGTAACTTGAACCAAAAGAAAATGAAAGTAAAAGTTCTATAATTGAAGATGAAATTGAGAGTACTTACAATTAAAGAAGCAAAATCAAAGATCAAAGCTTGCTATAAAATACTACAATGGAAATTGATAAACCCTAAGAGAGCAATCTACTCTACTCCTACTCCTATGGAAGCTTCCTGACTAATACTACCTAATAAAACTTAATCTAAGTGTCCCCTTCATATGTGTTGAATTCCCCTTGATATAGCACTCCAATTCAGCCTTCAAGCCTTCCAAAATGGGCCAAAAGCCCTCAGAAATCGTGCAGTACGTGTTTCATTAATGAAATCACGTACAGGGTCCTGTGCATACGCACAGATGTGTGCGTACGCACACTTAGCTAAATGTTCTTCTGTGCATACACACAGGTAGTTGTGCGCACACACACTTCACTGTGTGTGCTTTTCCTTGTTTTCTTCATTTGTTCTCCCTTCTTCATCCTTCCTTCCACTTTTGCATAGCCAATCTTGCCTAATTGACCTGAAATTGCTCACAAAATATATCACGGCATCGAATGGCCTAAAAGTGGAATTAAATTGCTCAATTTAAGCACAAAATTTCATGTTTTCACATTTAAGTCCAAAATAGGAAGAAATCACAAAAGTATGCTATTTGGGTGCTTAAGTGTGAGTTTATGTGCTAGAATCCATCCAAATTTAGTCAAAATATATCATCAAATATGGATTCATCAATGACTTTTTCACACCATCAGCATATTTCACCCCAATGGAACCCAAACACTTACTTTTCTAGTCACCAATTCAATACACCATCACCTCACTACATATCAGACCATGATCCTTACCCTCATGAGTTTGATTGTCAACCTTCATCATCTTAATTTTTGTCTTCATATATTGATCAAGCCACACAAGAAGTGCTTTTCATGCTCATTCAAGAACAATAAGAGTTTCGGAAGAAGCAAGAATAAGTCATGTCTACCTTAGCGGAAACTCTTGATATTTAGCTTCATTGTGTTCATGCCACAACCAAGAAATTCTAGTGGATGGATGTGTGGAACCAAGCGAAGAGTATGGAGTGAAAGAGCTGAAATTGCAAAATTGAGAAGAAGATGTCATGTTACAACATGAAGCACAAGAGGAGATAAATGAAGAGTTGGTGGGAATTGATCAAGAGGATTCAATCATTCAAGATTTTTGGTCCAACTTGGTTAATCCCTTCAATGACCTTCATGAGCCTCCCTTATTTGAATTTGAAGGAGATGTTGATGTGGACTTCACACAACCTCCAATTTTTGAGTTGAGTGATGATGAGGAAGATTCAAAGGAGGTTGAGGAAGATTTTAGCTACCAAGAAGTGAAAGTATTTGTCCAAGAGCGAATTGATTGGGTGGAGATTTCTCCAACAAGCTTTCTAGGCCCACACCAATATGCCATCTTAGAGACAGATTGTATACTTTAAACCCTTCTTGGAGTAGTGGATGGTGGAAAGAAGAATGTTAATTGGCAAGGAAATAGAAAGTTCATCAAGAAATCCAATTCAACATTTGGAGCTCAATTATGGTGCAAGAGTCAATTTAGTGGATTCCGGGGAGTGTACAAGTGTGTCAATGGTGATTCAAGACAAAGTTCATCTAAGTGCAACAATGAAGATCAACAAGAAGATGAACAAGAGACTAGAGTATGGGATCCGAGCATTAGTTTCAAGAGTCAAAATGTTTGGATCCTAGTTGCTAGCTTGGAATCTCTCAAGAGTTTGATGCAATTCATTTGGGACCCCAGAGGTCAAATCAAGGGCAAACTTGGTTGGAGATTCAAGGAGGATTGGAAGCATAAGCCACCCTAACAAGGATCTCCTCAAAAGTCTAACTTAAGGACTTTAAACCAAAGTGCTAGGTGGAGGCACCCCACCATGGTAATATCCTTCTAACTTTCTCTCTTTTAGCTTTTATTTCTTGAATAATTGGTGATGTTGATTAGTTTAGTTAGTTGCATTTTGATGTTTGTTAGGTAATTTTAGTGGAATAATGTGTTTTTAGAGTTTTATGGTGTTTTGGGACGTGAAAATATATTTTGGATGTCATGATTGATGCCTTAGAGGCATAATTTTTGTTGCAGGAACAGAGTCCTGTGTGTATGCACAGCATCGTGTGTGCGCACACTTCCTCTATTTTTCGTTACCTGTGCGTACGCACACGTCTGTGCGTACGCACACTCCTTAAACACCGATTCTGTTCAGGGCGCTCGTACGTCTTGTGCGCCTGCACCCAACCCTCTTTTCTTCCCGTGCGTACGCACACACATTGTGCACGCGCACACTTCACCCTTTCACTTAAAAAAAAAGGCTACCAGTGCGTCCGCATAGCCTTGTGCGCATGCACAACTTTTAACACACCCTCTGCTCGCAGCCCACGCAAGGGGTGTGCGTGGGAACAACTCCTTTTTTCTTTGTGTGTGCACGCACACCTCCTTGTGCGCTAGCATAGGCCTTGCTACCCGTTTAGTTCGCAGCGCACGCACGCTGCTGTGCGTGCACATAAAGCTTCTTTTCCCTTCTGTGCGTCCGCACACTGTCTTGTGCGTATGCACAGGACCCTTTTTGAATGTTAATTCGAAAAGGGGACTTCCTCGCGCTTCAGCATCATTCCAAACCCTTTTATTCTCTTCTTCTCTGAAGCACCACACCACCACACAACCCAGCCACCCGAACCGCCCAATCACCTCCGTCCGACCACCACACCACCACCGGCGAACAACATTGCCCACCCTATCTTCCTTCCTTCCCCCCGTTTCTTCTCCATTTCCCCATTTCTCTTTCTCTGCGCGAAGCACCCTGTCTCCCCAATAGCAGCCCTAGTCAGCGTCTTCCAATCTGGCAAGCAGCCACCAGCAGCGGCGAATTTCTGTGCCACTGCGACCACTACCCCTCCGCCTTGACCTACATTCTTCTTCTTCCCTCATCAACGCAGGTTCCAACCCCTGTCCCTGCCCCTGTTCCATTTTCTTTTTTTTTTCTTTAACTATTTTTTAATTCTGTTTTTAGAAGTTTGGTTAGGTTAGGATAGAAGATTTCTTGTGTTTCTGGATTGAATATTGTTGTTGGCTGATCCTTCTATAATTTCTGGGTGGTTTCATGGTTGAAATTGAACTGATAATGCTGCTTTTAATTTCTGCACACAACCTGTTCAATGAATTGCCTGAATGGAGTTTTTTATTTGATTCTCTTGTCTGATCAACATGAGCTTTGAATTTTGTTTTCATTTGGCATTTTAATTCGTACCTGTGTAGTTTAATGTAATTTTGGATGATGGTTGATTTTGAATTTTTATTATGCACTCAATGTTGTTCTTGCTTAAATACCAAACTTACTTTAAACTTACAGATTTTGCAGTCTGTCTGGTGCATTTTCAGTAGTGCATAACATGTTTTTTTGGTGAATTGACTAAGTTGCTCACTCATATGCTAATGAACATAAATGATCATATATCACAACTTATTCTTTGAAATTCTTTTTGAGCAATACAATCTAATTTCAATCAATTATTGCTTTTGAACAAGAGTTATGTGTATGTAATCATTTTCTATCTTTTTAACATGAGTTAGCAAATGCTTCAATTGTTGAATTGATTATTTCCTTTATGCCAATTTTTGCTAATCCTTCCAATTTCAATGCACAATTAGGCAATCATCAATTTACTTGATTTGATTCACTTGCATTGCTTTACCTAAGTTATTTGTGCTTTAATTATTGATCATTGCCTTTAATTGTTACTTAGGTTGCTTGATTATAGAAAACTACATTTCCTTTTGAGCATGTCACTTGTTTTGAACATGTTTTCCTCAATTAAGTGTCTGTTTGCTTTGTTGGCTCTAATTTGCATTATGTGATTATTTCCTCTTTGCTTTTGTGATTCTTATCTGTTTTTCCTAAGTTGTATTCTATTTTTTGTTCTCTTTCAGGATGCAACGCAAGGGTAAGGAGAAAGCTAACCCTTTGCCTCCTCCTTTTGCACGTCCGAGCACTCAGCCGGACACTTTTATCAATAAAGAAGCCCAAGAGCAATATAGAAAGCTAGAAAAGAAAGCCTTCCACTACGAGAGGAAGCTAAGTGTACCAGAGAAATATGCGGAAGCAATACATAACCGACTCGATTTCTACTAGTGAAAATTTGTAGAATTCGACTCGGTGGAGAT
This sequence comes from Arachis ipaensis, assembly GCF_059453495.1. Taxonomy (NCBI): domain Eukaryota; kingdom Viridiplantae; phylum Streptophyta; class Magnoliopsida; order Fabales; family Fabaceae; genus Arachis; species Arachis ipaensis. The sequence continues at coordinate 90,328,053 of NC_142442.1, read as the reverse complement.
TAATGAATACCGGGTCAAAGAATTCTACGGAAATCTGCTGAAGAGAGAGGCCACCACTATTTTTCTGAGAGGTGTCACACTAGACACCTCCGACTACAATTTAGAGGCCCTCTTACAGATTTCGCATATTCCTCCGGCCCGCGATGCTTACCCTAAGATAGTGGCAGACTTGACATCGGGCAAGCTTTCTTTATACGCGGTTCTGAAGAGGATTGGCCTACCTGAGGCCCAATGGGAATACAGCAGAAGAGAGAACGTGGTCCCACAAAGTATTGCATGTGCTCACTTACACCCTGAGGCAAGGATCTGGCAGCAGATCATTACTGATTACATCCTGTCGAGCACACATGCTACACACATTAGGGTCTATGTGGCAGTTTTACTTTGGGCCATTCGAGAGGGAAAGAGGATCTCTATTCTTCCCCTTATCAGAGATTCGATGTGGAAGGTGAGCCAACAGCAGAAGTACAACATTCCCTTCCCTTTGATGATCACCCGCTTGGCTACTTTATCTAGGGTGGAGAGACATTCGACAAATCAGATGTCTGTCTTTATCAGCAACCAGCCATTTCTGTCATACGGAGAATATGGTGGACCGCCGCCATAGAAGAAGAGGAAGACCACAAAGCCACCATCATCATTTAGAGCGCTCAGCACCTCCAGCACCCTCCACACCTGCACCTAGACTTCAGACACCTTATGAGCTGGGTTGGGAGATTCTTTAGGCCATTCACTGTTTTGAGCACTGCAATGCTCGCCGCTTCCAGTGGATTGTGGCAAAGTTTGAGGGTAGAGACCTTGGACCACCTCCTCCGGATACACCAGAGCCCGAGCCTAAGACTGAGCCCACAGCAGAAGAGCAGACAGTCGAGCCAGCAACTGAGGCTGGGCAGGTAGTCGAGAGCACTGAACAGAGAGCTAAGAGAGGGCTGAGGAGCCAGTAGTTGAGAGAGCTTAGGAGCCAGCAGCGATAGTAGAGAAAACAGCAGAGCCAGCTGACCGGGCTATTCAAGAGCCGGCAGCTGAGACTATTCCAGAGCCGACCCGTGTGATCATTGTATATCAGTGACATTAGCATCTACCGCTGCCAGACGGTGGAGATTCTCCAAGTTGACCACCCCCAGTCCAATTTTTGGCACGGAGGACCATGAATTATTTAAGTGTAGGGGAGGATCTGCTATTTTTTGGGAGTAACATTCTCTCCTCAACACTTGTTATTTAGTTTATTTTCTGTTTTATTATGCTTTTTTGTGGATATTTCTGATATTTTGTCTTATGCACTACATTTTAGTACTTTGGTTTGTATATATGTTAGTTTCTTCTAGTTATCTTGAGTATTGCATTTTTATTATATATATATATACTGGATATAGCTTATAGATTTTGGTTGTGATTGGATGATGTGAATAGCATGTGCCTAGTCTATTTTGATCCTAATTGTTCATGTTAGTTTTTGGTTGTTGTAAATTAGGAAAAAAAACTAGGAATTATTTGAAAAATTTGCATCCATCACAACATCATACATACATATAGGAAATAAATTTTGGTGAAAAACAACAAGGATTTTCCAAGAATTTTGTTCTAGGGCATTCTGTTGAATCGATTTGGAAAATTGTTTTTAAGCTTGCTTGAAGGATTTTTATGGAACATAGAAGAGGAAAGAACAAATACCTTGTGAGTTTTTGAGCTATATTGAGTGGTTACACATTTTAACCACTAATTTTGTTCATTATGTGCTATATCTCTTCTATGATTATAATCTTTGTTTTGCTTGATTCCTTATTTTCAATGATTGATGTTTTGAATGCTTTGAGCATGATTGAGGCCATCTTTCATTAAAGTTTACTTAACCCATTGACCTACCCTTTGCATCTACCATTGTTAACCCGTTTGAGCTTTATTTGCCCCATTGTTCTTGATATTAGCACATTACAATCTTAAGTGAAAAACTATGACTCACCTTGGATTTGTATCCTTGATTATCTTAGGTTAAGAAGTGTGTTACATTTAACTGTGGGGGAATTCGGGAAACATTGGTAGTGAATAAAAATGTTTAATTTGGGTAGTTCATTGAAAATTTTGGAAAATGGAAGCACTCATGTATGAACTATTAAACCATATGCATTTACCTTGATCGAAAAAAAAAGAGAAAAAAGAAAAAAAAAAATATATATATATATATATTCATCAAAAAGGGGATAAAGGTTGCCCCAAAGAGAAAAGAAATGAATAAGAAATGCATATGTGATGTGAAGGAAAAAAAAAAACATACATGAATGTTTGTGAAAAAGAATTGATGGGAAGTTAGGTTGCATATTTCTGTTATTGGATTGATATAGGTTGAGTTGGATACTTAAACTAATCAAGAATTCAATCATTTTAGTCCACTTAGCTATATCTATCCCTCCTTAACCCTAACCCCATTATAACCCTGCGAAGTCCTCATGATAATTGCATTCATGCATCATTTGTTTATTGATTGTTAGATGAAGAGCAAATCCTTGAAAAAATGATTAGAGGAGACTTGAGTGATTAAAACCCTACACACCTACTGATTATAGTGTATACACACCAAGTGAGGGTTCAATTACTCAATTCTATGTTTCCACCTTTCTTATTATGTATTCTTGCAAGTTGCTTCATTTTGATGACTTGAATCAATTCTTTATATTTTGCATGCATTGGATTCTTTCTTTGCTTTGCCATAAATGTCTATCCTTATGCTTGGAATTGATTGTTTGTTTTCATGAAATCAATAGGAAACTATAGATAGATATATAAGTATAGATAGTATATAGTATACTTGCATGCATATAGTTAGTTGCATTTAATAAGTTGTTTACCCCTTGGATCATTCTCCTTGTTTGGTTTAGCATGAGGACATGCTATTGTTTAAGTGTGGAAAAATTTATGAGTCCATATTTGATGAGATATTTTGACTTGATTTGGATGGATTTCATCATATAAACCTACACTTAAGCACCAAAATAGCATACTTTTGTGATTTCTCCCTAGATTGAACTTAAATGTGAAAACATGTGTTGTGTGTCTAAATTAGTGATTTTAATTCCACTTTCATGCCATTCGATGTCATGACATATTTGTTGAGTGATTTCAGGCCCAAAAAGAAAGATTGGCTTGGTAGGAAGTGAAAAAAAGCATGTACAAGGGAAAACACATGAAGAAAACAAAGGAGAAGCACACAATGACGTGTGCGTGTGCATAAGCACCTGTGCGTATGCATGGGTGAACATTTAACAAAGTGTGCGTACGCATACATCTGTGCGTATGCACAGGTCCCTGCACGTGGTTTCATTAATGAAACACATGATTCGCGATTTTGGGGGCCTTTGGCCCAGTTTTAGAAGCCTGGATGCTGAATGGGAAAAGCTATATGAAGGGGATATCAACACATATGAAGGCATTAGGTAGAATTAGATTAAGAGGCCTCATTTTTACATTTAAGCATAGTTAATTAGGAGTAGGAGTAGTGTAGATAGCCATTTCTCTCCTAGGGTTTATGTATTTTTCATGTAGCATTTTATAAAAAGCTTTGATCTTGGATTTTTGCTCCTTTTATTGTAAGTACTCTTAATCTTCTCTTTAATTATATCACTTTTCCTTTTATTTACTTTTGGTTCAAGGTACTTTGTTCATATTTGCAATTTTGAATTTCTTGAAGTTTTGATTGATGAATTTCATGTTCTATGCTTTCTATATGCTTGGTTGTTTATTTATAATTGGTTTTGTGAATAGTGGTTATAGTTTTCCATTTTCCTTTGCAATTTATCATGTTTTGGTTTTGTGCCCACCAAGTGTTTGTGAAAATGCTACTTGGTAATTTTGAGTAGATTTTCACACCTTGGCTTGGGGTTTGAGTCCCTAGGATACTAGAGTCATGATGTCCGACATTTAGTGGTAATTCTTGGGGAGTTAATTGACTCTTGTTTCCATTGAAGCTAGCTTTTTATCAACTAGTTTGGAAAGTTAGCTAGGACTTATGGATCAAGGTCAATTATACTTGCTTGACCTACTCTTCGATGTTAGGGGTTAACTAAGCGAGATTAACTCATGATGATTACCATAGTTGTTGTTATGGCAATGATAGGATTCCTTGGACTCTCATTCCCAAGTCAAGGCTCTTTTTATATATCTTAGCATTTTCACTAGTTTTGATCTTGTTTCCCTTTTACTTGCATTAATTTCAATTTTGATCATTTCTTGGTTCTTTCATTTCTTAGTTCCTTTAATCTTTCGTTCTTTGATTTGGAAACCACCCCCTTTTTGCCCTAACAACCAAAAGCATAACACTTTGATTGCATATTCCTAGGGAGACGACCCGAGGTTGAACTACTCTCGGTTTATTATTTTGTATCAGAAAAGTATTTAAATTTTGATTGTGAGAGTTTATTGTTGGTTTAGACTATACATGCAACAAAGAAATTCTATTTTGAGAAAATTCTGAACCCACGATAAATCCTTACTTATCATAATTGCTCTGAGGTTACATCGAGCGAGCATTGTGATTCCCTGCATTATGCTTGGCAATGAGGTGGAGGTACATGAGGTGATCCCTCAGGAGTTTTATAGAGTAGCTGACAAGTTCTCCACCACTGCGAGCCTGACATTCCCTCATCTCATTTACTGCTTATGCGCAGCAGCTGGAGCTAACATAGAGGGAGATACCCTAATCGATGAGGAGAGATCAATCACAAAGAAGGGTATGGAGCACGCTAGGCACACGTGCAAGGACCGTAGCAGGAGCCAGTTCCACCACCTCCGTAGGATCTTCCAGAGATGCCTTAGGGGATGTACTTCCCTTCCCGTAATTATTGGGATCAGTTGACCACATCTCTAGGGGAGCTGACATCATCAGTTGATCAGCTGAGGCTGAAGCATCAGGATCAGTCTGGTCTCCTCCATCAGATGATGGAAGATCAAAAAAGGATGATGGAGGAGCAGAGGAGGTAGGGGCGTAACATTGAGGAGCTTAAACGCTCCAGAGGTGGTTGAGTTTCATTTTCCCTTTTCTTTATTTTATGTCTGTTTTGAGTATTTTATTCTATTTTTTATTTCCTTGTCTGAGTTTGCATGGTCACCTTTAGGATTTCTTTGCTTGCTAGTTTAGTAGTTTATTTCTAAAAATTTATCAAGATGTCTTATGTATTACGAACTAAGCTTAAAGAAAAATCAAAAGAAAAAAAGTAGTAAAATGCATGAGATTTGAGTTATACATTATGAGTTGTTCTGATTACTTAGATGTGGTGGCACTATCTTTATTTCTGAATGTATGATATGAACAGTGCATATTTAATATTAGAGTTGAGAATATTTATTCTTGAGGAACAGGAACTTAGAAAAGTATTATAGATTCTCTGAAATAAGAAAAAGATTGATTCTTGAAGCAAAACAAACAGCAAAATGAAAAAGAAATCAAAAGTGAAATAAAAAAGGTTCAAGGCTTTGAGCATCAATGGGTAGGAAGGTCAAAATTGATCCAAAGCTCTAAAGAGTGGTTTTTCCTAACCATATGCTTGTGGTGTAAAAGTGTCATGCAACCTTGAGACTGAACACTTAAAGTCGTGACCCATTGCTATTACAGAGTATGCCTAAGGCTCTGAGCACCACTGTCTAGGAGAAGTAAAAAGAAAAATTAGAACTCAAAGAGTTCCCCAGTTAAGTGCTTGTGGTGTTTATGTATCAAGTTAAGCTTGAAAACAAAACACTTAGAGTCACGGCTAGGCTCAAAGGTGCAAGCACCAAAGAGAATAAAAGTTGTGTTCAAGAATCAACTAGAGCCTAAAGAAGAGAATCGGTAATACCATCCGAGTTCTAGTTCTGAAGGACATCAATATTTCTGAGCTTCAAAGGATAGTGAGATGCCAAAGCTATTCATAACTAGAGTGTCATTAGCTCCATTCAGTAATTAGACCTGAGCTTGAATGACAACTCTAATCTTGTGTGTTTTATCTTCCTTGGTCCTATGTTGTTTTTTGTTGCTTAAGGACAAGCAACAATTTATGTTTGGTGTTGTGATGCATGATCATCTTATACTCTTTTTACTATCATTTTCTAGTTGTTTTTTTGTTAGATTTTATTTATTTTTACTTGAATTTAGTGCAAAAATCACCTTTGGATGCTACTTTCAGATTTTCTTGTGTTTTTATGATTTTAGGTGAAATTTGTAGCAGTTTAGAGAAGCCTGAAGCAAGAAAGGAAAATGTTGGTAGCACCTCCCCGAGCACTGAACACCCACTCGGCATTTAATGCCAGCAGGGGGCACAAACCAGAGATGCACGCTTCCCCCTTGGCATTTAACGCCCATTGCTGAAGTTAAACGCCAACAGCAGCCTGTTTCACACCTCTTTGGGCCTCCAAGTTGATTTAGCACTTCTTAGTTTTATTTTATTTTCTTTTTGTAATTTTTATTTAGAAAATAATATATTTTAGGTCTAGCATTTATTATTAGTTTAGTATTTAAAGGAAAAGAACACTTAGGCTTAGGATCTTCTTCTTTCCGCACTTTTTAGAACCTTATTTTCTCTGTAAGCTATGAGTAACTAAACCTCCTGGTTAACGTTAGGAGCTCTATTTATTTTTATGGATTAAGATTATTATTTTGCTATTTTAATATATGTAACAACCCAACTCCCAGTATGCCATGGTCATACAAGAAGCTAAGTGTTACTAACTTGTCCTTCCTAACTATTAACTATTACTTAATATATGAGCCTCTTCCTTCTTAGAACGTTACGAATTTTACGAGTAACTTTTATTTTTATTTGCTGCGGATGATAATGTAAAATAAACAAGCATACGTTGAGAGCAATAAAAGCAAGCGTAGAGAAATATAGAAAATATAGCAGATAATATACATCATGTACACTATAACACAACATGTAGCATTTACACAAGATCAAGTCAGTTTACGTCCCGTCAACCTACGTAGCTAATAAATACACGACACTCCCAGGGCCTGGCCTATACAAAAAGCCGCTAAACTGGCGCCCAGGCTAGCCTAACCACTATATAGCTCCTAGCTCTCGGGTGTACTAACACAAGTGAGAGACTAACTATCAAATAATGTCAGACTAGAGTGTCATCAAAAGAATGCCCCTTCTGCAGTCAAACTATATCTACACATGGCCGTTCGGAGAATCGCCGTGAGGCTTGTCCATCTCCTCATCCTGCTCTATCTCTATCTCAGGATCCTCCTCCTCCTCATCGTCTGCAGCTACAACTATATCCTCAGATCCACCAGAAACACTGCTGTCACTATGTACAAAACCATTCGCGAGCACAGGTCCGTTCGCATATATAGGAGCTGTCCCTCCATCCGGTAGTGCCGGCTCATCAGGCTGTGGAAAGTCAGGGATCGGCTCAGGGGGAAAATCCCACTCTGGTGGTATCACAGGTACGTAGCCACCAGCTAACTCAGGCTCATCAGGAATGACAGGCTCAGGCACCGCCTCATTCAAAGGTTGAGCTGGTATAGGGGGTTCGGGTTCATCAGGAAAAGGATGTCCAGGTGCGTCAGGATGTAACCAGGATAAGGGAAAGTCGTAAGGAGTATCGGGGTCAAAATGCGGGCTAGACAGAGGATGTTGAAAAGCTCGATTAGGTAACGCATATCGCCTAATACGAGGCTCCAAACCTATAATGAAGTAACTGTGATGTACCGAATCCTTGTAGACGTAAGGGTCCTCGAACTCATAGAAGATCACGCCCGTCTCCATCTGAGATGGAGGAAGGGAGAGAAGGGGTAAGAACTGAGGAGTTCTTAGTAGGGTCGGGGTTATTAGTTACATTCATTTATTCGATTCCGATTAGCAGGTGGATATTAGAATACAGTAAAGTAGTAAACAATAGTTAAAAATAGATAGGAAAGACAGAAAACAAAACACAAACAGAAGAACACAAGGAAATAAAGCACAGACATAGCTCTCAAGCAGACAAGCATAAAGAAATAGTTCACACACAAGAAGAAAAGCAACAAAGAATGATGCACAGACAAGAATGATGCATGTCTAGCCCTAGTACAGGCCATGAGCTCATGTGTCGGTTAGCACCTGCATTCCCGACATTTATCCGGTCATGAGTTCACGATTTTCTGGATACGATTTTTCGTTCAAATAAATGCGCATATAATTATTAGCAGCTCTATTGAGACAGCCTCTGCTTTCTACTCGCAGGAAATATACTCTTGGGAACGGAAAATTGCTGTAGGTATCCAAGTTTCCCTACAGAAACTCTTGGGTTGCTTTAACCAACAAATAATAAATATTATCTCTTGGGTTGTATTCAGCAACGAATAAGCAAACAATATCTCTTGGGTTGCCTCAAGCAACAATTAACCTTTCAATAAGCCTTCTGCTCTTAATCTCTTTACCCTGCTCTGATTTTTCTGTTTAACCTGTGTATTTAAAGCTTATGTAAATTTCGGTATGAATAGTTAGTCTGTCCCAAGTATAGGTTCATTAAGTCTATACTGAAATAATTTAACTTTTCATATAATACCTAACCCTAGTCGCAACTCAAGTACTAACTAAGTTGCCCTAGTTCGTTCACTAGTCTCTGTCTGTTTTTCTGTCATTAAAACTTTACAGACTTTTTCTTCGATTTTTATCTTTTTATCTTTCTTTTATCTTTGCCTCACTAATATGTTCTTACCACTCCCTGAGTGTTTTATGAAGGTAATTATGAGATTCTGCGCTTAAAGTTGTCTTTCTAAAACTTTTACAGAAAACTGCCTTTTCCGCATTATTTTATTATTTTTATTAAAATATTATTTTTAATTAACTATTATTATTTAATATTTTATTATTATTTATTATTTTATCATTAAATTTTCAAAAATTACCTTACCTTTTACTTTTAACCTTTAAAATTTACTTTTTACCACCCGTAACTTTTAATATTTCTACTTTAACCACCCTAACTTTCAGAAATTACTAAGTAACCCCTTAAACACCAAAATTTTTACTTACTTGCCCTTTTAAGGATCTAAAGCCTGTTCTTCATTGTTCTTCATCACACTCAAAGTGTTCTTCATGTTCTTCATAAATTCTTCAGATTCTTTCTCTATTTTTACCTGTTTTTCAGTTTTTTCAACAACCGATTTTTACTATAATTCATAATAAATTAGCAGCCACTAAAACCCCATCTTTTCTACATGATTTCAACACAAATTGAACCTCAATTTAAGCCTAGGGTTTCATTTTTCCAGCTGCCCCAAGAACATGAACTTTAAAGCTTAAATTTCATCAAATTTCATCAAAATTTCACCAAATTTTCACCAAGAATCAATCATATATGCAACCAATTTTTAGCACAGCCAAATAATACAACATTCACACAACTCAAACACAAATAATCAAGATTAATTTCGTGACACCCTACCTGGTTTTGCTGCTCCTAATTCAGTTTGACTTTCAGGTGGTCCTTTAGCACTTTTTCCTCCTAAATCACATCAAGAATAACTTTAAATCCAAAAACCCTCAACTAACCAAATCTCCCTCAACACGTTAGGAGGTGATTTCTAACCTTAGACTTGCTGGAAAGTCACGTTTCTTGGCCCTCAAGTCAAATTAAGCATGATTCCTAAGGAAGAACATCAAGAAAACACATGTTTAAACATGTTTCCTTGAAAACTGAATTGAAGAGGGAGGGAGACAGCCATCTCACCTTATTTCCAGCCTTGATAAGTTACATGGTTATGTAGAGGAAGAAGAGAGGATCATTTTGGTGAAATCGGAGTTTTGATTTGAGTTTTGGTTCAGAAGAAATCAAGCTTTGAAGATTAAGTGTTCATGAAGTTTTCCCTCTTTTCTCTCCTTTCAATTTCGGCCAAAGGGAGTAAATTACCAGCCTTAGAGTGTCTTGGGGGTGTAGGGTGAGTTGTGATTGTTTGGCTTGGAGGTGGATTAAAATAATATTAAAATATCTCAGATGTATAACTACTAAAACTAGATGTATCAGAACACTTGTAGAAACATCTCTAAAAATTATTTTCTGAGCTACTAGCATAAATGACACTAGCAAAATATTTATTATGAGAATAAGACATGTATAATGAGGCCTTAGCATAGCTAAAGTCATCAGAGAGTGCTGGTGCTAAGCTGCACTAGTAAACTGTGAACCCGGTTAAACCGATTTTCTGTTTTTAACTAAAACTGACCAGGTAACCTTATAATATCATTCAAGAAGCTTCTAATACTCATATAATGATGATATTACCCTATTATCTCTCTTCTCTCATGAATCGAGTCCGGTTCGTCAAACTGAGACTATTTACGAAAAAATGGATCAAAACTCCTAACCGATACGGTTCAAAAACTATGTTCTTCGTGACTACATTATCGAGCTTGCCTCATAAAAGGTTCTAGTTTAAAGATGACATAATGACAATGAGGATTGAGATACTTGATGATATATCAGAGCTTCTCCCCTTACTGATCCTTCAGAGTTCTCCGTACTTTCAAAAAATATCTGGCGTACTCGAAAATTGAGGTTGTTACAATATATGTCTGATTCAATTCTAAAGTGGTGTTTTCATTCTTAATCTTATGAACTCGGTGGAACGCGAGTATGACCTTTTTCTACATGAGTTCTTGTGATTCTCAAGAGAGTTATCTCACTTGAACTATAGCTTGAAAACAGTCCTCCTAGATGGCTAATCACACAACCTGATGGGGATAAGCAACATCTATTCAGCCGGGATTGGAGTGATTAAGGCCTTTGTGGTATAAACTAGTTTTCTAAACTTCACCTGCTGATCTGAATTGAGTGACCACAAGAGTGGCGTTTGATGAGGATTAGGGGAGATTAAATCACTAAGAGATTAGGGTTTAATCACTTATGGTTTACCATAGAATGAATCATTCATTGTTAAATTAGTTGGTAAGACATTTTAATCCAAAAAAGTAAACATCTCCGAGACCTTAACTGATTTCTCATCATTGTTTTACACCAAACCTTTACTTGCTTTTCTTTATTTGCTTGATTATCATCTTGTGCGTTTATAACAACAACTGTATTTACTATTTTCCTGACTAAGTCCAACTGGATAACCATTGCTTGCTCAGTCCGACAATCCTCGTGGGATCGACCCTCACTCACCTAAGGTATTACTTGGATGACCCGGTGCACTTGCCGGTTAAGTTGTGCGAGTTCTAATTTTGCGCACCAACTTTCACAATTTTGGATTTCACCTTCAGGGGTGGGTCGGGTTCAACCAATGGTCTTATAGCCTATGCAACCGTGTTTGAGTCCAACTTAGAATGATCTTGTGATATTATTCTTGTAACGACACAACTCACGGCATGCCATGGTCATACTGTAACACCCATACTACCAGAATGTCATGCTTCCATCTACGCCATTCTAATAGTAAGGAGTATTATGACAACTTCCATATATTTAATAATAAACTAGGAGCCTTAGGAAAATTTAAAACCTATAATCTATTCTTTTAAAAATCGAAAATTCTTTTTGTTTGAAAACGCACTTACATACGTACAAATCAATCACAACCACTAAAATATATTTATATATATATAATAACTAGGTTATTTATCCAATAACTTACAAATATAACCATCATGACTCCTAACCCTCTTTAAAGATACAAAATCAATGGCGATGGAAAAGTAAATAATAACTAAACTAATATAATACAATATTGTATAAGCGAAACGCAATTAAACTATTCGTAAGCTTTTTCATCCGATTCCTGAAAAAGATAAAGTTGTAGGGGTGAGAACCTAATCACATGGTCTCACCACAGATTTTTAGAATTGTCATAAGTAGATATTTAAAAAGAAAACTGTTTTCAAGCACTGTAACCATCGCTTGTCTTATGAATATTTTAAAAACCACGGTTTAAGATCCAAAAATCCAAAACCTTTCATTTTATATAAGAAAAATCTTAAAAGTTTCCTAGGCTGTATGAATAACCAACCTGTTCCAAGCATAGGTTCATTAAGTCTATGCTGAACCAACTTAATTTTCATACTTAACTAAACATTAATCAGAAACCAATCACGATCTTTAGCCTATCACATAATCAATCAACACTATCATCTCATCACCAATACTCAATCTCGAAAGTACCATATCAGAAACAACCCTCAGCGCCTCCTCCACCTGCCAGAGGGATCTCTCAGAAACAAACACAGGAAAAATAGACAAGGAAAACCCAAGTATAGATAGTAGTTACAGAAAATAGCTCAGATAGCAATTAATAACAGTTAAGCAATTAGACAAACCGAAATAAATCCAAACTCAAACAAAGCCTACAAATGCATATGATACATGGCAGTCCTACAGCTGATGATATCATCTATCAGTCATATAGCCAAACCCACGAAATACCCCATCGCAGAGCAAGTGCGTTTGAGCCACAACCCCCTTACTACTATCCGTTAAACCCAGAGCAAGTGGAATAAACCACTACTGCTACTACTACCCAGGCGGATGTTTATAAACTCAACCTGGAGCAAGTGGAATAATCCACTACTGTTGCTACTACTCAGGTGTCACAATCACTAACCCAGAGCAAGTTGGATGAACCACTACCCTTGCTACTGCCTAGGTATCTCAATAAAATTAAATTTCCTTTTCAAATTCATTCTCAATATCATTCAATTCATTCAAAAATCATACTTTAAAATCAATCCTCATCATCCTTCATTCAAATTCAATCATCATCATTCCTTATTATCATACTCAATCTCATCACACCTCCCATTCCATTCATCAATAATTTCAAACTCAAAACATAATTCATTCTTTTCTAAATAAATCAAATTCAAAACGTAATTATTTTCTTAATAAATCAAAATCAAATCATATAACCCTTAAATTCAAATCTTTCTAAATAACCATTTCAAATGAAGCCTTCAATTTTTATAAAAATTTCGGTAGCATTCCATTTAAAACTCGAACTTTGCCACCTTCCAACGTTTCTAACCAAACCATTTTCCAAAATCTTTTCAAATCATTTCGGAAAATCCGGGGTCTTACATCCTACCTGATGATCAGTTTTTCTATCGGTAAAGAAATGTAAAAATATGATCACATTGTAAGTATAGCTTCTAAACCAACAGAAAATCCTTTCGTACAAATGTTTTGGTTATCACAAGTAACAAACCCGTTTTAAAATTGATAACCGAAGTATTTAAACCTTGAGTCATCTTCTCAAGGAACTTCAGGGAGGTATGTTCTTATTATTGGTTATGAGTTTTGTAAATTGGGGGTTTTGAAAGTAAGGAACAAGTAATTTAAATGACAAATAAAATAAATAAACTCTTGGCAAGGTATGAAAATTCGGAAGTCCTATCCTAGTTACTCATATGAGAATTGAAGTTAATCCCACTTAGTTAACCTTTACGAAAGCAAGGGAAAGTCAAGTGAACTAATTAGTTAGATTCCCAAGTCCTAGCCAACTCCTAAGGAAAGACTAGAGTTAGTGGTGAAGTCTTCATAGGGAGTATGCTTTGGACCCTCTTATATGTTTTGCACGAGCGCGAGCTTCGGTTTATCTTGTGTCGAATTTAGAGGGTTTTATCATATTTTCCCATATTTATTCAATGAAATAGCATGGTTTTGTAAATTCTCCTGTAATTGTGCTTAAGAGTGAAAACATGCTTTTTAGGTCTTAAAATAGCTAAATTTAATTCACCTTGATTCCATTAGATACCTTGATATGTTTGCTAAGTGATTTCAGAGTTAGGAGGCAAAGACTGGATTAAGGGAATGAAGAAAAAGCATGTAGAAATGGAGAACTCATGAAGAAATGAAGGAATCGCAAAGCTGTCAAGCCCGACCTCTTCGCACTTAATCGATCATAACTTGAGCTACAGAGGTCCAAATGAGGTGGTTCCAGTTGCGTTGGAAAGCTAACATTTGGGGATTCAAAATGATATAAGATTTTTCATAGTTTCCTGGTGTATGAGGATGCACATGCCCACTGTACACGTACACGTCGGTGATGGCACGTGCTTCACTAATTGCAACTCGTGGCTAGCAATTTCTGAAGCATTTTGGGCCCAATCCAACTCATTTCTGATGCTATTTAACCCAGGGATTGAAGGGGAATCAACATCTTTAGTCATAGCTTAGTTTTAGAAGTAGTTAGAGTTAGTTTCTAGAGAGAGAAGCTCTCTTTTCTCTCTAGAATTAGGATTAGCTTAGATTAGAAATTCTTAGATCTAGGTTAATTTGATGCTTTGATTCACTCTTCCTTTTGTAATTCTTGTTCTTCTACATCTCTTCTCTCTAGTTTAGCATTTAATTCTTTTAATTCTCTACTTTGATATTGATGCACTTTTGTTTCTCCTATTTTCCTTTTAATGCAATTCATGTTTTGATTTCCTTTATTGCTTAATTGAATTGTTGTTATTGATCTCCTTGCAATTGAGTAGCGTAGATGTACTTTTATTGCACTCTTATTATGCTTTTTCTTTTATGCCTTCCATGTCCTTGATAAAATGCTTGGTTGGATTTTAGAGTAGAATTTTATGCTCTTGGCTTGGGATGGTAACTTAGGAACTCTTGAGGCACTAATGTCCAAGTAATTGATGATTGGGAGCCATTGACTCTAGTTCTCATTAATTGATTTGGTGGAGAGCTAAGACTTATGGACTTGGATTGATATAGCTCATTTGACTTTCCTTTACTAGTTAGAGGATGATTTAATGGGATTGATCCTTGCCAATTCTCATGTTGTGGTTAGTGATAAGGATAGAGATCCTTGACCACTAAACCTTGCCAAGACCGTTTTGTCATTTAAATTTCATTGCCATTTACTTTTCTTGTTTCTCATCTAAAACCTTAAAAATATACAACTCATAACTAATAACAAGAACACTACCCTGCAATTCCTTTGAGAGATGACCCGAGGTTTAAATACTTCGATTATTAGGATTATTAGGGGTTTGTTACTTGTGATAAACAATTTTTTTGTATGAAAGGATTATTGTTAGTTTAGAAACTATACTTGCAACGAGATTTCATTAGTGAAATTCTATACCATCAATTTTCCGTTCATCAAAATGGCGACGTTACCGGGGAAGTTGCAATTGTGTGCCTTGTTATTGGTTATTGTATATATGTGAATATTGTGAGTATGTTCGCCTTTTTCATCTTTGTTAGCTTTTGGTAATTGTGGGAGTTTGTTCCCTTTATTTGTTACTAGTTTTCGTTGTTATTTTCTCTTTTCACCATGAATTCTCACCTTGGCTATGAGTATGATTACAACTATGTTGTAGGAAATAGAAGCTTCAATGAGGATGTGTATCAAGGATCGGACAACCAAAGGTGGGAGGAGCCATATGCATATGATCAATCCTCATGGCAACAACCTCCACTAATGCATTATGAAGAAGAGCTATTCTATGATGCATACCAATCCAATGGCTATTGTGAATCTCCTTGTGACTATCAAGAACCACCAGCACATGCCTATGAGCCATATCCTCAACATAGCCCTCAACCATAGTCACAAGCCACTTTCCACCAAGCACCTCCATATGACTCTAATCCGTATCCACCATACTAACTGCCTTTTGAGCCATATGAGCTACATATAGAGCCATTACCATCCCAACATCAATATTTCTAAGAACCACCTCCTTCATATTACCAAGATGAACCACCTCCAATGTATGCAAATTTTCAACCACAAGATGAGTTTTACTTTCCACCACCACCCTTTAAGAAAGCAATGGATCGGCTTCAAGCAACCGTCCATCAAAAGTTAGGTGCATGGGATTCATACCACATGTCCATGGATGATTGTGGAAAAGCAACCGAAGAGGGGAGTGTGAAGGAGATTGTAGAACATCAACTTGTGAACAATGGATTAGAGTGTGTTGGGCAACAAGAAGAACAAATAGAGAACATAGAACCACCACGTCCTTACTATGATGAACCACCTTTCTATTATCAACCTTCCTTCCAAGATAATGGACCCTCCTATCCACCCCAATCTCTAATAGATGAAACCCTTGGTTTTATCCGTCAAGGGAAAGAAGAGATGCAAAGGGAGGTACTAAATTTTACGGCCACCTTGACCGGTGTAGTGAACCGATTAGCCTCTCAATGCTTGAACACCCAAAGTACTCCCACATGTGGAGAATCAAATGACAAGCATAGCATGAAGGAGAGATTGGAAACTCCAGTGGAGAATGTGGGAAGTTGCTTTGTATTGGAATAATTGGAGGAAGCTATAATTGTTAAAGAAAGGGAAGAATTGGTTGAAGACTTAGGAGATGCAGAATCTCCATGGGCACATAGAATTGAAGAAAACTCCTCCAAGAAGATCGAATTTGATGTTGAGGACGAAAGTGCATAACCTCCAAGGCATATTCCATATGAAGACTTGGATGTGATAGAGCAAGAATTGAGTTCCCATGGCAATGAAGAGCAAGCATCATATTCTAGTGATGGTGAATCCTTTGAACTTAAAGAACCTTCTCCAGGAGAAATTGGAAGCAATGTGGAGGTAAATGATGAGCGGATAATTTATACCCTTTTTGGCATTGTTTTTATATAGTTTTTAATATAATTTAGTTACTTTTTATTATATTTTTATTAGTTTTTATTCAAAAATCACATTTCAGGACTTTACTATGAGTTTATGTATTTTTCTATCATTTTAGGTATTTTCTGCCTGAAATTGAGGGACCTGAGCAAAAATCTGATTCAGAGGCTGAAAAAGGACTGCAGATGCTGTTGGATTCTGACCTCTCTGCACTCGAAGTAGATTTTCTGGAGCTACAGAAGCCTAATTGGTGCGCTCTCAATTTCATTTGAAAGTAGACATCTTGGGCTTTCCAGCAATATACAATAGTCCATACTTTGTCTGAGAATTGATGGCCCAAACTGGCGTTCAATGTTAGCCTAAAATTTCTGGTGTAAAACGCCCAAAATGGCACCTGAATTGGAGTTAAACGCCCAAACTGGTACCAAAGCTGGCGTTTAACTCCAGGAATAGTCTATGCATGAAAAAGCTTCAATGCTCAGCCCAAGCACACACCCAGTGGGCCCCGGAAGTGGATTTCTTCATTATCTGCACTTAGTTACTCATTTTCTGTAACCCTTTAGTTACTCATTTTCTGTAACCCTAGGTTACTAGTTTAGTATAAAAACTACTTTTAAAGATTTATTATATATCTTTAGATAACTTTTATCTTTGGATCAGACTTTGATCATCTTTGATATTGTACACGTTTGGAGGCTGGCCTCACGGCCTTGCCTAGACCTCTTTTTCACTTATGTATTTTCTACGGTGGAGTTTCTACACCCCATAGATTAAGGTGTGGAGCTCTGCTGTCCTTCATAAATTAATGCAAGTACTATTGTTTTTTATTCAATTCACACCTACTTCTTCTCCAAGATATACTCTTGTTCTTAATTCAGTTAAGTCAGAATGAAGGGGTGACTCGTGACAATCACCCAATCTTCGTTACTCACTTAGCCAAGATCACGTGCCTGACAACCACAAAGTGGTCTACATGATGTTCAACGTAGTCATTGGATGACAGCTGGAGTATATTCTCTTGGATATCTAATACACAGACCGAGTCCGTGAGATTAGTATCTTCGTAGTATAGGCTAGAATCATTGGCAGAACTCCTGAGATCTGGAAAGTCTAAACCTTGTCTGTTGTATTCCGAGTAGGATCTAGGAAGGGATGACTGTGATGAGCTTCAAACTTGCGAATGCTGGGTGCAGTGACAGTGTGCAAAAGGACAATGGTCCTATTCCGACGCTAGTGGGAACCGACAGATGATTAGCCGTGCGGTGACAGCGCACATGGATTTGTTTTCATCTGAGAGGATCATACAGCTTGCCATGGAAGGAGGTAACGCATGATTGGAAAAAGGCAGTAGGAAAGAAGAAGTTCAGAAGCAACAAAGCATCTCCATACGCTTATCTGAAGTGATAAAGAAGTGGATCAGGATGTCTATAGATTATTACTGTTTCCTTTTGCTGTAAAAGATCAAGCTAAGAGGTGGTTAAATAACCAACCCACAACAAGCATAAAAACATGGAGACAGTTATCAGACAAATTCCTGAATCAATTTTACCCTCCAAAAAGGATGACATAGCTGAGGCTAGACATCCAAGGCTTTCAACAAGAGGATCATGAATCCCTTTATAATGCCTGGGAGAGGTACAGAGGGATGCTAAGGAAATGCCCCTCTGAAATGTTTTCAGAGTGGGTATAGCTAGACATCTTCTACTATGGGCTTACAGAAAAAGCTCAGATGTCTCTGGACCACTCAGCTGGTGGATCTATACACATGAGAAAGACAATTGAAGAGGCTCAAGAACTCATAGATATGGTTGCTAGAAATCAACATCTATACTCAAACAGTGAGTCCTCTATAAAAGAAAAGGCTAGAGCAGTAACTACTGATCCTAATCCTCAAGAACAGATTGTTGAACTTAATCAGCAATTACTCCTTATGACAAAACAATTAGCAGAATTTAAAGAGATGCTCCAAGACACTAAAAATGCTAACAAAAATATGGAAGCACAATTGAATCAGACAAGACAACAGCTATCTAAACAGATAACAGAAGAATGCCAAGCTGTCCAACTAAGGAGCGGGAAGACATTGAATAACTCAGTTCAAAGTAGCAAAAAGTCAAGAAAGGAACAACTGACAGAGGATGACCAAACCACTACCCAAAATCCCTCTAAGGACAGCAAGATCCCAGAGAGGTATAATTCTGGCATTCAAACGCCAGAAAAGGGTGACAGATTGGCGTTAAACGCCTAGTGGATGCCCACTTCTGGCGTTCAAATGCCAGAAAAGGGAGAAAGGCTGGAGTTGAACACCTATTCCCTACCCAGTTCTGGCGTTCAAACGCCAATGAGGGATCAGACACCTGCAAGTGCTGATAGTAATCCCTCTAAGAAGGCTTCTCTAACCACCTCTGTAGGGAATAAACCTGCAGCAACTAAAGTTAAAGAATATAAAGCCAAGATGCCTTATCCTCAGAAACTCCGCCAAGAAGAACAGGATAAACAATTTGCCCGATTTGCAGACTATCTCAGGACTATTGAGATTAAGATTCCGTTTGCAGAGGCACTTGAGCAAATACCCTCTTATGCAAAGTTCATGAAAGAGATCTTAAGTCATAAAAAGGATTGGAGAAAAACTGAAAAAGTGTTTCTCACTGAAGAATGCAGTGCAGTCATTCTGAAAAGCTTACCAGAGAAGCTTCAAGATCCAGGAAGCTTTATAATACTATGCACATTAGTGGGTGCTTGTACCCAGATCGCTCCATGTGACCTTGGAGCAAGTATCAACCTAATACCTGCATCCACTATCAGAAAGCTTGGCTTGACTGAAGAAGTCAAACCAACCCGGATATGTCTTCAACTTGCTGATGGCTCCATTAAATATCCATCAGGCATAATTGAGGACATGATTGTCAAGGTTGGGCCATTCGCCTTTCCCACTGACTTTGTAGTGCTGGAAATGGAGGAGCACAAGAGTGCAACTCTCATTCTAGGAAGACCTTTCCTAGCAACTGGACGAACTCTTATTGATGTACAAAAAGGGGAAGTGACCCTGAGAGTCAATGAGGATGAGTTCAAGTTAAATGCTGTCAAAGCTATGCAGCATTCAGACACATCAAATGACTGCATGAGCACTGATATTATTGACTACTTGGTGGAAGAAATCAATATGACTGAAAGTCTCGAATCAGAGCTAGAGGACATCTTTAAAGATGTTTAGCCTGATCTGGAGGAATCAGAGGAAATAAAAGAACCTCTGAAAATTCCTCAGGAAGAGGAGAAACCTCCTAAACCAGAGCTCAAACTACTACCAACATCCCTGAAATATGCATTTCTGGGAGAGGGTGACAATTTTCCAGTGATCATAAGCTCTGCTTTAAATCCACAGGAAGAGAAAACACTAATTCAAGTGCTAAGGACACACAAGACAGCTCTTGGGTGGTCCATAAGTGATCTTAAGGGCATTAGCCCAGTAAGATGCATGCACAAGATCCTATTGGAGGATGACGCTAAGCCAGTGGTTCAACCGCAGAGGCGGCTAAATCCAGCCATGAAGGAGGTTGTGCAGAAAGAGGTCACTAAGTTACTAGAGGCTGGGATTATTTATCCTATTTCTGATAGCCCCTGGGTGAGCCCTGTCCAAGTTGTCCCCAAGAAGAGAGGCATGACAGTGGTTCATAATGAAAAGAATGAACTGGTTCCCATAAGAACAGTTACAGGGTGGCGTATGTGTATTGACTACAGAAGGCTCAATACAGCCACCAGAAAGGATCATTTTCCTTTACCATTCATAGACCAGATGCTAGAGAGACTAGCAGGTCATGACTATTACTGCTTTTTGGATGGCTATTCAAGTTACAACCAAATTGCAGTAGATCTTCGGGACCAAGAGAAAACAGCATTCACATGTCCCTCTGGCGTATTTGCTTACAGAAGGATGTCTTTTGGTCTGTGCAATGCACCTGCAACCTTTTAGAGGTGCATGCTCTCTATCTTCTCTGATATGGTAGAAAAATTTTTGGAATTCTTCATGGATGACTTTTTAGTGTTTGGAGACTCATTTAGCTCTTGTCTTGACCATTTAGCACTTGTTCTGAAAAGATGCCAAGAGACCAACCTAGTTTTAAACTGGGAAAAGTGTCACTTTATGGTGACTGAGGGAATTGTCCTTGGGCATAAAATTTCAAACAAGGGAATAGAAGTGGATCAAGCTAAAGTGGAGGTAATTGAAAAATTACCACCACCTGCCAATGTAAAGGCAATCAGAAGCTTTATGGGACATGCAGGATTCTATAGGAGGTTTATAAAAGATTTTTCAAAAATTGCAAAACTTCTGAGCAATCTGCTAGCTGCTGACATGCCATTTGTGTTTGACACAGAGTGTCTGCAAGCGTTTGAGACCGTGAAAGCTAAGCTGGTCACAGCACCAGTCATCTCTGCACCAGACTGGACATTACTATTCGAACTAATGTGTGATGCCAGCGACCATGCCATTAGTGCAGTGTTGGGACAAAGGCATAACAAGCTTCTGCACGTCATTTACTATGCCAGTCGTGTTCTAAATGATGCACAAAAGAATTACACAACCACAGAAAAAGAGCTGTTAGTAGTGGTTTATGCCATTGACAAGTTTAGATCCTATTTACTAGGATCAAAAGTAATTGTGTACACTGACCATGCTGCTCTTAAATATTTACTCACAAAGCAGGATTCAAAACCAAGGCTCATAAGATGGGTGTTGCTTCTGCAAGAGTTTGATATAGAAATAAGAGACAGAAAAGGGATAGAGAACCGGGTAGCTGATCACCTGTCCCGGATAGAACCAGTAGCTGGCGTGTCCTTCCCCTCTACTGAGATCTCTGAGACCTTTCCAGATGAGCAACTCTTTGCCATTCAGGAAGCACCATGGTTTGCAGACATTGCAAATTATAAAGTTATGAGGTTCATACCCCAGGAGTACAGCAGGGTGCAAAAGAAAAAACTAATTTCTGATGCAAAGTACTACTTGTGGGATGAACCATATCTCTTTAAGAGATGTGCAGACGGAATGATCCGCAAATTCATCCATAGAGAGGAGGCACAGAAGATCCTGTGGCATTAGCCACAAAGTAGTAACTCCGTATCATCCACAGACAAATGGGTAGGCTGAAGTCTCTAATAGAGAGCTAAAAATAATCCTGGAATAGACTGTAATTGCCCGTAGAAAGGATTGGGCAAAGAATAGCATACAGAACAGCATACAGAACAGCATTCAGAACAAATGGGCAGGCTAAAGTCTCTAATGATGCTCTGTGGGCATACAGAACAACATTCAAGACTCCTATAGGAACCTCTCCATACCAGCTTGTGTATGGCAAGGTGATGAGCGGATAATTTATACGCTTTTTGGCACTGTTTTTAGTATGTTTTTAGTATATTTTAGTTAGTTTTTATTATGTTTTTATTAGTTTTTAAATAAAAATCATTCTTCTGGACTTTACTATGAGTTTGTGTGTTTTTCTGTGATTTCAGGTATTTTCTGGCTGAAATTGAGGGACCTAAGCAAAAATCTGATTCAGAGGCTGAAAAAGGACTGCAGATGCTGTTCGATTCTGACCTCCCTGCACTCAAAGTAGATTTTCTGGAGCTACAGAAGCCCAATTGGCGCGCTCTCAATTGCTTTCGAAAGTAGACATCCTGGGCTTTCCAGCAATATATAATAGTTTATACTTTGCCCGAGATTTGATGGCCCAAATAGGCGTTCCAAGTCAGCTCAAGAATTCTGGCGTTTAACTCCGAAACTGGCACAAAAGCTGGAGTTAAACGCCCAAACTGGCACAAAAGTTGGCGTTTAACTCCAAGAAAAGTCTCTACACATGGAAGCTTCAATGCTCAGCCCAAGCACACACCAAGTGGGCCCGGAAGAAGATTTCTGCATTAATTTCTGATTTCTGTAAACCCTAGGCTACTAGTTATCTATAAATAGGACCTTTTGCTATTATATTTTCATCTTTTGATCATCCTGGAATCATGTTTTGATGATTAAACCCTCTTTGGGAGGCTGGCCATTCGGCCATGCCTAGACCTTATTCTTATGTATTTTCAACGGTGGAGTTTCTACACACCATAGATTAAGGTGTGGAGCTCTGCTGTTCTTCATGAATTAATACAATGTACTATTGTTTTTCTATTCAACTCAAGTCTATTTCTTCTCCAAGATATTCATTTGTTCTTCAACTTGATGAATGTGATGATCCGTGACACTCATCATCATTCTCACCTATGAACATGTGCCTGACAACCACCTCTGTTCTACTAGCAATGGCTTGAATGCGTATATCTTGGGTTTCTAATCTAAGATTGGAACCTTCGTGGTATAGGCTAGAATTATGGCGGCCATTCCTGAGATCCGGAACGTCTAAACCTTGTCTGTGGTATTCTAAATAGGATCTGGGAAGGGATGACTGTGACGAGCTTCAAACTCGCGATTGTGGAGCGTGTGACAGACGCAAAAGGATCAATGGATCCTATTCCGACATGATCGAGAACCGACAGATGATTAGCCGTGCGGTGACAGCGCATTTGGAATATTTTCACTGAGATGACGGGAAGTAGCCATTGACAACGGTGATGCCCAACATAAAGCTTGCCATGGAAAGGAGTATGACTGATTGGAAGAAGGCAATAGGAACGCAGAGGTTCATGAGGAACAAAGCATCTTTATACGCTTATCTGAAATTCCAACCAAAGAATTACATAAGTATCTCTATCTTTATTTTATGTTTTATTCATCTTTTAATTATCAATTCTCCATACACTTGCTGGTTAGTTGTGCGGAATTGTGACAAAGTGTGATTCACGTTTGAGAGCTCCAAGTCCTTTGGCGCCATTGTTGATGATCACAATTTCACATACCACGTTTTTTGGCGCCGTTGCCGGGGATTGTTCGAGTTTGGACAACTGACGGTTCATCTTGTTGCTTAGATTAGGTACTTTTCAAAATTTTTAAGAATGAATTCTATAGTTTCAAGGTGATGTTTTTATCATCACAAAAGCTGATTTATTCTCATCAATTTAGCTGCTGAATGTAATGTCCTGCTGAAGCTTGGCCAACCATGTCTAATCTTGTTAGACTGAAGCTTTAGACTAACATTACATGATTCCTGGAATTCTTATTAAAAGTTTTGAATCTCTTTATTTTCTTTTCCATATAAGTTTCAAAAATCACAAAAAATTTATAAAACCATAAAAATAAAAAATATTTTATGTTTATTGTTTGAGTCTAGTATCAATTTTTAAGTTTGGTGTCAATTGCATGACTTTCTTCTTCTTGCATTTTTCGAATTTATACATATTGTTCTTCATTGATCTTCAAGTTGTTCTTGATGATTTCATTGCTCTGATCTTTAAATTCTCTTATTTTGTGTGTTTTGTTGTTTCTCATATGCATTCTCAATTTGTTAGTGTCTCCTATATGAAAATTTTTAAGTATGGTGTCCTGCATGCATTGTTTATTTGATCTTAGTTGCATTTTTTATTGTTGTTTCTCATCATCAAAAATTCAAAAATATTTTTAAAACTATGTCTTTTCAAGTCAATAATACAGAGAATTGAAGATTCAAAACATTTAGTAGAGGAATCAAACAGAAAAAGATGGGCGTTCAAAACGCCTAGTGAAGAAGGAAAACTGGCGTTTAAACGCCAGCCAGGGTACCTGGCTGGGCGTTTCACGCCCAAAAAGGTAGCATTTTGGGCGTTAAACGCCAGAATGGATGCCATTCTGGGCATTTAACGCCAGAAGGACACAAGAGGGAAGATTTTGTTTTTAATTCAAATTTTTTTTCAAATCTTCATAATTTTTCAAAATCAAATCTTTTTCAAATCATATTTTTTCAATCATATCTCTTCAAAATCAATTTCTTTCCATTTTTTTATTTATTACTATTTTCGAAAATCCTTGCTAAAATTAATGATTTACATCAAAATTTTCAAGTTGTTACTTGCCTATTAAGAAAGGATCAAATTTTAAATTTTAAGAATCATATCTTTTAATTTCTTGTTAGTCAAGTAATCAACTTTAATTTTAAAACTTTCTCTTTTTAATTTGATTTTCAATCATATCTTCTCAATTATATCTTTTCAATCACATCTTTTTCAAAATTAATTTTCAATCATATCTTTTTAATTTCTAATTTCAAAATCTTTTTCAAAATCACTTAATGTCTTTCCCAATTTTAGTTTTCGAAAATCATCAATCAAATTTTCAAAATTTCTTTTACTTATTTCAAAATCTTTTACTTTAATTTTCAAAAATTCTTCCCCTCTTCTCACATCCTTCTATTTAAGGGACTAACACCCCTCCTCAAGGTACAATTCGAACTCCCTCCTTCTTTATATGTTTGAATTCTCTTCCATCTACCTCCTCCTTCTATTCTTCTCTTCCTCTGACACCTCAAGGAATCTCTATACTGTGACATAGAGGATTCCATACATTCTTATTTTCTTCTCTTTCATATGAGCAGAAGCAAAGATAAAGGCATACTTGTTCAAGCTGATCCTGAACCTGAAAGGACCTTGAAGAGAAAGCTAAGAGAAGCTAAAGCACAATTCTCTTTAGAGGGCTTAACAGAGCTTTTCAAGGAAGAAGAAACCATGGCAGCCGAAAACAACAATGCCAACAATGCAAGGAAGGTGCTTGGTGACTTTACTGCTCCTACTCCCGACTTCTATGGGAGAAGCATCTCAATCCCTGCCATTGGAGCAAACAACTTTGAGCTTAAGCCTCAATTAGTTTCTCTAATGCAACAGAATTGCAAGTTTCATGGACTTCCATTAGAAGATATTCATCAGTTCTTAGCTGAATTCTTGCAAATCTGTGACACTGTCAAGACCAATGGGGTTGACCCTGAAGTCTATAGACTTATGCTTTTTCCTTTTGCTGTAAGAGACAGAGCTAGGACATGGTTGGATTCACAGCCTAAAGAAAGCCTAAACTTTTGGGAAAAGCTAGTTAATGCCTTCTTGGCAAAGTTCTTTCAACCTCAAAAGTTGAGCAAGCTTAGAGTGGAAGTCCAAACCTTCAGACAGAAGGAAGGTGAATCCCTCTATGAAGCTTGGGAAAGATACAAGTAATTGATCAGAAGATGTCCTTCTGACATGCTTTCTGAATGGAGCATCATAGGTATTTTCTATGATGGTCTGTCTGAACTATCCAAGATGTTATTGGATAGCTCTGCTGGAGGATCTCTTCATCTGAAGAAGACACGTGCAGAAGCTCAGGAACTCATTGAAATGGTTGCAAATAACCAATTTATGTACACTTCTGAAAGGAATCCTATGAATAATGGAACAAATCAGAAGAAAGGAGTTCTTGAAATTGATACTTTGAATGCCATACTATCTCAGAATAAAATATTGACCCAACAAGTCAATATGATTTCTCAGAGTCTGTCTGGAATGCAAGTAGCAACAGGCAGTACTAAGGAAGCTTCCTCTGAAGAAGAAGCTTATAATCCTGAGAACCCAGCAATGGAAGAGGTGAATTACATGGGAGAACCCTATGGAAACACCTGTAACCCTTCATGGAGAAATCATCCAAATCTCTCATGGAAGGATCAACAGAGACCTCAACAAGGTTTCAACAACAATAATGGTGGAAGAAACAGGTTTAGCAATAGCAAGCCTTTTCCATCACCTTCTCAGCAACAGACAGAGAATTCTAAGCAAAGCCACTCTGACTTAGCAACAATAGACTCTGATCTAATCAAAACCACTCAAAGTTTCATGACTGAAACAAGGTCCTCCATTAGAAATTTGGAGGCACAAGTGGGTCAGCTGAGTAAGAAAATTACTGAACTCCCTCCCAGTACTCTCCCAAGCAATACAGAAGAGAATCCAAAAAGAGAGTGCAAGGCCATAACCACAACCCTCATGGCCGAACCTGGAGAGGAGGAAGAGGCAGTGATTTCCGCTGAGGAAGACCTCAATGGACGTCCACTGACCTCCATGGAATTCCCTAATGAGGAACCATGGGAATCTGAGGCTCACACTGAGACCATAGAGATTCCAGTGAATTTACTTTTGCCATTCATGAGCTCTGATGAGTATTCCTCCTCTAAAGAGGATGAAGATGTTACTGAAGAACAAATTGCTAAGTACCTTGGAGCAATCATGAAGCTAAATGCCAAGTTATTTGGTAATGAGAATTGGGAGGATGAACCTCCATTGCTCATCAAAGAACTAGATAACTTGACTAGGCAGAAATTACCTATGAAGAGACAGGATCCTAGAAAGTTCTCAATACCTTGTACTATAGGCACCATGACTTTTGAGAAGGCTCTGTGTGACCTAGGGTCAAGCATAAACCTCATGCCTCTCTCTGTAATGGAGAAGCTACGGATCATTGAGGTACAAGCTGGAAGAATCTCACTGGAGATGGCACACAATTCAAAAAAATAGTCTTATGGACTTGTAGAGGATGTCTTGGTAAAAGTTGAAGGCCACTACATCCCTGCTGACTTCATAATCCTAGAAACTGGGAAGTGTATAGATGAATCCATCATCCTTGGCAGACCCTTCCTAGCCACAGCAAAAGCTGTGATTGATGTTGACAGAGGAGAACTGATCATTCAAGTGAATGAAGACTCCCTTGTGTTTAAAGCTCAAGGATATCCCTCTATAACCATGAAGAAGAAGCATGAAGAGCTTCTCTCAAGACAGAGTCAAACAGAGCCCCCACAGTCAAACTCTAAGTTTGGTGTTGGGAGGCCACAACCAAACTTTAAGTTTGGTGTTGAACCCCCACATTCAAACTCTAAGTTTGGTGTTGGGAGGTTCTGACATTGCTCTGAACATCTGTGAGGCTCCATGAGAGCCCGCTGTCAAGCTATTGACATTAAAGAAGCGCTTGTTGGGAGGCAACCCAATCTTTAACTTATCTATGTTAAATTTATATTTTCTTTTGCTATTTTATGTTTTCTGTAGGTTGATGATCATGAGAAGTCACAAAAACAATTTAAAAAGCAAAAATAAAAGGAAAAACATAATGAAAAACAGAACACCCTGGAGGAGAAACTTACTGGCGTTTAAACGCCAGTAAGGGTAGCAGAATGGGCATTAAACTCCCAGTCTGGCACCATTCTGGGCGTTTAACGCCAGAAATGGGCACCAGACTAGCGTTTAACACCAGGAATGGGCAAGAAGCTGGCGTTAAATGCTAGAAATGGGTAGCAACCTGGCGTTTAACGCCAGGATTGGCAGAAAGAGGCGTTTTTGCACGCCACCTGGTGCAGGAATGAGATATCCTTGATACCTCAGGATTTGTGGACCCCACAGGATCCCCACCTACCCCATCTCTCTCTCTCTTCTTCACCCATTCACCAATCACCTCAATACCTCTTCCCCAAAAATCCCTCACCTATCAAATCCCACCATTCTCTTCACCACTCACATCTATTCTTCATAAAACCCCACCTACCTCAGCATTCAAATTCAAACCACTTTCCCACCCATAATGGCCAAACCATACCCCCCCTCTCTACTTCTATATAAACCTATCTTCACTCCTTCATTTTCACACAACATACACACTATCTCTCCCCCTTGGCCGAAACACAAAACCCACTCCATCTCCTCTATTTCTTCTTCTTCTACTCTCTTCTTTCTTCTTTTGCTCGAGGACGAGCAACCTTCTAAGTTTGGTGTGGTAAAAGCTAAAGCTTTTTTTGTTTTTCCATAACCATTAATGGCACCAAAGGCCGGAGAAACCTCAAGAAAGAGGAAAGGGAAGGCAAAAGCTTCCACCTCCGAGTCATGGGAGATGGAGAGATTCCTCTCAAGGGTGCATCAAGACCACTTCTATGAAGTTGTGGCCAAGAAGAAGGTGATCCCCGAGGTCCCTTTTATGCTCAAAAAGGGCGAATATCCGGAGATCCGATATGAGATCCGAAGAAGAGGTTGGGAAGTTCTCACCAACCCCATTTAACAAGTCAGAATCTTAATGGTTCAAGAGTTCTATGCCAATGCATGGATCACCAAGAACCATGATCAAAGTGTGAACCCGGACCCCAATAATTGGCTTACAATGGTCCGAGGGAAATACTTAGATTTTAGTCCGGAAAATGTAAGGTTGGCATTCAACTTGCCCATGATGCAAGGAGATGCACACCCATACACTAGAAGGGTCAACTTTGATCAAAGGTTGGACCAAGTCTTCATGGACATCTGTGAAGAGGGCGCTCAATGGAAGAGAGATTCAAGAGGGAAGCCGGTTTAACTATGAAGGCATTACCTCAAGCCCGTGGCTAGGGGATGGTTGGAGTTCATCCAACGCTCAATCATTCCTACTAGCAACCGGTCTGAAGTTACTATAGACCGGGCTATCATGATTCATAGCATCATGATTAGAGAGGAAGTAGAAGTTCATGAGGTTATATCCCAAGAACTCTACAAGGTGGCAGACAAGTCCTCCACTGTGGCAAGGTTAGCCTTCCCTCATCTCATTTGTCACCTCTACAATTCAGTTGGAATTGACATAGAAGGAGACATCCTCATTGATGAGGACAAGCCAATCACTAAGAAAAGGATAGAGCAAGTGAGAGAACCTCACCAAGAGCATGAGGAAACTCCTCATCATGAAATCCCTGAGATACCTCAAGGGATGCATTTTCCTCCACAAAACTATTGGGAGCAAATCAACACCTCCCTAGGAGAACTAAGTTCCAACATGGGACAACTAAGGGTGGAGCACCAAGAGCATTCCATCCTCCTCCATGAAATTAGAGAAGACCAAAGAACCATGAGAGAGGAGCAACAAAGTCAAGGAAGAGACATTGAGGAGCTCAAGCACTCCATAAGATCTTCAAGAGGAAGAACAAGCCGCCATCACTAAGGTGGACCCATTCTTTAATTTCCTAGTTCTTTAATCTCTGCTTTTAAAAAATTATGCTTTATGTTTATTTATCTTTGTGTCTTTATTACATGATCATTAGTGTCTAAGTTTCTATGCCTTAAAGCTATGAAAATGAATCCATCACCTTTCTTAAATGAAAAATGTTTTTAATTGAAAAAGAAAAAGAAGTTCATGAATTTCAAATTTTAAAACAGTTTAGTTATTTTGATGTGGTGGCAATACTATTGTTTTTCTGAATGAATGCTTGAACAGTGCATATTTTTGAATTTAATTGTTTATGAATGTTAAAATTATTGGCTCTTGAAAGAATGATAGGGAAAGGAGAAATGTTATCTGATGATCTAAA
Organism: Arachis ipaensis; assembly: GCF_059453495.1. Lineage (NCBI taxonomy): Eukaryota > Viridiplantae > Streptophyta > Magnoliopsida > Fabales > Fabaceae > Arachis > Arachis ipaensis. The sequence continues at coordinate 90,298,281 of NC_142442.1, read as the reverse complement.
AAATTATAAAATTGATTCTTGAAGCAAGAAAAAGCAGTGAAAAGCTTGCAGAAAAAAAGAGAGGTGAAAAAAAAGAGAAAAGAAAAAGAAAGAAAAAGAAAAGCAAGCAAAAAAAGCCAATACCCCTTTAAACCAAAAGGCAAGGGTGATAAGAAGGATCCAAGGCTTTGAGCATCAGTGGATAGGAGGGCCCACATGAATAAAATTCTGGCCTAAGCGGCTAAACCAAGCTGTCCCTAACCATGTGCTTGTGGCGTGAAGGTGTCAAGTGAAAACTTGAGACTGAGCGGTTAAAGTCGAGGTCCAAAGCAAAAAGAAGAGTGTGCTTAAGAACCCTGGACACCGCTAATTGGGGACTCTAGCAAAGCTGAGTCACAATCTGAAAAGGTTCACCCAGTTATGTGTCTGTGGCATTTATGTATCCGGAGGTAATACTGGAAAACAAAGTGCTTAAGGCCACGGCCAAGACTCATAAAGTAGCTGTGTTCAAGAATCAACATACTTAACTAGGAGAATCAATAACACTATCTGGATTCTGAGTTCCTATAGATGCCAATCATTCTGAACTTCAAGGAATAAAGTGAGATGCCAAAACTGTTCAGAAGCAAAAAGCTAAAAGCCCCGCTCATCTAATTGATACTGATCTTCATAGATGTTTTTGGAATTCATTGTATATTCTCTTCTTTTTATCCTATTTGATTTTCAATTGCTTGGGGACAAGCAACAATTTAAGTTTGGTGTTGTGATGAGCGGATAATTTTTACGCTTTTTGGCACTATTTTTAGTATGTTTTTAGTATATTTTAGTTAGTTTTTATTATGTTTTTATTAGTTTTTAAATAAAAATCACTCTTCTAGACTTTACTATGAGTTTGTGTATTTTTCTGTGATTTCAGGTATTTTCTGGCTGAAATTGAGGGACCTGAGCAAAAATCTGATTCAGAGGCTGAAAAAGGACTGCAGATGCTGTTGGATTCTAACCTCCCTGCACTCAAAGTGGCTTTTCTGGAGCTACAGAAGCCCAATTGGCACGCTCTCAATTGTGTTTGAAATTAGAAATCCTGGGCTTTCTAGCAATATATAATAGTACATACTTTGTTCGAGATTTGATGGCCCAAACCGGCGTTCCAAATCAGCTCAAGAATTTTGGCGTTTAACTCCAAAACTGGCACAAAAGATGGAGTTAAACGCCCAAACTGGCACAAAAGCTGGTGTTTAACTCCAAGAAAAGTCTCTAAACATGGAAGCTTCAATGCTCAGCCCAAGAACACACCAAGTGGGTCCGGAAGAAGATTTCTGCATTAATTACTAATTTCTGTAAACCCTAGGCTACTAGTTATCTATAAATAGGACCTTTTGCTATTGCATTTTCATCTTTTGATCATCCTGGAATCATGTTTTGATGATTAAACCCTCTTTGGGAGGCTGGCCATTCGGCCATGCCTAGACCTTGTTCTTATGCATTTTCAACGGTGGAGTTTCTACACACCTTAGATTAAGGTGTGGAGCTCTGCTGTTCTTCATGAATTAATACAAAGTACTATTATTTTTCTATTCAACTCAAGTCTATTTCTTCTCCAAGATATTCATTCGTTCTTCAACTTGATGAATGTGATGATCCGTGACACTCATCATCATTCTCACCTATGAACATGTGCCTAACAACCACCTCTGTTCGACTAGCAATGGCTTAAATGCGTATCTCTTGGGTTTCTAATCTAAGATTGGAACCTTCGTGGTATAGGCTAGAATTATGGCGGCCATTCCTAATATTCGGAACGTCTAAACCTTGTCTGTGGTATTCTGAGTAGGATCTGGGAAGGGATGACTGTGACGAGCTTCAAACTCGCGATTGTGGGGCATGTGACAGACGCAAAAGGATCAATGGATCCTATTCCGACATGATCGAGAACCGACAGATGATTAGCCGTGCGGTGACAGCGCATTTGGAACATTTTCACTGAGAGGATGGGAAGTAGCCATTGACAACGGTGATGCCCAACATAAAGCTTGCCATGGAAAGGAGTATGAATGATTGGAAGAAGGCAATAGGAAAGTAGAGGTTCAGGAGGAACAAAGCATCTTCATACGCTTATCTGAAATTCCAACCAAAGAATTACATAAGTATCTCTATCTTTATTTTATGTTTTATTCATCTTTTAATTATCAATTCTCCATCACCATTTGAATCTGCTTGACTGAGATTTACAAGATGACCATAGCTTGCTTCAAGCCGACAGACTCCATGGGATCGACCCTTACTCACGTAAGGTATTACTTGGACGACCCAGTGCACTTGCTGGTTAGTTGTGCGGAATTGTGACAAAGCGTTATTCACGTTTGAGAGCTCCAAGTCCTTTGGCGCCACTATTAATGATCACAATTTTGCATTCCACAAGGCCTGTCATCTGCCCGTGGAACTGGAACATAAAGCCTACTGGGCAACCAGATTCCTTCATTGTATTATACTTGGAAAGGAAGTGGAGATTCATCATCTGATTTCTTGTGAGATTTACACAATTGCAAACAAGAACTCCACTGAAGCAAAACTGGCCTACCTAAGCTTAATTTCTCTGCTATGTAAAGATGCTGGGGAGAGGATGGGAGTAGATGAATTCATCCCAATCGAACACCCAATCACCAAGAAGTCAATGGAATAACAAGTGCAAGGCAACTCCATAAAAATGAGGGCGCAGGAGTTCCTCCCATAAATTCCTGAAATTGACTACTGGACCCGCCTAGAAGCATCTATTACCAAGCTGCAAGAAGCTATGGAACAACTTAAGGAAGAACAGCAGAATCAAAACTGCATGCTCTGTAAACTGCTGAAGGAACAGGAGAAGCAAGGGCGTGAGCTACAGGAGCTGAAGCGCCAGAAGCTCTCCCTTGAAGGACCAAGCACCCCACAGATTGAGGGAGCATCCACTTCTCAAGATCAAGGTTGTTGAGTCCTAACTCTGTGATAACCTTTATTATTAAGAGTCTATTTTAAGAGTCATTTAATTTTCTATTTTTTTTACTTTTCTGTCTTCAATTATTATTAGTTTGCTCTTATATTTATTTTTGAGTCTTATTGTTATTCCATAATTAATAAAATTTAAAGTTTATGTCTTAAATCTATGAATGTCCTATGAATCCATCACCTTTCTTAAATAAAAAGTGTTTTTGATTGAAAAAGAAAAAGAAGTACATGAATTTCAAATTTTAAAACATTTTAATTATTTTGATGTGGGGGTAATACTCTTGTTTTCTGAATGAATGCTTGAACAGTGCATATGTTTGAATTTGTTGTTTATGAATGTTAAAATAGTTGGCTCTTGAAAGAATGATGGAAAAGGAGAAGTGTTATTGATAATCTGAAAAATAAGAAAATTGATTCTTGAAGCAAGAAAAAGCAGTGAATAGAAAAAAAAAAGAGAGAAGAAGAAAGAAAAAGCAAGCAGAAGAAGCCAATAGCCCTTTAAACCAAAAGGCAAGGGTAATAAAAAGGATCCAAGGCTTTAAGCATCAGTGGATAGGGGGGCCCTCAGGAATAAAATCCTGGCCTAAGCAGCTAAACCAAGCTGTCCCTAACCATGTGCTTGTCGCGTGAAGGTGTCAAGTGAAAACTTGAGACTGAGCGGTTAAAGTCGTGGTCCAAAGCAAAAAGAGTGTGCTTAAGAGCTCTGGACACCTCTAATTGGGGACTCTAGCAAAGCTGAGTCACAATCTGAAAAGGTTCACCCAGTTATGTGTCTGTGGCATTTATGTATACGGTGGTAATACTGGAAAACAAAATGCTTAGGGTCACGGCCAAGACTCATAAAGTAGCTGTGTTCAAGAATCAACATACTTAACTAGGAGAATCAATAACACTATCAGGATTCTGAGTTCCTATAGAAGCCAATCATTCTGAATTTCAAAGGATAAAGTGAGATGCCAAAACTGTTTAGAGGCAAAAAGCTAAAAGCCCCGCTCAACTAATTAATACTGATCTTCATAGATGTTTTTGGAATTCATTGTATATTCTCTTCTTTTTATCCTATTTGATTTTCAGTTGTTTGGGGACAAGCAACAATTTAAGTTTGGTGTTGTGATGAGCGGATAATTTATACGCTTTTTGGCACTGTTTTTAGTATGTTTTTTGTATATTTTAGTTAGTTTTTATTATATTTTTATTAGTTTTATTTAAAATTCAATTTTCTGGACTTTACTATGAGTTTGCGTGTTTTTCTGTGATTTCAGGTATTTTCTGGCTGAAATTGAGGGACCTGAGCAAAAATCTGATTCAGAGGCTGAAAAAGGACTGCAGATGCTGTTGGATTCTGACCTCCCTGCACTCGAAGTGGATTTTCTGGAGCTAAAGAAGCCTAATTGGCGGGCTCCCAATGCGTTGGAAAGTAGACATCCTGGGCTTTCCAACAATATATAATAGTCCATACTTTGCGCAAGATTTGATGGCCCAAACTGGCGTTCCAAGTCAGCTTAAGAATTCTTGTGTTTAACGCCAAAACTGGCATAAAAGCTGGAGTTAAACGCCCAAATTGGCACAAAAGCTGGCGTTTAACTCCAAGAAAAGTCTCTACACATGAAAGCTTCAATGCTCAGCCCAAGCACACACCATGTGGGCCCCGGAAGTGGATTTTTACACTAAACACCCTAGCTTACTCATTTTCTGTAACCCTAGGTCACTAGTTTACTATAAAAACTACTTTTAGTAATTCATCTTGTACCTCATGACATTCTACACATTTCATATTGTATCTTCTACGGCATGAGTCTCTAAACCCATTGTTGGGGGTGAGGAGCTCTGCTGTTCTTCATGAATTAATGTAATTACTACTGTTTTCCATTCTATCACGCTTGCTTCTATTCTAAGATATTCATTCGTACTTCAACCTGATGAATGTGATGATCCGTGACACTCATCATCATTCTCACCTATGAACACGTGCCTGACAACCACCTCTGTTCTACATGCAAGCAAGCTTGAATGTGTATCTCTTGGGTTTCTAATCTAAGATTGGAACCTTCGTGGTATAGGCTAGAATTACTGGCGGCCATTCTTGAGATCCGGAAAGTCTAAACCTTGTCTGTGGTATTTTGAGTAGGATCTGGGAAGGGATGACTGTGACGAGCTTCAAACTCATGAGTGTTGGGCGTGTGACAGAAGCAAAAGGATCAATGGATCCTATTCCAACATGATCGAGAACCAACAACTGATTAGACGTGCGGTGACAGCGCATTTGGAATATTTTCACTGAGAGGACAGGAAGTAGCCATTGACAACGGTGATGCCCAACATAAAGCTTGCCATGGAAGGAGCCTTGCGTGCATGAAGAAGAAGACAGTAGGAAAGCAAAAGATTCAAAAGACAAAGCATCTCCAAAACCTCAACCGATTCTCCATTACTGCATAACAAGTATTTATTTCATGTTCTTCTACTTTTTACAATTAAATTTGAGAATTATTAATATCTTGACTAAGAGTTATAGGATAACCATAGCTTGCTTCAAGCTGACAATCTCCGTGGGATCGACCCTTACTCACGTAAGGTATTACTTGGATGACCCAGTGCACTTGCTGGTTAGTTGTGCGGAATTGCAAAAGTGTGATTATGATTTCGTGCACCAAAGGCCATCAATATACCCCACAGGGCCGAACCGGTAGATGAGGAAACGGCAGTGATTTCCAATGAGGAGGACCTCAATGGACATCCACTGGCCTCAAAGGAGTTCCCTAATAAGGAACCAAAGTCAAAGGAGTTCCCTAATAAGGAACCAAAGGAATCTGAGGCTCATATAGAGACCATAGAGATTCCACTGAACTTACTATTGCCATTCATGAGCTCTGATGAGTATTCTTCCTCTGAAGATGATGAAGATATTATTGAAGAGTAAGTTGCTCAATATCTAGGAGCAATCATAAAGCTGAATGCCAAGTTATTTGGTAATGAGACTTGGGAAGATGAATCTTTATTGCTCATCAATGAACAGAATGATCTGGTTCAACTGAAATTACCTCAGAAGAAACAGGATCTTGGAAAGTTCTTAATACCTTGTACCATAGGCACCATGACCTTTGAGAAGGCTCTGTGTGACTTGGGGTCAGGGATAAACCTCATGCCCCTCTTTGTAATGGAGAAACTAAGGATCTTTGAGGTAGAAACTGCAAGAATCTCACTAAAAATGGCAGACAATTCAAGGAAACAGGCTTATGGACTTGTAGAGGATGTCTTGCTGAAGGTTGAAGGCCTGTACATCCCTGCTGATTTCATAATCCTAGACACTGGGAAGGATGAGGATGAATCCATCATCCTAGGAAGACCCTTCCTAGCCATAGCAAGAGCTGTGATTGATGTGGACAGAGGAGAGCTAGTCCTTCAATTGAATGAAGACTACTTTGTGTTTAAGGCTCAAGGATCTTCTTCTGTAACCATGGAGAGGAAGCATGAAAAGCTTCTCTCAATATAGAGTCAAATAAAGCTCCCACACTCAACTTCTAAGTTTGATGTTGGGAGGCCACCACTAAGCTCTGAATCTCTGTGAGGATCTCTAAGAGCTCACTGTCAAGCTATTGACATTAAAGAAGCGCTTATTGGCAGGCAACCCAATGTTATTTAATTATATTTATTTATTTTCCATTTCTATTTTATGTTTTCTTTAGGTTGATGATCATGTGAAGTCACAAAAACAATTGAAAAATCAAAAACAGAATAAAAAACAGCATCAAAAATAGCACACCCTGAAGGACAAGCTTACTGGCGTTTAAATGCCAGTAAGGATAGCAGAATGGGCGTTTAACGCCCAGCCTAGCAGCATTGTGGGCGTTAAACGCCAGAAATGGGCAGCAGAGTGGCGTTTAACGCCAGGAAAGGTAGCAGGACTGGTGTTTAACACCAGGAAAGGTAGCAGAGCTGGCGTTAAACGCCAGATTTGGTACACAATGGGCGTTTAAACGCCAGAATGGTGCAGGGACTCGAATTCCTTGACACCTCAAGATCTGTGGACCCCACAGGATCCCCACCTACCCCACCTCTTCTTCTCTCCTCTTCACACCTTTCCAAAATACTCTTCCCCAAATACCCTTGACCAATCCCATCAATACCTCTTCCCCACAACCTCTTCACCACTCACATCCATCCATCATTAAACCCCACCTACCTCACCATTCAAATTCAAATGATTTCCCTCCCAAACCTAACCCCTCATACACGGCTACCCTCTCTCCCTTACCCTATAAATACCCCTCCTTACCACCTTTATTTTCTCACATCTTACACACTTAACCCCACTTGGCCGAACCCACTTCTCACCTCCATCTCCTCTATTTCTTCTTCTACTTCTACTCCTTTCTTTATTCTTTTGCTCAAGGATGAGCAAACCTCTTAAGTTTGGTATGGAAAAAGCATTGCTTTTTTATTTTCCATAACCGTTAATGGCACCTAAGGTCGGAGAAATCTCTAGAAAGAGGAAAGACAAGATAATTGCTTCCACCTCCGAGTCATGGGAGATGGAGAGATTCATCTCAAAAGTGCATCAAGACCACTTCTATGAAGTTGTGGCCAAGAAAAAGGTGATCCCCGAGGTCCCCTTCAATCTCAAAAAGAGTGAATATCTGGAGATCCGACATGAAGTTTGAAGAAGAGGTTGGGAAATTCTCACCAACCCCATTCAACAAGTCGGGATCTTAATGGTTCAAGAGTTCTATGCTAATGCATGGATCAATAAGAACCATGACCAAGGTGTGAACCCGAACTCAAAGAATTGGATCACAATGGTTTGGGGAAATTACTTGAATTTCAGTCCGAAAAATGTGAGGTTAGCATTTAACTTGCCAATGATGCAAAGAGATCCTCACCCTTTCACTAAAAGGGTCAACTTTGACTAAAGGTTGGACCAAGTCCTTAGGGAAATTTGTGTGGAAGGAGCTCAATAGAAGAGAGACTCAAGAGGCCAGCCGGTTCAACTAAGAAGGCTTGACCTCAAGCCCGTTGCTAGGGGATGGTTGGAGTTTATCCAACGCTCTATAATTCCTACTAGCAACCGGTCTGAAGTTATTATAGACCGGGCTATCATGATCCATAGTATCATGGTTGGAGAGGAAGTAGAAGTTCATGAGATCATATCCTTAGAACTCTACAAGGTGGCGGATAAGCCCTCCATTTTGGCAAGGTTAGCCTTCCCTCATCTCATTTGTCACCTATGCAATTCAGCTGGAGTTGTCGTAGAGGAAGAAACCCTCATTGAAGAGGACAAGTCTATCACTAAGAAAAGGATGGAGCAAACAAGAGAGGCCACTCATGGACCTCAACAAGAGCATGATGAAATTCCTCATCATGAAATTCCTGAGATGCCTCAAGGGATGCACTTTCCTCCACAAAACTATTGGGAGCAAATCAACACCTTCTTAGGAGAATTGAGTTCCAACATATGGCAACTAAGGATGGAGCACCAAGAGCATTCCATCCTCCTCCATGAAATTAGAGAAGACCAAAGAGCCATGAGGGAGGAGCAACAAAGGCAAGGAAGAGACCTAGAGGAGCTCAAGCTCTCCATAAGATCTTCAAGAGGAAGAACAAGCCGCCATCACTAAGGTGGACCTGTTCTTTAATTTCCTTGTTCTTATTTTTCTATTTTTTGAAAATTATGTTTTATGTTTTAACTATGTTTGTGTCTTTATTACATGATCATTAGTGTCTAGTGTCTATGTCATAAAGCTATGAATATCCTATGAATCCTTCACCTTTCTTAAATGAAAAATGTTTTTAATTGCAAAAGAACAAGAAGTGCATGGTTTCGAAATCTATCTTGAAGTTAGCTTAATTATTTTTGATGTGGTGGCAATACTTTTTATTTTCTGAATGAATGCTTGAACAGTGCATATTTTTGATATTGTTGTTCATAAATGTTAAAATTGTTGACTCTTGAAAGAATAATGAAAAACGAGAAATGTTATTGTAACAAGATCGAATTCACAATCCAATAAGGGAAGATCAAATTAAAACTAGATATAGAGAGGAACAAGGGTTTCTCTCTCTAGAATAACAAAAGAACCAAAAAAAACTCTAGAATTGTGTCTTAGTGTAAAAAATGATTGATCCCCCTTTTCCCCCTAGAATCCTTGGGTCTTTTCCATGCAGAAACAGCTTGAAATTGGGACTCATGAGCCTCAGAAATCGCCAGGCACAATTTCCTTTAATGAGGTCACGTGCAACTTCCCACGCGTGCGTGCCATGCGCGCACGCGCGCCGATTGCTTTTGCGATCCATACGTGCACGCCAAGTGTGCGTGTGCGTCGATAGTTATCTTCTGATCCGCGCGAATGCGTCCACCCTTGCGTGCCGCTTCCAGCCACCTCATTCACGTGTGCGAGTGGAGTGCGCGGGCACGCCACTGCTGCTCCTCCTAAGATTTCAATTCTTCATGTTCCTCCCTTTTTGTACATGCTTTTCTCCTCTCTTCTAGGTCATTCCTACTCGATAATTCCTGAAATCACTCAACAAATACATCACGGCATTGAATGGCAATAGAAAAGGATTAAAATATGGCAATTTTAAGGCAAAATAAGCATGTTTTAATTTCCATCATGGAGCAATATTGGGAAGTGAACACAAAACCATGCATTTTTTGCGAATTAGTGTGAGAAATATTGATAAAATCCCCCAAAATAAGCACAAGATAAACCACAAAATCGGGGTTTATCAAATCTCCCCACACTTAAACCAAGCATGTCCTCATGCTTAAAATAAAAAGACCAAAGATCATGATGAGAAAGGGTTTATGAAATGCAAACTACCTAAGTAGATGCATGCAACTAATGTAAAATCATCTACCTACTTGGTCAGGAGTAAATCTATCCTCCAAGAATACGTGTGAACATATAGGGTGAAAATAGTATGTGATTCATGAATCCTACCAAATTGAAGACCACTAAGGAGTGCATATGACTTGCTAAACAAACGCTTGTGAAAGCCGGGAACAGGCATTGAGCATCGAACCCTCACCGGAAGTGTATCCGCTCTATTCGCTCAAGTGTATAGGGTTCGTCACTCAATCTTCTCCTAATCATGCTTTCCAAGATTTGTCTTTCATCTAACAATCAACAATTACTTAATGCATGCTTACAAGTATCATGAGGTCTTATTCATGGGTTGTAACGGGGCTAGGGTGAAGGTAAGGATGTATATTGCCAAGTGGGCTTAAAATTTGAGTCCTTGATCAACTTAGGATCCACTAGACACATAGAACAACCTATACAACTACAATACATTACCTATCTACCCTTGAATTTTACTCTTTTTGCATACTCACGCATTCTTTTCAATTCACACCCATATGCATTGTTTTCTTCTTTACTAGTCTTGGGGTTTCTTTGTCCCCTTTTGCTGTTCATTATTATATATTGTTTTTCTCCCTTTTTTTTATCCCCTTTTCTTGGGGTTTCTTTGTGAACAAAAGTTTCAATGCATACAATTTAATCATTCAACACATGAGTATGTTCCCAAATCCTAGAATTTTCAATTACGCTACAATTACACACCTATATATCTACCCAAATTTCCCAAGTATACCCTCCTATTTGAATGATACACATCCTAACTTACCTAAGCTAATCAAAGATTCAAATTTAGAGACATTCACGGTTTTTCACTTAGGGTTGATGTGCTCTTTTCAAGAACAAAGAGGGTTTATCATAGGCTCAAAATTGGTTAGCAATGGTAGATAAAATGGTTAAGGCCATTTGGGAAAAGTGACTATTGAAATGATGGCCTCAATCATGTAAATGGATTCATACACAAAGCAATGGACATATAGAATCAGACAAAGCAAGGATTGCAATCATAGAGAGAGATATGCACACAAGAATGGAAATAATGGTTAGAAGATGTAACCATGCAATAGGCTCAAAACTTTCATGCTTGTGTTCTTAGCTCAATCACTATGTTCCAAAATACATTCTTAAAGCAAGTTTACTGCAAAAAAAATTTCAGAATTTTGGTAGGTCACCCAAAACACAGTTTCTTAGAAAGGGAGTTATTGTTTTGACCAGGTAACTCTATAGAAACTAACTATGATGCAAAGGGTATTTACAAGCAAAACTAACTACACATGCAATATACTAACTTCTAAGCAAAAGATAAATCCATGGGTATTGAAGGGAAGAGATTGTTACCCATGGAGATTGGTCGAACGACCTCCCCACACTTTAAAAATTAGCACGGTCCTCCGTGCTATGAACAATACGCAAGGGACGGTCGGGACCGGAACCTTCACTATTCCCTTCATCAGAGCTCCCATCACTTGGGTTTGAGGTGGATGTGAATATTTCGGGTTCCTCCATGCTAGGGGTAACACAACCCAGAAGCTTCTTGATGTAAGTGTACCGGCGGTGGTTGCGCCGCTCATATCTATCAAGCTTCCGGTGAAGATCTTCTATCCTTTGATGTGTGGATCTCAGTGGTGGTGATGATGAGCTAGAAGGAAAAAGAAGTGGCAGGGCCATGTCGAGGCTTGGTTTGATCATGGGAAGGTGCAGGTATTTTTCGCTTGGGACCACATCGCCCTTAGCCGGAACTATAATCTTTTTGTCCTTGGTTCCCAAGAAACACCCGCAGCAGTAACTAAGTCAGACACCAATGCTGGAAATGAAAAATTACTCCGGGCGTGGACTTGACTCATCGCTTGCTTGATAAGAGACGGAATGTTCACCGGCCTCTCCGTGAGAACACACCAAACAAGCAAGGCGAGATCCGCCGTGAAGGACGACTTGTGGGTGCTAGGTAGCACATAGTAAGATAGGATCTGGGCCCAAGCTCTAGCTTCCACAGTGAGGAAGCGAGCGTCAATGCTCTTGGGCCTCATCCGGAGTCGACCTTGGATCCAAAATGCCTCTGGTTCAGCAATGACTCGGAGGATCGAGTCCCAATCAAATCCAAAGTTATCTCGCTGACGTAAGACTTCTTGGTAGCCTTCCATGTCACTTGGCACCGGTATGACATTAAGCACTTGCTGAATAGCCTCTTCTGAAACCGAGACTTGCTTGCGGCACATGTATACGGATTGAAGGGAGGAGAGATGGTAGTTAATGTAGAATTCTTCCACCCAAGAGAGGTTGGTTTCCCTTGGTTTCCTCAAAAGAAACTCCCATCCTCGATGTTCAATGCGGGGCAAAATATAAGGAGCAACCTTGTCCGGTGGAGCGAGTAGATGCTCAGGATGATAGTTCCTTACAGCTATGGAGGGGAACATAAGTTCATAGAAGCGGTTGCAGAACCTTGAAGAATCTTTCGCCGGTTTGCCCTTTTCATTCTCATTAATAGGAGCAGGTGTCTTCCCTTTCTTAGATAGGGGTTTGGCTCCTAATGAAGAGCGCGCCTTAGAGTTTAACCTTTGGGGTGCCCTTTTTGCAGCCAGTTTTCTCGAAGCTATCTCCTTGCCTTTCTTGGTGGCCATCCTAAAAAGGAAGGAAAGGAAGGAAAACATTAAACCCAAGAATCAATTTGACAAGAACATGCAAGTGACTTGTAGTGCCCATGGTTAATGTAGAAGCAAGGGTCATAACACTTGGCATGGGATGCAAGAGGAAGTAAAGCATGCAATGGCATGAGAAGAGTAGTCTCAAGCATCCATAATAAAGAGCAAGTCATGTTCAACTAATATCTAATTGGCAAGTATAAACTTTAAGCAAGCAAAGTAGACTCAATGCATTTAAAAGAAAGCAAGTGAATGAGGAGGGGGCACCAATTTGAAAGTGTATGACTAAAATGAGCCAAAATGGTATATGTGCATTTTCTCGAACACTTGGCATGCAATAATCAAGCAATGAGCAATTATGAGATACTAAACCAATTCAAAGCCCAAAATGGAACATCAATCATCATATAAACATCACACAATGGCAAAGATAAGAAAAAGAATGACAAAAGATCTATTAATGCAAATTAAACTCAAATTCAACATCCATGGAGAAATAAGGAAAAAGGAAAAGTAAGCAAACAAAAAGCAAGAAACAACATCATGCAAGTAAAAGAGAAACTAAGTAAAGCAATAAGAAGCATCTAACTAGAAGAAATAATGCAAGGGAAAATAGAAGAAGAGAAGTAGAAGAAGTGAAACCTTGAAAAGTATGAAGGAACAAGGTTGAATCTTCTTTTGTGAAGATGAGGAAGAAAATAGGGGAAGTGTAGTGCCACCGCAAAAGGTGGTTATCGCCGGTGAGTGGCCGGAGATAGTGGTGGTGGATTAGGGAAGAAGAAGAAGAGGAGGGAGATGGTGGAGGAAGAAGGAAAAGAAACTAAGAAAGAAAAGGGTTTGAGAGAAAGAAAACAGAACAAAGCGCGAAGTTATAAAACTGACTCGCGCAACCGGCGCGCGCGCGCAAGGTGCGCTGGCGCGTCGGTGAGGATGCTAGCAGAGGACGCGTGGGTGTCAGTGGTGCGCGCGAGCGAGGGAAGTTGTGCTTCTGACACAGAAGTGGCACAAAGTTGGCTCAAGTCTTTGGTTTTTGTACCAGAGTGAATCAGGGGGGCAGGCGCACGGACGCACACTTTCCGCGGACGCGTGTGATGAGCGGATAATTTATACGCTTTTTGGCATTGTTTTTAGTATGTTTTTAGTAGAATATAGTTACTTTTAGGTATGTTTTCATTAGTTTTTATGTTAAATTCACATTTCTGTACTTTACTATGTGTTTGTGTGTTTATCTGTGATTTCAGGTATTTTCTGGCTGAAATTGAGGGACTTGAGCAAAAATCAGATTCAGAGGTTGAAGAAGGACTGCTGATGCTGTTGGATTCTGACCTCCCTGCACTCAAAGTGGATTTTCTGGAGCTACAGAACTCAAAATGGCGCGCTTCTAATTGCGTTGGAAAGTAGACATCTAGGTCTTTCTAGCAATATATAATAGTCCATACTTTAGCCGAGTTTAGATGACGTAAAAGGGCGTTGAACGCCAGTTCTACGCTGCTGTCTGGAGTTAAACGCCAGAAACACGTCACAAGCCAGAGTTGAACGCCAGAAATACGTTACAAACTGGCGTTCAACTCCAAGATTGACCTCTACACGTGTAACATTCAAGCTCAGCCCAAGCACACACCAAGTGGGCCCCGGAAGTGGATTTATGCATCAATTACTTACTTCTATAAACCCTAGTAACTACTTTAGTATAAATAGGACTTTTTACTATTGTATTAGACATCTTCGGATCATCTTTTGATCATTTTTAGATCTCTAGACCTCCATGGGAGGCTGGCCACTCGGCCATGCTTACCCTATGTTCACTTATGTATTTTTAACGGTAGAGTTTCTACACTCCACAGATTAAGGTGTGGAGCTCTGCTGTTCCTCAAAGATTAATGCAAAGTACTACTGTTTTTCTATTCAATTCAACTTATTCCGCTTCTAAGATATTCATTCGCACTTCAACCTGAATGTGATGAACGTGACAATCATCATCATTCCCCCATGAACGCGTGCCTGACAACCACTTCCGTTCCACCTTAGATTGAATGAGTATCTCTTGGATCTCTTAATCAGAATCTTCGTGGTATAAGCTAGATTGATGGCGGCATTCATGAGAGTCTGGAAAGTCTAAACCTTCTCTGTGGTATTCCGAGTAGGACTCTGGGATTGAATGACTGTGACGAACTTCAAACTCGTGAGTGCTGGGCGTAGTGACAGACGCAAAAGGAGGGTGAATCCTATTCCAGTATGATCGAGAACCTCAGATGATTAGCCGTGCTGTGACAGAGCATTTGGATCATTTTCACAAGAGGATGGGATGCAGCCATTGACAAGGGTGATGCCTCCAGACGATTAGCCATGCAGTGACAGTGCATCGGACCATTTTCCAGAGAGGATAAAAAGTATCCATTGACAACGGTGATGTCCTTACATAAAGCTAGCCATGGAAAGAAGTATGATTGATTGGATGAAGACAGCAGGAAAGCAGAGGTTCGGAGGAACGAAAGCATCTCTATGCGCTTATCTGAAATTCTCACCAATGATTTACATAAGTATTTCTATCCTTATTTTATTATATACATTTCGAAAACTCCATAACTATTTTATATCCGCCTGACTGAGATCTACAAGGTGACCATAGCTTGCTTCATACCAACAATCTCCGTGGGATCGACCCTTACGCACGTAAGGTTTATTACTTGGATGACCCAGTGCACTTGCTGGTTAGTTGTATCGAAGTTGTGAATGAAAAATGATTTATTAAGACGTGCGTAAAGAGTTTCTGGTGCCGTTGCCTGAGATCACAATTTCGTGCACCAAGTTTTTGGTGGCGATGCCGGGGATTGTTCGAGTTTGGACAACTGACGGTTTATCTTGTTGCTCAGATTAGGTAATTTTCTTTTTGTTTTATTTTCAAAAATTTTTCAAAAACCTTTCAAAAATTTCTCATCTATTTTCGAAAAAAAAATTAATAAATAAATAAATCTTTTCAAAAATATATTTTTCTTCAGAATTTTTAAGAATGAATTCTAGAGTTTCATGAAGCATGTTGAAGCCTGGCTAGCTGTAAAGCCATCTCTAATTCTTTTGGATAGGGGCTTCCAACCATCAGCATAGAGGCAAGTTAATTGGAATGTTAGCCGTGGCATGTCTGAGTTACATACTAAAGCTTGGCTGGCTATTAAGCCATGCCTAACCCTCGGATTGGAGCTTTAGACTAAGAATACAAGATTCCTGGAATTCATATAAAAAAAAAAATTTTGAAATCCTTATTTTCTTTTTCCTATATGTTTTTTCGAGAAAAAAAATATACAAAAATCCAAAAAAATAAAAAAAATAAAAAATTCATAAAAATAAAAAATATTTAATGTTTCTTGTTTGAGTCTTGAGTCAAGTTGAAAGTTTGGTGTCAATTGCATATTCATCTTGCATTTTTCGAAAAATTCATGCATTCATAGTGTTCTTCATGATCTTCAAGTTTTTCTTAGTAAGTCTTCTTGTTTGATCTTGATGTTTTCTTATTTTGTGTCTTTTCTTGTTTTTCATATGCATTCTTGCATTCATAGTGTCTATACATGAAAAAATTTTTAAGTTTGGTGTCTTGCATGTTTTCTTTGCATTAAAAATTTTTCAAAAATATGTTCTTGATGTTCATCTTAACATTCAAAGTATTCTTGGTGTTCATCTTGACATTCATAGTGTTCTTGCATTCATCACATACTTTGATCCAAAATTTTCATGCATTGAGTCTTTTTCATGTTTTTTCCTCTCATCATTAAAAATCCAAAAATCAAAAAAAAAATATCTTTCCCTTTTTCACTCATAAATTTCGAAAATTGAGTTGACTTTTTCAAAACTTTTTAAAATCTAGTTGTTTTTATGAGTCAAATCAAATTTTCAATTTAAAAATCTTATCTTTTTCAAAATCTTTTTCAAAAATCAAATCTTTTTCATTTTTCTTATTTATTTTCGAAAATTTTTAAAATATTTTTCAAAAATATTTTTCTTATCTTTATCTCCTAATTTTCGAAAATAACATCATCAATTAATGTTTTGATTCAAAAATTTCAAGTTTGTTACTTGCTTGTTAATAAAGATTCAAACTTTGAGTTCCAAAATCATATCTTGTGATTTCTTGTGAATCAAGTCATTAATTGTGATTTTAAAAATAAAATCTTTTTCAAAACTAATTTCAATCATATCTTTTCAAAAAATATGTTTTTATCTTATTTTTTTTAAAACATATCTTTTTCAAACATTTGATTTTTAAAATATCTTTTCTAACTTCCTATCTTCTTATCTTCTCAAAATTATTTTCAAATTTGTTTCAACTAACTAACCAACTTTTTGTTTGTTTCTTATCTTTTTCAAAACTACCTAACTAACTCTCTCTCTCTCTTATTTTCGAAAATATCTTCCCTCTTTTTCAAAAATTCTTTTTAATTAACTAATTATTTTAATTTTTGATTTTAATTTTCGAAAATTACTAACCTTTTTCAAAAATAATTTTCGAAAATCACTAACTCTTTTTCAAAAATAATTTTCGAAAATTTTCTCTCTCTCTCTCTGAGTTCAGATTTTCTCTTCTTCTTTTCTTCTACTCACATAAGGGAACCTCTATACTTGGGAAAAAAGGATCCTATTATTATTATTTTTCTGTTCCCTCTTTTTCATATGAGCAGGAGCAAGGACAAGAACATTCTTGTTGAAGCAGATCCAGAACCTGAAAGGACTCTAAAGAGGAAACTAAGAGAAGCTAAATTACAACAATCCAGCAAGAACCTTTCAGAAATTTTCGAACAAGAAGAGGAGATGGCAGCCGAAAATAATAATAATGCAAGAAGAATGCACAATAGAGTGAGGTCGAATCCCACAAGGATTGATTGATCAAGCAACTTTAATTAAAGGAATGTTCTAGTTGAGCGAATCAGAAATTGAGTTGAGAATTGTAAAAAATTAAATGGCGGAAAAGTAAATAGAAGAAAGTAAATTGCAGAATCTTAAATGGGAATGGGGGAATTGCTCATAAATGTAAATGACAGAAATTAAAGAGAATGGGTAAGATCAGAAATGGGGAGTTCATTGGGCTTAGGAGATGTTGCATTCTCCGGATCAATCTCATTTTCATCTCTTCCTCAATCAATGCACTCGTTGATCTCCTTGGCAATCTTAAGTGATTGGATTACAATTTCTTGTAATTCAATCTCTCAAATCTTGATCAATAGCCAATTCCTTGGTCAATTGCTCATGAGAAGAGATGAAGTATGATCACTGATTATACTACATGCATTTCCCAAATCAAGTGTTGAGAGGATTATAGTCACATATCCATCCAAACCCAATGTGGTCCAGCATGAGAAAGCATTTCTAGCTTGATCTCTTCATTCCTCTTTCAAGGTTCAGAAGAGATCCAAGTATGAATAGCTTCTTTTCCAAGATAACTACCCAATTGGATGAAGATCGAAAGCTTTCAAGTAAAATCAAGAGAAAAGATAGAAGAAGAATAATGAAAACTAGTATTGATCCATGAAATTACAACAGAGCTCCCTAACCCAATGAAAGGGGTTTAGTTGTTCATAGCTCTGGAAAATGAAAACAAAGATGGAGAATACATGATGAAAACTAAAAGTGCAGAGAAAGTAAAATACAGAGAGTAGTTCTATGCCAAGAGGATCCCTATATTTTCCAACTCCCTTAAATAATTCAAAGCTACTCCTATATATACTACTCTTCTGTTCTTCTAGTTGATTCTTCAAGTATTGGGCCTTTGGATCTTGAGTTTGAAGCAGTTCTCTTCTTCATTGGGCTTAGCTTTAACTTGCAGAGAGAAAGTAGAAAGTGGGTAGAGACTTTGGCTCAGGAAGTTAGTGGTGTTAACGTTCAGTGAAAATATGGGTTCGAGAACGTTAGTGACAATCACCTTTTTCACTAACGTTCCTCACCAAAGTTAAAAGCCACGTTAACCTCAACGTTAGTGGAACAAACGTTGCCACTAACGTTTCCACTATTTCCTTTGTACACGTTATTGGGACTCAACTTTCCCAATAACGTTGAGAAGCCTCCCCCTTCCCTACGTTAGAATCCACGTTAACTTAGTTAACGTGGCTCTTTAACGTAGGCTTGCCATCCTTCGAGAACGTTAGTGACACTTACCATTGTCACTATCGTTCCAAATTGCCCCTATTTTCCACGTTAGAGTCCACGTTAACTAGTTTAACGTGGCTTCTAACGTGGCCTTGCTAGCCATCTCCAACGTTAGTGACAAAGTTGAGTGTCACTAACGTTGGCTCATCATTCCCTTATCCACGTTAGCTTCCACGTTAACTAAGTTAATGTGGGAGTTAACGTGGCTCATGGTGGCATGTGTGGCTCCTTCCAACGTTAGTGATGATGTTGGGTGTCACTAACGTTGGCGATCACCTTCCTTCTTCACGTTAGCTTCCACGTTAACTAGGTTAACGTGGGAGTTAACGTGGCTTATTGGGGGCTTGTGTGCTTCCAATGTTAGTGACAATGTTGGGTGTCACTAACGTTGTCGACCACTTTGTTTCTTCACGTTAGCTTCCACGTTAACTAGGTTAACGTGGGAGTTAACATGGCTTAATGTGCTTTGGCCAACATTAGTGACAATGTTGAGTGTCACTAACGTTGGCTTCCCCCCTTTCTTCTTAACGTTAGTGGCCACGTTAACTAAGTTAACGTGGACTCTAATGTGGCCACTCATGATCTTGGTCCAACGTTAGTGATAATGTTAAGTGTCACTAACGTTGGCTCCATTTCTTTACTTCCACGTTAGAGTTCACATTAACTTAGTTAGCGTGAATCTTAACGTGGGCAATGATGGATTCGAAAGCGTTATTGGCAATCACTTTTCTCATTAACTTTGTAAGTTACTCCCATTCCACGTTAGTGTTAACGTTAGTGTAACTAATGTAGCCACTAATGTGGTTCTTCTTTGCTTCCTTGTCCTGAAATCAAGCAATAAAGTGCATCAAAGTTCTAGTCCAAGTCATGGGAAATGCAACATCCAATTTGTCCTTAAATTCATGCAAAATCCTCATGAAATCACGTAAGGTGCACAATGTATGCTTGAATCAAGATGTAAGTGAATATCTACCGAAAACTAGCTTATTTCCTAAGGAAGTGCATGAAACTACCCTACAAACAGTAAAGAAAAGGTCAGTGAAACTGGCCAAAATGCCCTGGCATCACAACACCAAACTTAAAGTTTGCTTGTCCCTAAGTAAGTACTGGAACCAGAAAATGATGAATGGAATGCCAAGAGGAATGAGTCATTCTTGTGGAAGTCATGTCCCTGATTTTATGGTGGTTTCATGCATAGCAACTTAGGTTCATTCCTGGCTTTCAGACCTTTATCATGTCCTAGAATACTCACTTGTGATTGCATCCCATGAGACTTTTATCCTTTGATCCTTTTGTTGTTATGTAAGGGCTTATTTTTGTTCTTAAGCTAAGTGCTCTGTAAGGGGGCAACTCTGTAAAATAAGCTTTCAGCCAACACTCCCGAACCAGTTGGTTCAAGGTGCTAGGTGTTGAAGCACCCCTAAGGACTTACTTGCTCAAGTCTCTCCCCCATACATACACACCACAGGCACATAGTTTATTTATTTTCTTTTCTTGAGACCTTGGTGTCCAGCACCTCTTTGGGTTACAAAATGCTCTGTGGTGAGGGTTACTCTTGATAGTGGACTTTCAGCTGATAATCTCGGGTTAGTTAACCCAAGTTACCAAGTGATAAGGCACCCCTAAGAGCTTATTCATCCAAGTAGATCCCTCACACAGGAGCACCACAAACACATGCTTCAAGATTAAAACCATTGGCGCCTAGCCTTATTGCTTACCATTTTTCTTTTATTCTTCAACTTTTATTGTTCTTTCCCTTTTTCTTATTAATATCTTCTTATTTATCTAGTCTCATGGGGTGTGTCTCAAGCATAGTATTCATGACAGATAGTTGTCTTCCCACCTTATGGTTGAACCAACTTAGCTATGTTATGACTATACCATAAACTCAGGAACTTACTCCATAGTATGAACTCTTCTCTGGTCTTTAAGAACACTCATTCTCTTTTCATTTGATTCAAAGGGACAAACATACACGTAAGCAAAGTAAAGATGCAGTGGCATAGAGACTAGCAAACATAGACCTATGCATCAAAAACTTTAAAAGACATAGTTGAAAAAGGTTTAAACATATCATGGAAGCAAGTTCTATTTTATACAAGATATTCCTTATTCAAAGCGTAGAAAAAGATGGACCAAAAAAAAAGAACTCCACCACCTTTTACTCTTGTGGATGTCCATGCTCTCCTTCTTGATTGCTTGTGCTCCCACTTCCCTTGCCTTTTCCAAGCAGCTTCTTCCAGAAACCACCATCTTCCATCTTCTTCTTGAGTGTTTCCTTTTGCTGTTTCACCTTCCTTTCTTCTTGTTCTACAAAATCCTTTTGGACCTCATCATATGTAGGGATGACATAGTGTAGATGATGCATATTACTGGACAAGTAGTTCAACTTGGTTTGGGTGTTGACGTAGAACTCCTCCTGATGTAGTTGCCGTCCTTCATTAAGTACAGTGAACTCATTGAATGTTTTCATCTGGGCTATTTGTCGCTGATTGAGTTCCTGCAAATGCTTATCTTGACGTTCTTGCCTCTCAGTAACTTGGTGGATAGTTTGAGTGAGCTGGGAGTATTGTTCCTGTTGCTGCTCCATTTGTTGTTTCTTTCATTCTTCTTGTTGGCTCATCCTGTTCAATATTTGCTCTTGTCCTTCCATATGTCTCATCCCCAAATCTTCAATAGCTCTTAGAAGGTGATTCATATTCAAATCGGCTGGGTAAGGATGCTCTCCTTGTTGATATTCTTCCTGATGAGACTCGTCTTGTTGAGCTCCTTCCTTTGCTTTTAGTTTCCCTATTTGTGGCCTTATTTGTTGCTGAGCAGGTGTGGTATAGGCCATACGCTGGGTTGTCATTAGCATCCCTGGGTTAACCCAGTCTGGATTACTATCCTCAAAAACCACTTTGGCCTTTGTGCACAATCGGAGAATAGTGCTGGGGTACCAAAGCCTGGCACCTGATTCAAGCTTCTCAGCTGAATCTTGAATTCCCTCAGCTATAAGTTCATGCACGTTGATTTCTCCACCTTGTACTAGGCAATGTACCATAGTTGCTTGATTAATATTTACCTCTTAATTATTTGCAGCTGGGAGAATAGACCTCCTTACGAGTTCAAACCACCCCTTGGCTTCTGGGCTAAGGTCTCCCCTCTTGATGAACCGGGGTCTCCCATCTCCATACCTCTCCCAGTCCGCTGCTATAACACAGATGTCAATCACTATCTCAGTGAGCTCATCATTGTCTTGGCTTTTACTTATCCTTGCATGATACCTAGGCTCATCAAAATGTGGTGATTTCAGGTGAAGAGTTCTTATTATAGCATTTGGGCTGAAGTCTACCTCCTTTCCTCTTACATAGCTTTTGAAGGTTGGGGCCCTGGTTTTGTCTTCTCTGACCACATTTGCGTAGAACTCTTTGATGAGGTTTACATTGATCTTCCCCTCTGGATTGGTGAGCAATTTCCACCCTCTATCTTCAATCTTCTCCCGAATCTGTGGGCATTCGTCTTCATTGATTTGGAAGGTTAACTCGGGCAGTATCTTTTTGAGCTTTATCCGCTCAAATTCTCGTTCATGGAAGGCAGTCTTGAATCTCTTCTCGTCGAAGGGAATGTTCTCCGTTGGTTATTTCCTCTTCTGCCTCTTGGAACTTGATGATGCCATGAATGAAGTTAATGCAAAAAGGGTGTAGTGAAGGGAAGAGATGTGGGATTTAGAGAGTGGGAAGTTGAAGAATTGGTTGCTGGAAAGTGAAGTGCAAGGGGTATGAATTTCGAATGTGGAGATGGTGTGGATTTAATTCACTTATATAGAGAAATGATGAAGAGATGAAAGGTGTGGATTGATGGGGTTGGTGTATGATGAACGAATGGGGTTGTGTATGGAGTGAGATCGAGGATTCTCAACTTTATGATGGAGTTGGTTCGCTTTCCAAGTTTGTTCTTCCTCCAATGTTGCATGGCAACCATTCCCAATGCATTCCCCCTTGAGGCACGTGTGTAGTGCCCTCTTCATGAAGTGGCCGAACCTTTCCCATTAAATTGTCCAATCAATCTCCTTCAATGCTCCTTTCCTTTCCCTATAAAGATCAAATAAAAAAAACAATTTAAATTTTACGGCTAGAATAATAAAGAGAAGAAAAGATTAGATTGTTTATTCATGAACTCCAACTAACTAACTAACTGTGTATCCTTATGTGCATTTTGGTGGCACCATGGGGTGACACCAAACTTAGTTTGAAGCACTGTGATAAAAAGTTCTGTTCAAAGCTCCAAGACTAGCATGCTCTCTGTTGCATTCATGCTTTCTTGGTACACTTTGAACACCGAACTTGTTCTTCACGATATACTGCAATATAAGGACTTCACCAAGTTTGGGTTGGAATTCATGAATATTGACTTATTTACTAGTAAAAGCTATAAGACATGGGTTGCCTCCCATGAAGCGCTTCTTTAGCGTCACTAGCTTGACGTTTCTCCTTCATCAGGGAGGTTGATAATGCTTCAAGTCCTCCCCTCTTGCCTTGGACTTATATCCATTGGTTGTATCAATGATCTCTACATGTTCCAAGGAGAGAACTCTGTTGATAGTGAAGACCTTAGGTAACTGAGATGGTATAGTGGGGAGATTAGGGGGGATATCTGGGAAGTAAGCTGAGATCACTTTATCTCCTGGAGAGAAATCTTCCGTAGGGATTTTCTTGTTCCTCCACCCCCTTGGTAACTTCTTCTTCGTCCCTTTTGATGCTTCCCTGCTCTTGGCGACTTCTTCTTCTAAGTAAATTTTGTTGTTGTCTTCATATGCCTCTGGTGGTTTAGATTCCTCCAACTTCTCCTTGAGCTGTGACGATCACTGTTTGCCTCGTTCATCATTCAGTGGGGTTCTCGGATGTGTTGGTGGTGCCTCAGTGCTTGTTTCCTCTGTCAGCATCTCATTATGATCATTACTTGGTTCTTTATTTTCTTGGTCAGCTTCTTGGAAGAGTTTGAAGACATTGAAGCTGAGTTGTTCATCATGGTGCTTTGGTATTGAGACTTGGGATGATGAACCTCCCTTGTTCACCAATGAACTGAGTGATCTGGATCAACTGACATTGCCTCAGAAGAAACAGGATCCTGGAAAGTTCCTAATACCTTGTACCATAAGCACCATGATCTTTGAAAAGGCTCTGTGTGACCTTGGTTCAGGGATAAACCTCATGCCCCTCTCTGTAATAGAGAAGTTGGGAATCTTTGGGGTGCAAGCTACTAAAATCTCATTAGAGATGGCAGACAATTCAAGAAAACAGGCTTATGGACAAGTAGAGGACGTGTTAGTAAAGGTTGAAGGCCTTTACATCCCTGCTGATTTCATAATCCTTGATACTGGGAAGGATGAGGATGAATCCATCATCCTTGGAAGACCTTTCCTAGCCACAGCAAGAGCTGTGATTGATGTTGACAGAGGTGAATTAGTCCTTCAATTGAATGAGGACTCCCTTGTGTTTACAACTCAAGGTTAACCTTCTGTAAACATGGAAAAGAGGCACAGTAAGCTTCTCTCAAAACAGAGTCAACCAGAGCCCCCACAGTCAAACTCTAAGTTTGGTGTTGGGAGGCCACAACCAAACTCTAAGTTTGGTATTGAACTCCCATATCCAAACTCTAAGTTTGGTGTTGGAAAGTCTCAACAATGCTCTGAACATCTGTGAGGCTCCATGAGAGCCTACTGTCAAGCTATTGACATTAAAGAAGCGCTTGTTGGGAGGCAACCCAATTTTTATTTATCTAATTTTATTTTTCTTGTTCTTTCATGTTTTATTAGGTTCATGATCATGTGGAGTCACAAAATAAATATAAAAATTGAAAACAGAATCAAAAACAGTAGAAGAAAAATCACACCTTGGAGGAAGACCTTACTGGCATTTAAACGCTAGTAAGAAGCATCTGGCTGGCGTTCAACGCCAGAACAGAGCATGGTTCTGGCGCTGAACGCCCAAAATGGGCAGCATCTGGGCGTTTGAACACCAGAATTGCACCTTGGAGAAGAGCTGGCGCTGAACACCCAGAACAAGCATGGTTCTGGCGTTCAACGCCAGAAATGGGCAACAAATGGGCGTTCAACGCCCAGAACAAGCACCAATCTGGCGCTGAACGCCCAGAGTTATGTGCAAGGGCATTTTGCATGCCTAATTTGGTGCAAGGTTGTAAATCCTTGAACACCTCAGGATCTGTGGACCCCACAGGATCCCCACCTACCTCCACTCACTTCTTCTCACCCCTCTTTCACACAATCCCATAAACACTCTTCTCCAATCTCTCTTCCCTATCACCACTTCACCACTCACATCCATCCACTCTTCCCCATAAACCTACCTCATAAACTCCACCTACCTTCAAAATTCAAAATCAATTTCCCACCCAAACCCACCCTATATGGCCGAACCTTACCCCCTCCCTTCCCTATATAAAGCCCTCCATTCTTCTTCATTTTCTCACAACACAACCCTCTCTTCCCCTTCTTGGCCGAATACACCTCTCCCTCCTCTCCTTCATATTTTCTTCTTCTTCTTCATATTTGCTCGAGGGTGAGAAAAATTCTAAGTTTGGTGTGGTAAAAGCATAAGTTTTTTGTTTTTCCATTACCATTAATGGCACCAAAGGCCAAAGAAACCTCAAGAAAGAGGGAAAGGAAGGCAAGTGCTTCCACCTCTGAGCCATGGGAGATGGAAAGATTCATCTCACAAGCCCATCACTAAGAAAAGGATGGAGCAAGTAAGAGAGCCCATTCATGGATCTCAAGAGACGCATGAAGCTCATCACCATGAGATCCCGGAGATGCCTCAAATGCATTTTTCTCCACAAAACTATTGGGACCAAATCAACACCTCCCTAGAAGAATTAAGTTCCAACATGGGATAATTAAGGGTGGAACATCAAGAGCACTCCATCATCCTTCATGAAATAAAAGAAGATCAAAAAGCAATGAAGGAGGAGCAACAAAGACAAGGAAGAGACATAGAAGAGCTCATGGACATCATTGGTTCCTCAAGAAGGAAACGCCACCATCACTAAGGTGGACTCATTCCTTGTTCTTACATTCTCAATTTTTCGTTTTCTCTATGTTAAGTGCTTATCTAAGTTTGTGTCTTATTACATGATCATTAGTAATTAGTAACTATGTCTTAAAGTTATGAATGTCCTATGAATCCATCACCTCTCTTAAATGAAAAAAAAATGTTTTAATTCAAAAGAACAAGAAGTACATGAGTTTCGAATTTATCCTTGAAGTTAGTTTAATTATATTGATGTGGTGACAATGCTTCTTGTTTTCTGAATGAATGCTTGAACAGTGCATATGTCTTTTGAAGTTGTTGTTTAAGAATGTTAAATATGTTGGCTCTTGAAAGAATGATGACAAGGAGACATGTTATTTGATAATCTGAAAAATCATAAAAGTGATTCTTGAAGCAAGAAAAAGCAGCAAAGAACAAAGCTTGCAAAAAAAAAAAATAAAAAATAGCAAAAAAAAATAGAGAGAAAAAGCAAGCAGAAAAAGCCAAAGCTCTTAAAACCAAGAGGCAAGAACAAAAAGCCAATAACCCTTAAAACCAAAAGGCAAGGGCAATAAAAAGGATCCCAAGGCTTTGAGCATCAGTGGATAGCAGGGCCTAAAGGAATAAAATCCTGGCCTAAGCGGCTAAACCAAGCTGTCCCTAACCATGTGCTTGTGGTGTGAAGGTGTCAAGTGAAAACTTAAGACTGAGCGGTTAAAGTCAAGGTCGAAAGCAAAAAAAGAGTGTGCTTAAGAACCCTGGACACCTCTAATTGGGGACTTTAGCAAAGCTGAGTCACAATCTGAAAAGGTTCACCCAATTATGTGTCTGTGGCATTTATGTATCCGGTAGTAATACTGGAAAACAAAGTGCTTAGGGCCACGACCAAGACTCATAAAGTAGCTGTGTTCAAGAATCAACATACTGAACTAGGAGAATCAATAACACTATCTGAACTCTGAGTTCCTATAGATGCCAATCATTCTGAACCTCAATGGATAAAGTGAGATGCCAAAACTATTCAAGAGGCAAAAAGCTACAAGTCCCGCTCATTTAATTGGAGCTATGTTTCATTGATAGTTTGGAATTTATAGTATATTCTCTTCTTTTTATCCTATTTGATTTTCAGTTGCTTGGGGACAAGCAACAATTTAAGTTACTTTTAGATGAGCGGATAATTTATACGCTTTTTGGCATTGTTTTTAGTATGTTTTTAGTAGAATCTAGTTACTTTTAGGGATGTTTTCATTAGTTTTTATGTTAAATTTACATTTCTGGACTTTATTATGAGTTTGTGTGTTTTTCTGTGATTTCAGGTATTTTCTGGCTGAAATTGAGGGACTTGAGCAAAAAACAGATTCAGAGGTTGAAGAAGGACTGCTGATGCTGTTGGATTCTGACCTCTCTGTACTCAAAGTGGATTTTCTGGAGCTACAGAACTCAAAATGGCGCGCTTTTAATTGCTTTGGAAAGTAGACATCCAGGACTTTCCAGCAATATATAATAGTCCATACTTTAGCCGAGTTTAGATGACGTAAAAGGGCATTGAACGCCAGTTCTACGATGCTGTCTGGATTTAAACGCCAGAAACACGTCACAAGCCAGAGTTGAACGCTAGAAATACGTTACAAACTGGTGTTCAACTCCAAGATTGACCTCTACACGTGTAACATTCAAGCTCAGCGGAAGCACACAACAAGTGGGCCCCGGAAGTGGATTTATGCATCAATTACTTACTTCTGTAAACCCTAGTAACTAGTTTAGTATAAATAGGACTTTTTACTATTGTATTAGACATCTTGGATCATCTTTTGATCATTTTTAGATCTCTAGACCTCCATGGGAGGCTGGCCACTCGGCCATGCTTACCCTATGTTCACTTATGTATTTTTAACGGTAGAGTTTCTACACTCCATAGATTAAGGTGTGGAGCTCTGCTGTTCCTCAAAGATTAATGCAAAGTACTACTATTTTTCTATTCAATTCAACTTATTCCGCTTCTAAGATATTCATTCGCACTTCAACCTGAATGTGATGAACGTGACAATTATCATCATTCCCCCACGAACGCGTGCCTGACAACCACTTCCGTTCCACCTTAGATTGAATGATTATCTCTTGGATCTCTTAATCAGAATCTTCGTGGTATAAGCTAGATTGATGGCGGCATTCATGAGAGTCCGAAAAGTCTAAACCTTGTCTGTGGTATTCCGAGTAGGACTCTGGGATTGAATGACTGTGACGAACTTCAAACTCGCGAGTGCTGGGCGTAGTGACAGACGCAAAAGGAGGGTGAATCCTATTCCAGTATGATCGAGAACCTCAGATGATTAGCCGTGCTGTGACAGAGCATTTGGACCATTTTTACAAGAGGATGGGATGCAGCCATTGACAAGGTTGATGCCTCCAGACGATTAGCCATGCAGTGACAGCGCATCGGACCATTTTCCAGAGAGGATAAAAAGTAGCCATTGACAATGGTGATGTCCTTACATAAAGCCAGCCATGGAAAGGAGTAGGATTGATTGGATGAAGACAGCATGAAAGCAGAGGTTCAGAGGAACGAAAGCATCTCTATGCGCTTATCTGAAATTCTCACCAATGATTTACATAAGTATTTCTATCCTTATTTTATTATATACATTTCGAAAACTCCATACCTATTTTATATCCGCCTGACTGAGATGTACAAGGTGACCATAGCTTGCTTCATACCAACAATCTCCGTGGGATTGACCCTTACTCACGTAAGGTTTATTACTTGGACGATCCAGTACACTTGCTGGTTAGTTGTATCGAAGTTGTGAATGAAAAACGATTTATTAAGACGTGCGTACAGAGTTTCTGGCGCCGTTGCCTGAGATCACAATTTCGTGCACCAAGTTTTGCTTGAGAGATTTCGCGACTGGCGCGGATGCGCACAACGCGCGGACGCGCACAACGCGCGGACGCGTCAGTTTTGGCACAAGGTTGGCCCAATTGTGGCACAACTCTCAGGTCTCTGTACCAGAGGATCCACATATCTCCTTCAGCGTGCGTGCGCACTTTGCGTTTGCGCGTCAATGGTTGAATTACAATGGTGCGCGCAGGCGGCAAGTACGCGAACGCATGGGTTCCTGGCGCGAGTTGGGCACGAAGTGGGCATGACTCTTGGGTATTTGGCCTAAGAGATGGAATCGCGCCACTGGCGCGCGCGCGCACTTTGCGCTGGCGCGTCGGTGCCCTTCTTCAAAGAATTTTTTTTGTTTTTTTTTATTTATTTTTTATCTTTTTTTCACATCCTATCTATATGAACATCCTATCTATCCAACAAAATCAACAAAGCTAGCATTCCTATGCACTCAACCAATCATCAAGAGATCACAAAATTCACAAGAAACTAAGGATACAAACAAGATGGTATAAACAAGGAAGATCTTACCACGGTGGGGTGCCTCCCACCAAACACTTTTCTTTAACGTCCTTAAGTTGGACGGTCCTTTTCTTAAGCTTCCTCTCTCCTTGGTGCATCCTCCAATATATACACCTCTAGCAATTTTAGGGGCTTGCAACCATGATACTTCTTCACTCTATGTCCATTCACTTTGAAAGTTGCTTCACTCTTGGGATCAAACAATTCCACCACTCCGTAGGGCTTTATCTCCCTCACCTTGAAAGGTCCTTCTCATCTAGAACGGAGCTTGCCAGGCATAAATCGGAGCCTTGAGTTGTAGAGGAGGACCTCATCACCTTCTTGAGAGTCCTTCTTCCGGATGTGATGGTCATGGAATGCTATAGTCTTTTCCTTGTAGATTCGGGCATTCTCATATGACTCATTTCTCAAACACTCAAGCTCCTCTAGTTGTAACTTCCTAGCTTCACCCGCCTTGGCTAAATCCATGTTGTACTGCTTTACCGCCCAATAGGCTCGATGCTCAATCTCCACCAAAAGGTTGCATGCCTTACCATAGACGATCCGGAAAGGACTCATCCCTATCGGAGTCTTGTAGGCCGTTCTATACGCCCATAATGTATCTCCTAACCAGAGGCTCCAATCCTTTCTTTGTGGATTGACGACTTTCTCCAAGATTCTCTTGATTTCCCGGTTGGACACTTTCGCTTGTCCATTTGTTTGCGGATGATAAGCAGTAGCAACCTTATGCGACACTCCATAGCGCTTGAGCAATGCTTCTACCTTCCTGTTACAAAAGTGGGATCCATGGTCGCTCACGATTGCTCGTGGCGACCCATAACGGCATACAATGTGATTCCTAATGAAAGACACAACGGCATTGGCATCGTCAAGGCGTGTAGGTATAGCCTCTACCAACTTTGACACGTAGTCAACCGCTAACAGAATATACAGATACCTACTAGAGTTGGGAAATGGTCCCATAAAGTCAATGCCCCATACATCAAATATCTCACAGAATAACATAGGTTGTTGAGGCATTTCATCCCTTTGGGATGCATTTTCTAACCTCTGACACTGATGGCAAGACACACATAACCGGTTAGCATCCTTGAATAAGGTTGGCCACCAGAATCCGCAATCCAACACTTTTTTAGCGGTCCTTTGTGGGCCAAAGTGGCCACCATATTCGGACGAATGACAAGCTTCAAGAATTGGTTGGAATTCAGACTCCGGGACACATCTTTGAATTACTTGGTCCACGCTCCTCTTCCACAAGTGAGGGTCATCCCAAATATAGTATTTGGAATTACTCCTCAACTTTTCCCTTTGGTTTTTCGAAAAGTTAGGAGGAAAGATTTTCGCAACCAAGTAGTTCGCGATTGGGGCAAACCAAGGAGAGCTATCCGACACAGCATGCAAACTATCCAATGGGAATGAGTCATTGATCAGAAATGGATCAATTTTTAGATTCTCAATGCGGCTTAAATGATTCGCAACCATGTTTTGAGATCCACTCCGGTCCCTAATCTCAATGTCGAATTCTTTCAAAAGCAAGATCCAACGCATGAGTCGAGGCTTTGACTCATTCTTTGTCAATAAGTACTTTAAAACTGCATGATCCGTGTATACCACTATCTTTGATCCTAGCAAATAAGATTTGAATTTATCTAAAGCATGAACAATAGCTAGGAGTTCTTTTTCAGTAATGGTATAGTTGGATTGTGCTACATCTAGTGTCTTAGAAGAGTAAGCAATGACATAAGAGAGTTTATCATCGCGCTGTGCAAGCGCGGCACCTACAGCATGGTTTGACGCATCGCACATTATCTCAAATGGCAATGTCCAGTTGGGGCCTCGCACAATTGGTGCCGTGGTAAGAACTCTACTTAGCTCTTCAAAAGCTTTTACACATTTACTATCAAACTCAAAATCCACCTCTTTTTGGAGTAGGCGCGATAATGGCAAAGCAATCTTGCTGAAGTCCTTGATAAAGCGCCTATAGAATCCTGCATGTCCCAAAAACGAGTGGACCTCCCTCACGGATGAGGGGTGAGGCAAAGTGGTGATAACATCGACCTTGGCCGGGTCTACAGAAATGCCTTCATGAGATACTACATGTCCTAACACTATACCTTGTTGTACCATAAAGTGACATTTTTCAAAATTTAAGAGAAGGTTAGTGTCAACACATCTAGCCAGGACCTTGGCCAAGTTATCTAAACAATAATCAAATGAAGTACCATAAATGCTGAAGTCATCCATAAAGACTTCCAGACAATTTTCCATTAGATCGGAGAAGACACTCGTCATGCACCGCTGAAAAGTAGCGGGTGCATTACATAGTCCAAATGGCATCCTTTTATAGGCAAAGGTGCCAAATGGACAAGTAAACGTGGTCTTCTTCTGATCTTCTGGAGTAATATGTATCTGGAAGTAGCCAGTAAATCCATTAAGAAAGCAGTAGTGAGATTTACCTGCCAAGCGGTCTAGCATTTGATCGATGAAGGGTAAGGGGTAATGGTCCTTCCGTGTGGCGACGTTCAATCTTCTGTAGTCAATACATACTCGCCACGCATTTTGTACTCTTTTAGTGACCATTTCACCGTCGTCCTTCTTGACCGTTGTGATGCCCGACTTCTTGGGGACAACCTGGACCGGGCTCACCCACTTACTGTCCGAGATTGGGTATATGATATCTGCGTCCAGTAATCTGGTGACCTCTTTCTTCACTACATCGAGGATGGTTGGGTTGAGCCTCCTTTGCGGTTGCCTAACTGGCTTAGCTCCATCTTGGAGAAATATCCTATGCATGCACTTGCGGGGGTCAATTCCCACAATATCAGCTAGGCTCCATCCTATTGCTTTCTTGTACTTTCTTAGAACATCTAGGAGCTTTCCCTCTTCTTCACTTGAGAGCTCACTAGCAATAATGACCGGAAACCTTTGGTTATCCTCTAAGAAAGCATACTTCAAATGAGATGGAAGGGGCTTCAGTTCACTTTTTGTTTCAAGATGAGGTTTCTTTTCATCAAGCTCATGGGACTCATTATTGACAACTTCCTCATGTTCATCCTCTTGGTCATCCGTCTCCTCAACAATGGGATAGCACAACTTGTCATGGTCTTCTTCTTGCACTTCCGCTACCACTTCATCAATCACATCACATCGGAGCACGGAATGTTCTTCGGGAGGTTGTTTCATGGCTTCCTCTAAATTGAACTTGATAATCTTGTCTCCAACCCCAAAGGAATATATGCCGGTGAAGGCATCCAACTTGAATTTGGAGGTTTTGAGGAAGGGTCTACCAAGTAAAACGGAGGATGGCTTCTATTTTCTGCTGGAGGCATTTCAAGAATGTAAAAGTCAACCGAAAAAACCAAATCCTTAATTGCCACGAGTACATCTTCCGCTATTCCCATCACTGTGATCACACTTTTATCGGCTAAGGCAAACCTCGCCGCTGACTTCTTTAATGGAGCTAAATTCAACTGGACATAGATAGAAAGTGGCATGATGCTTACACAAGCTCTCAAGTCACACATACAATCATGAAAAGTGTGTCCACCAATACAACAAGACACTAAGCACGGTCCAGGGTCACCATATTTTCTTGGAATAGGTTCCATCAAGGAAGAAATTGAACAACCCAAGGATAATATCTCCAATTCTCCTTTCCTATCTTTGTGTGTACACAAGTCTTTCAAAAATTTTGCATACTTTGGAATTTGTTGAATGGCATCAAGTAGTGGTATGGTTACCTCAACCTTTTTGAACACTTGAACCATGTTCAAATCAAATTCCGGTGTTTTCTTTGCCTTCTTCACCATGGAAGAGAATGGGATAGGAATAGACTCATCCACTATAGCTTTCCTCTTGGGTTCCTTGAGGTTTACTCCTTCTTCCTCATGCCTTTTGTCTACCACCTCTTCTTCATGTGGAGCTTCAACAACTACCTCTTCCTCATGAATTTCTTCCATGACCCTTGGAGGTATCTCCTCTAATGTAGTCCCCGACCGTAGAGTGATGGCGTTGAGACTGCCTCTTGGGTTTGGTTGGGGTTGGGATGGAAGGTTAGAGAAATTTGAAGGTTGGTTGGTGTTGTTATTGGGAGTTGGTGGCTGGCTTGACATTTTCATCTTTGAAAGCGTGTTGGTGAGGTTGGCCAGTGGAGTATTCAAGGCATCGAATTGAGCCTTGTTGCTCTCATATCGTTTTTCCATAGCGGCTCTAAGCTCATCAACTTGATTGTTGGAAGATGGAGGAGTTTGGTCTTGGTTTTGTTGTTTATGGTGTGGTGCTTGGTACTTGGTGTGGTTGTTTTAGTTTTGGTTGGAGTGGCCTTGGTTGGCTTGGTAGTTGGTGTTGTTATGGTGGTATGGGATGAAGACTGGTTGTTGTTGTGATGAGAAGGAGAGTTGTTCCACCTTTGGTTTTGATTGCTTCCTTGTACATTATCCCTCCACCTTTGATGTTGATTACCACCTTGATGGTAATTGTTTTGGCCTTGAGGAGGGTAGGGTGGACGGTTGTTGTAATTCACATTGGTCACCACAAGAGCATATTCCTCTTGAATTTGATGGCATTGGTCGGTGTAATGTGTGGTGTTAGAGCATAAACCACAAATCCTAGGAGGGCCTTCAAGTTGAGCAACCGGAGGTGGGGCTTGGATGGCTTGGATGGAGTAGTATTCCTTTTGATGCTTTTGGATTTGTGTAAGGATGGTGGTCATATCCCCAAGTGCTTTGGCTAGACTTGATTCGGAAGGGGGTGGTTCTACCAAACCCTTAAGAGGATTACTTCTCACCCTTGTGTGTTGTGTAGCTTCGGCAACATCCTTTATCAAATTCCAAGCTTCTCCCTCTGTCTTGTTTTTCGAAAGGGAACCTCCACTAGAAGCGGTGAGCAATCTTCTATCTTCCGCACAAAGACCTCCGGTGAAGTAGCTAATAAGCAAGTGAGTGGTCATTCTGTGGTGTGGACATGACTCCAATAACCTCTTGAACTGAGACCGATACTCGTACAAACTCTCTTGGTCTCTTTGCATTATACCCGAAATCTCTTTTCGGATGTAGTCGGTCTTCTCCGGTGGGAAGAACTTATCAAGAAACTCTCTTTGCATTATACCATGTTTTTGCTTGCGCTTCAAGAGAGAAAGGGAAGGCAAAAACCATGATAGCCACCTCATCGGCTCCATGCCTTCGAGCCGTAGAACAAGCAACTTGAAAATCCTTCAAATGTTGGATGGGATCTTAAATTGCAAGTAAAATAATTCAATTAACTAAGCAAAACATGAGCAATTCCAATGAACAAGCAACATTCCACTTAATTCTATTATAAACTAAACAAGTAACTATAACTAAGGCAAATAGTTGAGAAATTTGGTTTTCAAATATGAATAATAAAACCAACTCTTGGCTAGGCATGGGAATTGGGGTCACCATCCTTGTCTAACAACTATATCTTGACAATTATGAGGAACCAAGCTCATTAAGTCTACTTCCCAAAAGTCTTAAGTACGTAATATCTACTCCTAGACTTGAAGTACGTCAAATGGCCTTGATCACATCAACCCATAAGTCCCAACCTACCTACTAATTAGATTAGTAGTGGGTTGGCGTCAATGAGTATCAAATTCACCACTAAAGGCTCCCAAATCATCAAATCCATTAGACCCAATGACTCAAGCTTACCCAATTCCCTTGACCTAGGCCAAGAGTGAAGAGGACTACTCCATAATCAAAGTAAACAATTCATCAAACACATGGTAAGCATTAACAAAAGTCATGTTCAAAATAGCAATTAAATTGAAATCTACAAGTACCCACTAACAATTATCAACATAAAATCATCGAAACAACAAAACTAAACATAGAAATCATCAATGTAATATCAACAAGTCAAGATTCACAACATTCATAAAATGGGTATAAAATGACAATTAACAAGGATTCATAAAACTATCACTGGATATAAGAAAAATTGTAACAAGGAATTCAAATTGAATAATTAAAACTAGTAATTAAGAAGATCCAATTCACAATCCAACAAGGGAAGATCAAATTAAAACTAGATCTAGAGAGGAACAAGGGTTTCTCTCTCTAGAATAACAAAAGAACCAAAAAAAACTCTAGAATTGTGTCTTAGTGTAAAAAATGATTAATCCCCCTTTTCCCCTAGCATCCTTGGGTCTTTTCCATGTAGAAACAGCTTGAAATTGGGCTTCATGAACCTCAGAAATCACCAGGCACGATTTCCTTTAATGAGGTCACGTGCAGCTTCCCACGCGTGCGCGCCAAGCGTACGCGCGCGCCGATTGCTTTTGCGATCCACGCGTGCGCGCCAAGTGCGCGTGCGCGTCGATAGGAATCTTCTGATCCACGCGAATGCATCCATCCTTGCACGTCGCTTCCAGCCACCTCATCCACGCGTGCGCGGGGAGTGCGTGGGCGCGCCACTGCTAATCCTCCCAAGATTTCAATTCTTCATGTTCCTCCCTTTTTGTACACGCTTTTCTCCTCTCTTCTAGGTCATTCCTGCCCTATAATTCCTGAAATCACTCAACAAATACATCACGGCATCGAATGCCAATAGAAGAGGATTAAAATATGGCAATTTTAAGGCAAAATAAGCATGTTTTCCATCATGGAGCAATATTGGGAAGTGAACACAAAACCATGCATTTCTTGCGAATAAGTGTGAGAAATATTGATAAAATTCCCTAAAATAAGCACAAGATAAACCACAAAATTGGGGTTTATTAGAAAGTAGAAGTTCAGAAGCAACAAAGCATCTCCACACGCTTATCTGAAATTCCCACCAATGAATTACATAAGTAACTTTATCTTATTTTTTGTTTCATTTATATTTTAATTATCAAAACCTCATAACCATTTGAATCCGCCTGAATAAGATTTACAAGGATGACCATAGCTTGCTTCAAGCCAACAATCTCCGTGGGATCGACCCTTACTCACGTAAGGTATTACTTGGACGACCCAGTGCACTTGCTGGTTAGTTGCACCGGAGTTGTGAAACAAGTGGAACACAATTCTGTGCACCAGTAAATCTCTCTCATCCTCCCATTTATGATTTGAGTAAGGGAAAAGGCTTAGATAAAATTGATGACAAAGGATTACATTTGAAAAATCTTGTGAAAAGGTGGAAGTCCTTAGAAAAAGAAGGATGTGAATATAATACGCTTTGTCAAGATCCTTGGAAGCTTCTTTACCCAGGTTGTCATCTATTTCTACATTTGAGTTGGTGAAATTTATTTCTATTAGCTTTATTATCCCACTCGAATATGGCTTGCTCGAAACAGATAGTCAACTTAGGATTCTTTGTGGGATGAAGTGCAAAAGAAAGATGTTTCGTGGATGGCATTGTAAATCAAGGCTTATTATAGTTGATACATCAAAAACAAAATATACCGGTTGGAGTAGTGCTCAATTAGAGGGGTCTAGGAGGATTATTGGGCTTTTCATTGAGAATTCATCTTGCTCGCCACCTGGATGGATTAATAATGATAAACTTCAAGACGGGTGTGTAAATAAGGTGTGGGGTCCCGGATTACAAGAAGAGGATCGACTTTGGGAGCCCCAAGCTTGTGAAAGACTCCATCAACACTTGGTGTAACTCATGAGAAATCTTAGAGTACGATGGAGAACCAAGCATTGGTGGGAGTTCCAAGAAGAATTTAAGCACAAGCCACCTTGAGAGGAGTTCCCCATATGTCCAACTTAAGGACAATAAACAAAAGTGCTAGGTGGGAGACACCCCGTCATGGTAACATCCTTCCTTTTTTTCCTTTGTAAATATTGGTAAAATTAGGCTTAATTTCATGTATAGCTTAGTTTGTTGAGTTTATTTGGTAGTTTAGTATGTCAAATAAGGTTTTATGGTGTTTTGGTAGCTGATTGGAGGTTTGGAAGGCTTGTTTTAGTGCAAGAACTTGGAAAAATGTTGAAAAATAGAGCACCAACCCAAGCATTTTCGACCGTCCAAGCGCACGCGTGCATGGCGCATCCGCGTGGATGCAAAAATTCCATCCCTAGCCAAAACCCCGAGAGTTGCGCCTGCACTGTGTAAACATTGTGCCTACAGCATAAACTAACCCACACGTGCGCGCCCCTGGCGCATACGCGTCTGTGATTCTGAATGCGCAATGCACGAACACGTCTGCATGGCGCGCGCGCATCGATTGCGCCACCTGCATCCCTGGTACATTTTCCAGAGAGTTAGGCAAACTTTGGGCTGACAATGTGCCCTGCGCCTAACCTAACCCACATGTGCGCGCACCTAGCGAGTACGCATCCTTCTGCCAATCTCCGCATCGACGCGTGGGCGTGCATGACGCATCCGCGTTGCAAAAAAAAAGAGTTTTTTTTTTCTCATCTTCCATTTTCTTTTGTTTATTCCATTTGCATACTTTTCTTCATTGCATTTTAATTTCGTTTTTATAGCTGGTTTTTATTTTTTTTTTTTGAGTTTCTTATTTTAATAATGGTGTTGCATTTTCCTACTCAATTGTTGAGAAGTCCTTGCATTATTTTGGTGCCCATTGACTTGTTTGATATTATTGGGTGATGAAACTTTTAAAATCAATGCTCAATCTTTTATGACTCTTGTGTTCTTTATGCATTGATATGACCTTATATTGTTTTTCATGGCCCACTCTTTCTTGTTCGAACTTGATGCTTTTAAATGCTCTTTATGCTTTGACTTTACTCTTGCATCAAGTATTAGTTGATATGCCTTGGCTTATATTGCTCTCTCATCTACATGCTGTAGCTACCATGTAGTAGAGAACCGTACTCTTACTTGGCATTAGCCCCCGCTTACGTTTTATTTGTTTTGATATCTCTGTTGTAGGCTTAATTGTCGTTCTTCTTTTCTCTCCTTTTAGGTTGGCCACCAAAAGAAGGAAAAAAAAAGTTTCTAAATGGGGCAACAAACAAGTTCATCCGCACAACTTTTTGAAGAAGCTCATCAGTTGTTTCAACCCGTCCACCTTGCTCTTCTGTGCATGCACTGAGGACGGTACAATCTTCAAGTGTGGGGAGGTTCGATCGATGACTGATCTCCATGGGTAACAATTTCCGTTTTCAACACCAATGTTAGCTAGTTGTTGCATTGCATGATAGGTTGCATATTAGTTAAAATTTGTACATATATATTTCTACAACTTCTTTCTTATTAGGACTACTTCGTTATGGTGATTATTTCTTTTCCAAGAAACTATTTTAGGGCACTCTACCAATTTGAAAGAAAAATTTTTGTTGAACTTGCTTGAAGAATTTATTTTTGAACATGGTTTTTGAGCTAAGAACACAAGCTTGTGAGACTTGAGCCTAATTGGGTGGTTACATTTTATAACCACTTATCTTCCTTCTTGTGCGCAATTGTTCTCTTTCTATGATTGTGATCCTTGATTTGCTTGATTCTATATGTCCATTTATGCCTTGTATTCATGTATTTATATGATTGAGGCCATTGATTCATTAGCTCAGTTATCCAAATAGCCTACCTTTTACTCTCCATTGTTAGCCAATTTTGAGCTTACGCTTAACCCAATTGTTCTTTATTTTAGCACGTTACAAGCCTAAAGTGGAAAAAAATAAATGTCCTTTATTTGGATCTTTGATTAGCTTAGGCTAGTGAGAGTGTTTATTATTCAAGTTTGGGGAGATTTGGGAACATTGGTTGGGATAAAAGGGTGTTTTGTATTTCTATATTTGGGAATTGGGTGCATAATCATGTATTAATCAAAACTTATTCCTTATGCATTGATGTTTAGTTGGAAAAAAAAGAGAAATAAAATGAGAAAAAAAAAGAAAAAGAAATAAACGTGAAAAAAGAAAAGAAAAGAAAAGAAAAATATATAGAAAAAGAAAGAAAAAAGAAAAGCAATAAAAAGGGGACAAAATGCCCCAAAGTGAAGTTCAATAAAAGTCAATGCATATGTGTGGTGATTAGAAAGAGAATGCATGAGTATGTGAAAAGTGAAGAATAGGTAGTTAGGTTAGCACCTAATTGTATAGGTTATTATATAGGTTAGGTGAGAAAGTCTAGGTTAATCAAAGATCCAAATTCTAGTCCACTTAACCATATACAATCCTACCTTGACCTTAGCCCCATTACAACCTATGAAAAGACCTCATGATGAATGTATGCCTGTATTGAATAATTGTTGATTGTTAGATGAAAAAAAAATCTTGAAAAGCATGATTAGGGGAGAATTGGGAGAATCGACCCTATACACTTGAGCGAATAGAGTGCAAACACTTCCGGTGAGGGTTCGATGCTCAATTCCTTGATTCCCGGCTTTCATGAGCGTTCTTCCTGCGAGTCTATTTGAACTTCATTTTTATACTTGAATTGGTAGGATTCATGAATCGTCATATGACCTTAGCCCTACCCGTTTATACATGATCTTGGAGGATTGATTTATTTTTGACCAAGTAGGTAGAGTCATTTTGCATTTAGTTGGATTCATTTAGAAACGATGCATATAGATAGGTTGCATTGAATAAATGTTCATATCCTTTGTTCCCTTCTTGGTTTAGCATGAGGACATGCTATGGTTTAAGTGTGGGGAGGACATGCTATGGTTTAAGTGTCGAATTTAGATGGTTTTATCATCTTTTCCCACATTTATTCAATGAAATAGCATGGTTTTGTAAATTCTCCTTTAATTGTGCATAAGAGTGAAAACATGCTTTTTAGGTCTTAAAATAGCATAATTTAATTCACCTTGATTCCATTAGATGCCTTGATATGTTTTCTAAGTAATTTCAGATTTAGGAGGCAAAGATTGGATTGAGGGAATGAAGAAAAAGCATGTAAAAATGGAGAACTCATAAAGAAATGAAGGAATCGCAAAGCTGTCAAGCCCGACCTCTTCGCACTTAATCGATCATAACTTGAGCTACAGAGGTCTAAATGAGGCGGTTCTAGTTGCGTTGAAAAGCTAACATTTGGGGCTTCAAAATGATATAAGATTTGCCATAGTTTTCTGCGTACGGGAACATGCACATGCACTGTAAGCATACGCGCTCGTGATGGCACGTGATTCACTAATTGCAACTTGTGGCCAGCGATTTTCTGAAGCATTTTGGGCCCAATCCAACTCATTTCTATTTCTATTTAACTCAAGGATTGAAGGGGAATCAACATCTTTAGTCATAGTTTAGTTTTAGAAGTAGTTAGAGTTAGTTTCTAAAAAGAGAAGCTCTCTTTTCTCTCTAGAATTAGGATTAGGTTAGATTAGAAATTCTTAGATCTAGGTTAATTTCATGCTTTGATTCACTCTTCCTTTTGTAATTCTTGTTCTTCTACATCTCTTCTCTCTAGTTTAGTATTTAATTCTTGTAATTCTCTACTTCGATGTTGATGCACTTTTGTTTCTCCTATTTTCCTTTTAATGTAATTCATGTTTTGATTTCCTTTATTGCTTAATTGAATTGTTGTTATTGATCTCCTTGCAATTGAGTAGTGTAGATTTACTTTTATTGCACTCTTATTATGCTTTTCCATTTATGCCTTCCAAGTGTTTGATAAAATGCATGGTTGGATTTTAGAGTAGAATTTTATGCTCTTGGCTTGGGATGGTAACTTAGGAACTCTTGAGCCACTAATGTCCAAGTAATTGATGATTGGGAGCCATTGACTCTAGTTCTCACTAGTTGATTTGGTGGAGAGCTAGGAATTATGGACTTGGAT
Organism: Arachis ipaensis; assembly: GCF_059453495.1. Taxonomy (NCBI): domain Eukaryota; kingdom Viridiplantae; phylum Streptophyta; class Magnoliopsida; order Fabales; family Fabaceae; genus Arachis; species Arachis ipaensis. The sequence goes on along the minus strand of NC_142442.1, from coordinate 90,257,555 downwards.
TGATATAGCTCATTTGACTTTCCTTTACTAGTTAGAGGATGATTTAATGGGATTGATCCTTGCCAATTCTCATGTTGTGGTTAGTGATAAGGATAGAGATCCTTGACCACCAAACCTTGCCAAGACCGTTTTGTCATTTAAATTTCATTGCCATTTACTTTTCTTGTTTCTCATCTAAAACCTCAAAAATATATAACTCATAACCAATAACAAGAACACTACCCTGCAATTCCTTTGAGAGACGACCCGAGGTTTAAATACTTTAGTTATTAGGATTATTAGATGTTTGTTACTTGTGGAAAAAAATTTTTGTATGAAAGGATTATTGTTGGTTTAGAAACTATACTTGAAACAAGATTTTATTAGTGAAATTCTATACCATCAATTTTTCGTTCATCAACAGTTCCCACACTTTGAACTTGGTATGTTGTACGTGTTCACTTTATCCGAGCTACATCTAGCTCGAGAGCAATCCTCCTCTTCTCGTCCTCTCTTATTGGTAGGACCGCACCACGATATACCTTACCCAGATTCTTCTTACACATATTAGACGGACTTAGATCTTGCTCAGTGCCTTCTTATTCCCGCACTTCTGACTGAGCCCATGTCCGATGACCTCTAGGAGCACGAGACAGTAGCTACTCAGGCTGACTCTTCTGATGAGTTCCCCACTTGGGTTGATCAGTTAGATGAGGACTCCGAGTCTGATAAGGAGCCTTTTCCCGAGGGGTTTTGGACCACTTTCCAAGAAGATGTTCGGAGATCACCCCAGAGATAGACATAGAGGATCCTCTACTCCTTTTGATTATTTGTAGTATTATTTTCCCTTGCTTTTGTAGTATTTTTTTAGAGGGATAGGACCTTTCTGTAGTCCGATTCTAGTTTAGGGAACCTGTGTGAGGGTAGGGACTAATTTGCTTATTTTGTTTATGTATATATGCCTAGATGCATGATGAACGGATATTTTATACGCTTTTTGGCATCATTTTCATATAGTTTTTAGCATGTTTTGTTTAATTTCTATTAAGTTTTTATAGGTTTTAGTGTTAAATTCACATTTTTGGATTCTTCTTTGAGTTTGTGTGTTTTTATGCAATTTTAGGTATTTTCTGGCTAAAGTTGTGGAGCTGGAGCAAAAGTTAGCAAAAGTCTGATTCAGAGACAGAGAAAGCACTGCTGATGCTGTCCGAATCTGACCTCCTTGCACACGAAAGAACTTTTCTGGAGCTAACAAATTCCAAATGGAGCATTTTCAATGGATATGGAAAGCTGACTTCCAGAGCTTTCCAGCAAGTCTATACTTTGCTCCATATTAGAAGGCCCAAAACTGGCATCCAACGCCAGCCTCTTGCCCCCTTTCAGGCGTCCAGCTCCCAAGGAGTAGAGACCAGCGTCCAAACGCCTAGAGAGGACCCCCTAGCCAGCGTTCAACATCCTTGAGGCCCCATAGCACGTGGATCTCATCCAAGCTCGGCCCAAACACTCACCAAGTGGGCCCTAAAAGTGGATTTTAACACTAAAAGATTGTTTTACCCTTTCTTATGTAATCCTTAGTCATTAGCTTAGTATATAAAGAACTTTTACACCTCTCATTGAGGGAGGTCTACCATGTTATGTTTCTATCATTGTGTTTTCGTATCAGTATGAGGTTTTAAACCTCCTAGGTTGTGGGGAGGAGCCCTGCTAAGTTCTATGAATTAATAAAAGTATTACTGTTTTTCTTCAATCCGTATTTGATTCCCTATTCTAAGATGTATCTTCATTCTTCATCAATATGAATACGTTGAACTAGCATAAGGTTATCACATTCTATATGGGTTCAGAGTGCGTCTTTGATCGGACAATGATGAACCATCAGTTTGATTACACATCCCTTAGACGGCTAATCCACGACTTCGTTGGGGACTTCTCGAGACACCAGTTCAGCTAATTTACGAGGAGATTAGGGTCTTTGTGGTAGAGGCTAGAACCCAAAGGCGCAGCATCCTCTAATCCGGAAGATCCGACCTTGTCTGTGGCATTTTGAGTAGGATCACTAAAGAGAATGGACTGCAGGAGCTTCACCCTCAATTAGAATGGATCCACACTAACCCTGGGGTTCAGATCTAGAGGAGTATTGGCGGCTGCTCAAACCAGCATCAATCACATACATCTTACTATAGAAGAAATCATTCACAATTGAAGAAGACAGTAATACCAGAGGTAATCCAGAAGGACAAGGCATCTCCAAGCCTTAATTTCTTTATCCCTGCATACATTCATCTAGGTTTTAAGATTATCATTATAATTCCATCTTCTAAATTAAAATCAACAACTCTTCTATCCACCTGACTAAGACCTGCAAGATAACCATATCTTGCTTCAAACCACAATCCTCATGGGATCGATCCTGACTCACTCAGGTATTACTTGGATGACAATTTCACTTGCTGGTTCAGTTGTACGAAGTGTGGGGATTTGTGCACCAATGTAGTACATGGTATTTTGATCCTTAGCATGTATCCCCAAACTTAACTTATGTTGATATATGTGTATATTTTCTATTTTCATGTATCTATTCGTGATGCTACTTTAAGCATTAACTTTGTAAAAAATTAAATGATATTTTATGAAAAATAGTTTAATCACGCTAATCTGATGAATGGTTATAATAACACCTGATAATGAATTTCTGAGACTAGAGCCAACTAGGTCCATACAACAAGTAACACCTAAATATTTTCCATTGGTCATGACGTGTCAGAAGTTAGGTTCTTATAGAAACCGTATAAACTATTCTTTTAAAAACCAGAAATACTTTTTGTTTGAAAATACACATACATACGTATAAATCAATCACAACCACTTAAATATAATATATATATAATAACTATGTTCTTTATGTAATAACTTACAAACATAACCATCACGACTCCTAACCCTCTTCACAAGATACAAAATCAATGGCGAGGGAAAAGTAAATAATAACTAAACTAATATAATACAATATCGTATAAGCAAAATGCAATTAAACTTTTCATAAGCTTCTTCATCCGATTCCTGAAATAGATAAAGCTGTAGGAGGCGAGAACCTAACCATATGGTCTTACCACAGATTTTCAGAATTATCATAAGTAGATATTTAAAAAGAAAACTGTTTTCAAGCACTGTGATCATCACTTGTCTTATGAATATTTTGAAAACCATGGTTTAACATCCAAAATTCCAAAACCTTCTTAAAAGAAATAAATTAATTATCAAAAATCCAAAACTTTCTTTTCTTATAAGAAATATCTTAAAAGTTTCATAGACTGTATGAATAACCAACCTGTTCCAAGCATAAGTTCATTCAGTCTAGGCTGAACCAGCTTGATTTTTCATACATAACTAAACCTTAATCAAAAACCAATCACGACCTTCAGCTTATCACATAATCAATCAACACTATCAACTCATCACCAATACTCAATATTAAAAGTACCATATCAGAAACAACCCTTAGTGTCTCTTCCACCAGCCAGAGGGATCTCTCAGAAATAACCACAGGCAAAATAGTCAAGAAAAGCACAAGTATAGATAGCAATTACAGAAAATAGCTCAAATAGCAATTAATAACAGTTAAGCAACTAGGCAAACTAAAACAAATGCAAACTCAAACAGCATACAAATGCATATGATGCATATCAGCCCTACGACTGACGATATCATCTGTCGGTTATATAGCCAAACTCGATATGTCATGGTAGCTAACCATGGATAGAAACACCCCATCAAGGAGTATGTGGGTCTGAGCCACAACCCCCTTGCTACTACCCGCTTAACCCAGAGCAAGTAGAATAATCATTTCTACTGCTACTACCCAATCGGGTAAACCCTAAACTCAACCTGGAGCGAGTGGAATAATCCACTACTACTTCTACTATCTAGGCGTCACAATCACTGACCCAGATTAAGTGGAACGAGCCACGACCCTTGCTACTGCCCAGGTATCTCAATCAAATTAAATTTCCTTTTCAAATTGATTCTCAATATCATTCAATTAAAATTTAAAAATCATACTTTAAAATCAATCCTTATCATCCTTCATTCAAATTCAATCATCATCATTCCTCATTATCGCACTCAATCTCGTCACACCTCTAATTCCATTCATCAACAATTTCAAACTCAAAACATAATTCATTCTTTTTTAAATAAATCAAATTCAAAACGTAGTCTTTTTTTTAAAAACTCAAAAATCAAATCATATAACCCTTAAATCCAAATATTCTTAAATAACCATTTCAAAAGAAGCCTCCAATTCTTATAAAAATTCCAGTAGCATCCTCTCTAAAACTTGGAATTTGTCACCCTCCAAGGGTCCCAACCAAACCATTTCTCAAACTATTTCCAAATAATTTTCAAAAATCCAGCGTCTTACACATACAAGAAGTTAAATTCCACCAACTTGTTCTCTTAATTATTAACTAATATTTAGTATATGTGCTTGTGCCTTGTTAGAGTGTTACCGATTTTATAGTTAAATTTTTCTTTTTAAAACATTTAGGCGAACAAAGAGAATAATAATAATAATAATTAAATAAACACAAGCTGAAATATAAAGAAACATAAGAAACAGATAGCTCAATTAATAATGTATATCATATATGCGAAACATGTAGTGTTATACAAAAGATCAACTTAGTATACATCCTCGACAACCTTTATATAGATAATATATACACGACACCCCAGGCCAGGCCCATACAAAAAGCCGCTAAGCTGACTCCCAGTTTAGTCTAACTACTCTATAGCTCCTAACTCTCGGGTGTACTAACACAAGTGAGAGCCTAATCATAAGTCAATGATATATTGGAGTGCAATAAAAAACATGCTCCTACTGCAGTCAGACTGTCATCACACGTGGCCGTTAGATAAGTCACTGTGGTGCTCATCCATCTCCTCATCCTGCTCGATCTCTATGTCTGGGTCCTCTTCCTCCTCATAGTTAGAAACTACAACAATAACCCCAGAACCACCAGAAATACTACTATCACTACTCACAAATCCATTTTCAGGCACAGGTCCATTCGCATGGATTAGTACAACTCCATTATCTGATAGTGCCTACTGATCATCTGGCCGAAGGTCTAAAATAGGCTCAGGAGCAAAGTCCTACTCTGGAATAAGCTGAAAAAATTTTTTTGAAATTTTTTTTCTTTTTTTTTGAAAAGAAAACAAACAACACAAACAAAAGATAAACTAAACCTTAAAAGGTACATAATCTAAGCAACAAAATAGTCCGATAGTTTGTCAATCTCAGAACAATCCCCGGCAACAACACCAAAAACTTGGTGCGCGAAATTGAACTCCGCAAGTTTTGCACAAATAGACCGGCAAGTGCATCGGGTCGTCCAAGTATTACCTCAGGTGAGGGAGGGTCGATCCCACAGAGATTGTTGGATTGAACAAGCAATGGCTATCTTGTAGAACTTAGTCAGGCGGATAGAAAATATAGTTGTTGTGTAAAACGCATAAAAATAGAATAAATAAAGTGTTACTGGATAGGTGTAAAATCAATGATAAGAGAATGGTTGAGGCTTCGGAGATGCTTCTTCCTTCAGGATTAACTTTTTTCATTATCTTTTTCAACTTCTGATGATGCATTCCATGGCAGGTTGTAAGTGGCTAACGCCAGGTCAGTGGTCATTAATCTCCTCTGCTTCAGATCAAACGCGAGATCAGTGGTCATCCAATCTGAACGGGGGTGAAGCTCCTGCAGTCCATTCTTTTAGTGATCCTACTCAAAACGCCACAGAAAAGGTCGGATCTTCTGGATCAGAGAATACTGCTTCATGATTCTAGCCTATACCACAAAGGCCGTAATCGCCCCGTACCTCGGCTGAACTGATGTCTCTAAGTACCCAATGAAGTCACGGATTAGCCATCTAAGAGATGTATAGTCAAGCTTGTGGTTCAATACTATCCCATCAAGGACTCGTAAGAACCCATGTAGAATAGGGATCACGGTCAAGTTACACTCCCAATTCATTAGGATGAAGAATGAAGATTGATAAACTACTATTTAATGGTTTATCTTGTGTTCAATTGAGTGGTTTTTATCAAGTCCTTGCACACTTATTCAAATGATTTTCATGATTTTACAATTCCTTTCTAGTGTTATTCTATGGTTGAAAACTTGCTTCCTAGAGTCTTTAATTTGTGTATTTTAATTCTCTTTCATACCATTCGATACCGTGATCTGTGTGTTAAGTTTTTATAGTGCAGGAATGGCTTAGAGAATGGAGGGGAAGCTTGCAAAAATGGAAGGAACACAAGAAACTAAGGAGATAACCAGTGAGCATTAACGCGCACGTATAGCTCACGCGTGCGCGCGATATGGAGAAATTTGCAGCGATGCGTGCGCGTACCTGACGCATACGCATGGATTGGAATTTACATGAAGAAGCGTGCGTATGCCTGACGTGTATGCATGTGCGTGCCTGACGCCTACGCGTGACACGACAAGACGACCAGCGACGCGTACGCGTGACTGACGCGTACGCGTGACATGTGCGATCTGAAGAAAATTCAGAAAATGCTGGGGGCGATTTTGGGTCGAGTTTTGACCCAGTTTTCGGCCCGGAAACACAGACTAGAGCCAGGAAACATGCAGAGACTCAAGACACATTCTCATTAGGATAGTTTTTAGTTTTTAGATCGGAATCTAGAGAGAACTACTCCTCCTCTAGGTTTTCTTTACATTCATAGATTTCTTGTTTTATGCTTTTGCTTTGGATATTGAGAGAGTCATCACCTCCGTTGAAGTTACTATTCTAGTTTGTTTCCTTATTCCTTTACTCTTTTGATTACTTATTAATCATGTTCAGATAGGTATGTTGCATTTTGGATTTATTAATACAGATAACTACTTTTACATTTAATTAATTTTAAATCCCTATTTTATTTAATTTATTATGTCATCTTCTTATATTTTTGGGAGCGTTATATACATGTCAATGGAGTAGATTCCCAACTTGACATGGGGTTGATTAAGAGGAGACACTTGAGTTGGAATGCTCAAGTGATTAGTTAAATTGGAAGTTGTTGGCTAATTCTCTATTTACTAATGCTAGTGCTTCCCAAGGGAGAGGACTAGGATTTGCGAATAAGAGTTAGCTCAATCACTTGACTTTCCTTTATTTAGTAAGGGTTAACTAAGTAAAAATAACAACCTCTTTATACTACACTTGAGAGAATTCTAACAAGGATAGAACTTCCAATTAATCATTCCCCCAGTCAAGGCTTTTTATTTTGAATAATATAATTCTCATTTAATTTTCATTGCACTAAATTACAATTATTTATTTTTCTGTCACTCGACTATCAAAATTTCTCGGAAAACTCCTGATTAATAAGATAGCACCCGTTTGTCAACTCATTGGGAGACGACCTTGGACTCATACTCCCGGTATTTTTATTCTAATTTTGTGACAACCTTTCTAAATTGATGAGCGAATTTTTGCTGGTTAAGAACTATACTCGCAATGTATTTCCTATATTGATTTCTTAATCAGTCAATTTCCGCCCTTCATCAATTTTTAGCACCGTTGTTGGGGAGTTGCAATTGTGTGCTAAATTATTAGTTGGTGTAAATAATTTTAATTTCATTTATTTGCGTATTTTATTTTATTTTACTACCATGACCTATAAGTTTCTCTCATTGAATGACGCGTTCACTGCCTGTTCCGAGCTTAGCCGCATTTGATCCTGAAATTGAAAGAACTCTTTCACGTATTAGGCGAGCTCAGCATCAGTTAGCCTCTGAGGGTGGTGAAGTGATTGTTATCAATTCACCAGTCTCATCTGAGGGCGAATCTGAACCGCCATCTGAGGGAAAAATAAGCTCCTCTACTACTAATTTAGTTGATTTACGTGCAGGTAACATGGCAGCACCCAGGAGGATCACTCTCTAGGAGGCAGGAGCCCTAGATTTTACACTGCAACCGTATCAAGTGCGTCATCCAAATTTGGCTGCAGATTTTAAACTGAAGACTGCGCTAATCAACTTGATGCCTAAGTTTCATGGCTTACCTGCTCAGGAGCCTATCAAGCACCTCAGGGATTTTCCAGCTGAAGTTACAGACAGATTGAGGAAAGAGATTTCCTGCATCATTCAAGGTGAATCGGAGACTCTTTTTGAGTACTGGGAGCGCTTCAAGAATCATCTGGACGCATGCCCCCACCACAAGATTGACAAGTTGGTATTGATCAGCTACTTCACTCAAGGCATGAAGCCTCGGGATAAGACTACATTGGATGGTTCTAGTAATGGTTCCCTGAAAAAGTACAAGACTGTAGATGAAGCATGGCAACTGATCAGCGACCTAGCTGAGTCCACTCGGAATCACAGGCATAGGAATAGCCACTCAAAGGCTATTGCAGAGGTTTTCTCTAGCAGTGAGACTACTGCCATCACACAGGCTATATGTGAAATGACCAACCTACTGAAGCAGATGCAATTAAATCAACAACAAACTCAGCCTCCCCTACCACAACAAAGCCAACAGTTGGTTCTCCAAAGAGTATGCAGAATTTGTGCTGATAATAGTCATTACACTGATGAGTGCCCACAGCTCCAACAAGAAGACAACACGTTGGCAGCTACTCATAACTTCTATGACCGCCCGAATCAAGGATACAATCAACAAGGCGGCAACTACAACCAAGGTGGAAAATATAACCAAGGGTGGCAGGACAACTCCAACCATGGCTGGAGGGACAACTATAACAGAGGAGGCAGAGACAACCAGGGAAATCAGAGGTGGAATAACAATAACAATCAACAGAACCGGAATCACCAGAACTATTCCTATCAACAGCAGAATCCGAACCAGCCTTACAGAGCACCTCACCTTAGGCAGTCCCAAGGGCCCCAGCACAACCAACAACAGGTCCCTCAGATCACTTATCCTCCTTCCTCATCGAATGATGAGATGCTTCGTTCTCCTGCACAAGGACAACAAGAGATGCAGACTACACTGAACTCTACTTTAAATGGTCTGAATGCCACTTTACAAGCTCTCGTCTCCCGGAGATTCATTACCTACTCCCACCAACTAGCCTTCAAACTCCAGTGGAATTCCTTCTCAACCCTTACCTAACCCCAAGGGTGGTATCAATACCATCACTTTGAGGTCCGGAACCACACTATAAGAGAAGAAATCATGAGGAGCCAAGCCCACCAGAACACGCCCCAGTTGAGGACGTGGTAGAAGTGAAGGATGTTGAAGAGGAAGAGGAAGTACAAGACATGGTTGAAGAAGAAGTAGCCCAGCCAAGGAATGGAGCACCAAAGGTCGCAGAAACTGTAAGTGGCGCCATTCCTATTCCATTTCCACACCTTGCAAGGAAGTCCAGGAAGGAGATAGAACTTGATCCCAAAATGGTAGAAATTTTCAAAAAGGTTGAGGTAACTGTTCCCCTTTTTGATGTTATTCAACAAGTACCTAAATATGCAAAGTTTGTGAAGGATTTATGCATACAAAAAGATAAAATTAATGAATTAGAAACTATTTCTTTAGGTAGTTCTATATCTATTTTAATGGGAGGTATACTTGAAAAATGTAGTGATCCAAGTCCATGCATGGTTAACTGTACCATTCAGGGTGTAATATTTTTTGACTGCATGTGTGATTTATGAGCGTGCGTGAGTATTATGCCATTGTGTATATATGATGCTTTGAGGCTCCCTCCCTTAAAAGGGTCGGTAGCTCATTTTGTATTAGCAGATAAAAGCATTATTACAGTGGTTGGAATTGCTGAAGACGTGCTGGTGAGCATTAAGGGGCTCACATTTCCCATTGATTTCTATATCTTAGAGACGCCCCCTAATGATTCAGGAAGACCATCATCAATCCTGCTTCAAAGCCCATTCTTGAAACTTCAAAGTTCAAGCTAGATGCATTCTCAGGAACTTACTCTTTCGAGATAGATGGCAGAGCAGTGAGTTTCAGTTTAAATGAAGCTATGAAGCACCCTCCAGAGGATCATTCTATCTTCCAGTGTGACATCATTGATGAAACTATAGCTGCAGTTCACCAAGAAGAAGTAAAAGAGACGCACATGGAGCAAGATCCAAGTGTGGAGACACCCTCTGAACACAATGAGGACACTTTGCCATTATCATTAGCTCCAGATGATCTAGAGCCTAGCCATGAGCATAAATTGGAATTAAAACCCCTCCCACCCCACCTCAAGTATGCTTACCTTGAGGATAATCAGAAGCTCCCAGTTATCATTGCAAGGGAACTCACTTCCCAGCAAGAGGAGCAGCTGCTTAATGTGCTGAAAAGACACAAGAAAGCAATTGGGTAGGGCTTGGCGGATATAGTAGGCATCAGCCCTCAAGTTTGTGAGCACAGAATATTCTTGGAAGAGGGAGCAAGGCCTGTCCGTCAACCCCAAAGAAGATTGAATCCCACCATCTTAGAAGTTGTCAAGAAAGAAGTGACCAGGCTACTTGAAGCTGATATCATCTACCCAATCTCAAACAGTGAATGGGTCAGTCCAGTACAAGTGGTGCCCAAGAAATCTGGCGTCACAACAGTGAAGAATGAGCATGGAAAGCTCCTCACAACTAGAGTGCAGAATTCATGGAGAGTTTACATTGATTACATGCGTCTCAATCAAGCTACTCGCAAGGATCACTACCCCTTGCCATTTATTGATCAGATGCTTGATCGCCTGTCAGGTAAATTCCATTACTAATTTTTAGATTGTTATACAGGCTATTTTCAAATTCATATAGCTCCTGAAGATCAGGAAAAGACTACTTTTACATGTCCCTTTGGAACGTCTGCATATAAGAGGATGCCTTTTGGTTTATGTAATGCACCGGCTACTTTCCAAAGATGCATGATGAGTATCTTTTCAGATCTTATTGAGAGCTGTATGGAAGTTTTTATGGATGATTTTAGCGTATATGGTGATTCCTTTAACCTTTGCTTGGATAATTTAGATAGAGTATTAGACAGGTGTGTTAGTTCAAACCTTGTATTGAATTTTGAAAAATGTCATTTTATGGTAAAACAAGGGATTGTTCTAGGACATGTTGTTTCTAATACTGGTATTTCTGTAGATCCAGCAAAGGTAGATGTCATTTCTAGTTTTCCTTACCCCTCCTCCGTGAGGGAAGTCTGTTCGCTCCTTGGTCATGCAGGTTTTTACCGGAGATTTATTAAGGATTTCAATAAGGTAGCATTATGCTTAGAAAGGAAGTGGAGATTTACACAATTGCATTATGCTTGGAAAGGAAGTGGAGATTCATCATCTGATTTCTTGTGAGATTTACACAATTGCAAACAAGAATTCCACTGAAGCCAAACTAGCCTACCCAAGCTTAATTTCTCTGCTATGTAAAGATCCTGGGGTGAGGATGGGAGTAGATGAATTCATCCCAATCGAACACCCAATCACCAAGAAGTCAATGGAAGGACAAGTGCAAGACAACTCCATAAAAAGGAGGGCGCAGGAGTTCCTCCCAGAAATTCTTGAAATTGACTACTGGACCCGCCTAGAAGCATCTATTACCAAGCTGCAAGAAGCTATGGAACAACTTAAGGAAGAACAGTAGAATCAAAACTACATGCTCTGCAAACTGCTGAAGGAATAGGAGAAGCCAGGGCGTGAGCTACAGGAGCTGAAGCGCCAGAAGCTCTCCCTTGAAGGACCAAGCACCCCACAGATTGAGGGAGCATCCACTTCTCAAGATCAAGGTTGTTGAGTCCTAACTCTGTGATAATCTTTATTATTAAGAGTCTATTTTAAGAGTCATTTACTTTTTTGTTTTTTTACTTTTCTGTCTTCAATTATTATTAGTTTGGTCTTATATTTATTTTTTAGTCTTATTGTTATTCCATGATTAATAAAATTTAAAGTTTATGTCTTAAAGCTATGAATGTCCTATGAATCCATCACCTTTCTTAAATAAAATGTGTTTCTATTTGAAAAAGAAAAAGAAGTACGTGAATTTCAAATTTTAAAACAGTTTAATTATTTTGATGTGGTGGTAATACTCTTATTTTCTGAATGAATGCTTGAACAGTGCATATGTTTGAATTTGTTGTTTATGAATGTTAAAATTGTTGTCTCTTGAAAGAATGATGGAAAAGGTGAAGTGTTATTGATAATCTGAAAAATCAAAAAATTGATTCTTGAAGCAAGAAAAAGCAGTGAATAGAAAAAAAAAAGGAGACAAGAAGAAAGAAAAAGCAAGCAGAAGAAGCCAATAGCCCTTTAAACCAAAAGGAAAGGGTAATAAAAAGAATCCAAGGCTTTGAGCATCAGTGGATAGGAGGGTCCTCAGGAATAAAATCCTGGCCTAAGCGGCTAAACCAAGCTGTCCCTAACCATGTGCTTGTGGCGTGAAGGTGTCAAGTGAAAACTTGAGACTGAGCGGTTAAAGTCGTGGTCCAAAGAAAAAAGAGTGTGCTTAAGAGCTCTGGACACCTCTAATTGGGGACTCTAGCAAAGCTGAGTCACAATCTGAAAAGGTTCACCCAGTTATGTGTCTGTGGCATTTATGTATCCGGTGGTAATACTGGAAAACAAAATGCTTAGGGTCACGGCCAAGACTCATAAAGTAGCTGTGTTCAAGAATCAACATACTTAACTAGGAGAATCAATAACACTATCAGGATTCTGAGTTCCTATAGAAGCCAATCATTCTGAACTTCAAAGGATAAAGTGAGATGCCAAAACTGTTCAGAGGCAAAAACCTAAAAGCCCCGCTTGTCTAATTAATACTGATCTTCATAGATATTTTTGGAATTCATTGTATATTCTCTTCTTTTTATCCTATTTGATTTTCAGTTGCTTGGGGACAAGCAACAATTTAAGTTTGGTGTTGTGATGAGCGGATAATTCATACGCTTTTTGGCACTATTTTTAGTATGTTTTTAGTATATTTTAGTTAGTTTTTATTTAAAATTCACTTTTCTGGACTTTACTATGAGTTTGCATATTTTTCTGTGATTTCAGGTATTTTCTGGCTGAAATTGAGGGACCTGAGCAAAAATCTGATTCAGAGGCTGAAAAAGGACTGCAGATGCTGTTGGATTCTGACCTCCCTGCACTCGAAGTGGATTTTCTGAAGCTACAGAGGCCCAATTGGCGGGATCTCAATTGCGTTGGAAAGTCAGCTTAAGAATTCTGTCGTTCAACACCAGAACTGGCATAAAAGCTGGAGTTAAATGACCAAACTGGCACAAAAGCTGGCATTTAACTCCAAGAAAAGTCTCTACACATGAAAGCTTCAATGCTCAGCCCAAGCATACACCAAGTGGGCCCCATAAGTGGATTTTTACACTAAACACCCTAGCTTACTCATTTTCTGTAACCCTAGGTCACTAGTTTACTATAAAAATTACTTTTAGTAATTCATCTTGTACCTCATGACATTTTACACATTTCATATTGTATCTTCTACGGCATGAGTCTCTAAACCCCATTGTTGGGGGTGAGGAGCTCTGCTGTTCTTCATGAATTAATGCAATTACTACTGTCTTCCATTCTATCATGCTTGCTTCTATTCTAAGATATTCATTCGCACTTCAACTTGATGAATGTGATGATCCGTGACACTCATCATCATTCTCACCTATGAACACGTGCCTAACAACCACCTCCGTTCTACATGCAAGCAATCTTGAATGTGTATCTCTTGGGTTTCTAATCTAAGATTGAAACCTTCGTGGTATAGGCTAGAATTACTGGCGGCCATTCCTGAGATCTGGAAAGTCTAAACCTTGTCTGTGGTATTCCGAGTAGGATCTGGGAAGGAATGACTGTGACGAGCTTCAAACTCGTGAGTGTTGGGCATGTGATAGATGCAAAAGGATCAATAGATCCTATTCCAACATGATCGAGAACCAACAGCTGATTAGCCGTGCGGTGACAGCGCATTTGGAACATTTTCACTGAGAAGATGGGAAGTAGCCATTGACAACGGTGATGCCCAACATAAAGCTTGCCATGGAAGGAGCCTTGCGTGCATAAGAAAGAAGACAGTAGAAAAGCAGAGATTCAGAAGACAAAGCATCTCCAAAACCTCAACCTATTCTCCATTACTGCATAACAAGTATTTATTTCATGTTCTTCTACTTTTTACAATTAAATCTGAGAATTATTGATATCCTGACTAAGAGTTACAAGATAACCATAGCTTGCTTCAAGCCGACAATCTCCGTGGGATCGACCCTTACTCACGTAAGGTATTACTTGGATGACCCAGTGCACTTGCTGGTTAGTTGTGCGGAATTGCAAAAGTGTGATTGTGATTTTGTGCACCAAAGGCCATCAATATACCCCACAGGGCCGAACCTGTAGAGGAAGAAACGTCAGTGATTTCCAGTGAGGAGGACCTCAATGGACATCCACTGGCCTCAAAGGAGTTCCCTAATAAGGAACCAAAGGAATCTAAGGCTCATATAGAGACCATAGAGATTCCACTGAACTTACTGTTGCCATTCATGAGCTCTGATGAGTATTATTCCACTGAAGATGATGAAGATATTATTGAAGAGCAAGTTGCTCAATATCTAGGAGCAATCATGAAGCTGAATGCCAAGTTATTTGGTAATGAGACTTGGGAAGATAAATCTTCATTGCTCATCAATTAACAGAATGATCTGGTTCAACTGAAATTACCTCAGAAGAAACAGGATCCTGGAAAGTTCTTAATACCTTGTACCATAGGCACTATGACCTTTGAGAAGGCTCTGTGTGACTCGGGGTCAGGGATAAACCTCATGCCCCTCTTTGTAATGGAGAAACTAGGGATCTTTGAGGTGCAAACTGCAAGAATCTCACTAGAAATGGCAGACAATTCAAGGAAACAGGCTTATAGACTTGTAGAGGATGTCTTGGTGAAGGTTGAAGGCCTGAACATCCCTGCTGATTTCATAATCCTAGACACTGGGAACAATGAGGAAGAATCCATCATCCTAGAAAGACCCTTCCTTGCCACAGCAAGAGCTGTGATTGATGTGGACAGAGGAGAGCTAGTCCTTCAATTGAATGAAGACTACTTTGTGTTTAAGGCTCAAGGATCTTCTTCTGTAACCATGGAGAGGAAACATGAAAAGCTTCTCTCAATACAGAGTCAAACAAAGCTCCCACACTCAACTTCTAAGTTTGGTGTTGGGAGGCCACCACTAAGCTCTGAATCTCTGTGAGGCTCTCTAGGAGCTCACTGTCAAGCTATTGACATTAAAGAAGTGCTTATTAGGAGGCAACCCAATGTTATTTAATTATATTTATTTATTTTCCATTGCTATTTTATGTTTTCTTTAGGTTGATGATCATGTGAAGTCACAAAAACAATTGAAAAATCAAAAACAGAATAAAAAACAGCATCAAAAATAGCACACCCTGGAGAACAAGCTTACTAGCGTTTAAATGCCAGTAAGGATAGCAGAATGGGCGTTTAACGCCCAGCCTAGCAGCATTGTGGGCATTAAGAGCCAGAAATAGGCAGCAGAGTGGTGTTTAACGCCAGAAAAGGTAGCAGGACTGGCGTTTAACGCCAAGAAAGGTAGTAGAACTGGCATTAAACGCCATATTTGGCACAAAACGGGCATTTAAATGCCAGAATAGTGCAGAGACTCGAATCCCTTGACACCTCAAGATCTGTGGACCCCACAGGATCTCCACCTACCCCACCTCTTCTTCTCTCCTCTTCACACCTTTTCAAAACACTCTTCCCCAAATACCCTTGACCAATCCCATCAATACCTTTTCTCCACAACCTCTTCACCACTCACATCCATCTATCATTAAACCCCACCTACCTCACCATTTAAATTCAAACAATTTCCCTCCCAAACCTAACCCCTCATACACGGCTACCCTCTCTCCCTTACCCTATAAATACCCCTCCTTACCACCTTTATTTTCTCACATCATACACACTTAACCCCCATTGGCTGAATCCACTCCTCACCTCCATCTCCTCCATTTCTTCTTCTTCTACTCCTTTCTTTCTTCTTTTGCTCGAGGATGAGCAAACCTCTTAAGTTTGGTGTGGAAAAAGCATTGCTTTTTTGTTTTCCATAACCATTAATGGCACCTAAGGTCGGAGAAACCTCTAGAAAGAGGAAAGGCAAGACAATTGCTTCCACCTCTGAGTCATGGGAAATGGAGAGATTCATCTCAAAAGTGCATCAAGACCACTTCTATGAAGTTGTGGCCAAGAAAAAGGTGATCCCCGAGGTCCCCTTCAATCTCAAAAAGAGTGAATATCCGGGGATCCGACATGAAGTTCGAAGAAGAGGTTAGGAAATTCTCACCAATCCCATTCAACAAGTCGGGATCTTAATGGTTCAAGAGTTCTATGCTAATGCATGGATCAATAAGAACCATGACCAAGGTGTGAACCCGAACCCAAAGAATTGGCTCACAATGGTTTGGGGAAATTACTTGAATTTCAGTCCGGAAAATGTGAGGTTAGCATTTAACTTGCCAATGATGCAAGGAGATCCTCACCCTTTCACTAGAAGGGTCAACTTTGACTAAAGGTTAGACCAAGTCCTTAGTGACATTTGTGTGGAAGGTGCTCAATGGAAGAGAGACTCAAGAGGCAAGCCGGTTCAACTAAGAAGGCTTGACCTCAAGCCCGTTGCTAGGGGATGGTTGGAGTTTATCCAACGCTCTATAATTCCTACTAGCAACAGGTCTGAAGTTATTATAGACCTGGCTATCATGATCCATAGTATCATGATTGGAGAGGAAGTAGAAGTTCATGAGATCATATCCTTAGAACTCTACAAGGTGGCGGACAAGCCCTCCATTTTGGTAAGGTTAGCCTTCCCTCATCTCATTTGTCACCTATGCAATTCAGCTGGAGTTGTCATAGAGGAAGAAACCCTTATTGAAGAGGACAAGTCCATCACTAAGAAAAGGATGGAGCAAACAAGAGAGCACACTCATGGACCTCAACAAGAGCATGAGGAAATTCCTCATCATGAAATCTCTGAGATGCCTCAAGGGATGCACTTTCCTCCACAAAACTATTGGGAGCAAATCAACACCTTCTTAGGAGAATTGAGTTCCAACATAGGGCAACTAAGGATGGAGCACCAAGAGCATTCCATCCTCCTCCATGAAATTAGAGAAGACCAAAGAGCCATGAGGGAGGAGCAACAAAGGCAAGGAAGAGACATAGAGGAGCTCAAGCACTCCATAAGATCTTCAAGAGGAAGAACAAGCCGCCATCACTAAGGTGGACCTGTTCTTTAATTTCCTTGTTCTTATTTTTCTGTTTTTCGAAAATTATGTTTTATGTTTTAACTATGTTTGTGTCTTTATTACATGATCATTAGTGTCTAGTGTCTATGTCTTAAAGCTATGAATATCCTATGAATCCTTACCCTTTCTTAAATGAAAAATGTTTTTAATTGCAAAAGAACAAGAAGTGAATGGTTTCGAAATCTATCTTGAAGTTAGCTTAATTATTTTGATGTGGTGGCAACACTTTTTATTTTATGAATGAATGCTTGAACAGTGCATATTTTTGATATTGTTGTTCATGAATGTTAAAATTTTTGGCTCTTGAAGGAATAATGAAAAACGAGAAATGTTATTGATAATTTCAAAAATCATAAAATTGATTCTTGAAGCAAGAAAAAGCAGTGAAGAACAAAAGCTTGGGAAAAAAAGTGGCGAAAAAAAAGAAAGAAAAAGAAAAAGCAAGAAGAAAAAGCCAATAGCCCTTTAAACCAAAAGACAAGGGTAAAAAGGATCCAAGGCTTTGAGCATTAATGGATGGGAGGGCCCAAAGGAATAAAATCCTAGCCTAAGCGGCTAAACCAAGCTGTCCCTAACCATGTGCTTGTGGCATGAAGATGTCAAGGGAAAAGCTTGAGACTGAGCGGTTAAAGTCGTGGTCCAAAGTAAAAAGAGTGTGCTTAAGAGCTCTGGACACCTCTAACTGGGGACTCTAGCAAAGCTGAGTCACAATCTGAAAAGGTTCATCCAGTTATGTGTCTGTGGCATTTATGTATCCGGTGGTAATACTGGAAAACAAAATGCTTAAGTCCAGGGCCAAGACTCATAAAGTAGCTGTGTTCAAGAATCAACATACTGAACTAGGAGAATCAATAACACTATCTAAAGTCTGAGTTCCTATAGATGCCAATCATTCTGAACTTCAAAGGATAAAGTGAGATGCCAAAACTGTTCAGAAGCAAAAACCTTAAGTCCCGATCATCTAATTGAGACTAATCTTCATTGATATTTTTGAGATTCATTGTATATTCTCTTCTTTTTATCCTAGTTTGTTTTTAGTTGCTTGGGGACAAGCAACAATTTAAGTTTGGTGTTGTGATGAGCACCCTTTTTGGCATTGTTTTTATATAGTTTTTAATATAATTTAGTTACTTTTTATTATATTTTTATTAGTTTTTATTCAAAAATCATATTTCTAGACTTTACTATGAGTTTGTGTGTTTTTCTGTGATTCCAGGTATTTTTTGGCTGAAATTGAGGGACCTGAGCAAAAATTTGATTTAGAGGCTGAAAAAGGACTGCAGATGCTGTTGGATTCTGACCTCCCTGCACTCGAAGTTGATTTTCGGCAGCTACATAAACCCAATTGGCGCGCTCTTAATTGTGTTGGAAAGTAGACATCTTGGGCTTTCCAGCAGTATATAATAGTCCAGCAGTATATAATATGACCCAAACTGGCGTTCAAAGTCAGCCTAAAATTTCTGGCGTAAAACGCCCAAATTGGCACCTGAATTGGAGTTAAACGCCCAAACTGGCAGCAAAGCTGGCGTTTAACTCCAGGAACAGCCTATGCACGAAAAAACTTCAATGCTCAGCCCAAGTACACACCAAGTGGGCCCCGGAAGTGAATTTCTATACTATTTGCAATTAGTTACTCATTTTATGTAACCTTAGGTTACTAGTTTAGTATAAAAACTACTTTTAGAGATTTATTATATATCTTTAGATAACTTTTATCTTTGGATCAGACTTTGATCATCTTTGATATTGTACACATTTGGATGCTGGCCTCACGGCCATGCCTAGACCTCTTTTTCACTTTTGTATTTTCTACAGTGGAGTTTCTATACCCCATAGATTAAGGTGTGGAGCTTTGCTGTTCTTCATAAATTAATGCAAGTACTATTGTTTTTCATTCAATTCACGCCTACTTCTTCTCCAAGATATACTCTTGTTCTTAATTCAGTTAAGTCAGAATGAAGGGGTGACCCGTGACAGTCACCCAATCTTTGTTACTCGCTTAGCCAAGATCGCGTGCCTGACAACCACAAAGCGGTCTACATGATGTTCAACATAGTCATTGAACAACAGCCAGAGTATATTTTCTTGGATATCTAATACACAGACCGATTCCGTGAGATTAGTATCTTTGTGGTATAGGCTAGAATCATTGGCAGAACTCCTGAGATCCAGAAAGTCTAAACCTTGTCTGTGGTATTCCGTGTAGGATCTAGGAAGGGATGACTGTGACGAGCTTTAAACTTGCGAATGTTGGGTGCACTGACAGTGTGCAAAAGGACAATTGTCCTATTCTGACACTCGTGGGAACCGACAGATGATTAGCCATGCGGTGACAGCGCACATGGATTTGTTTTCATCCGAGAGGATCATACAGCTTGCCATGGAAGGAAGTAACGCATGATTGGAAGAAGGCAGTAGGAAAGTGACGGTCTCCCAAGGGTGTATTGGTAAAGATTTTCTTCAATAAAATTGCGTTGCAAGTATAGCTCTACCAACAACAATCCTCGGGTGTCAAATTTAGAAGAGGGATTTGGTTGTCACAAGTTCAACCCCAATAGAAATAACCGAAGTATTCAAATCTCGGGTCGTCTCACAAGGAATGGGCAAACATGTGCTTCACCATTGGTTAGAAATCCGGGGTTGTGAGTTATGAGCATGAAAATAAATGGGAATCTTAACAAGCAAGTAATCTTAAATTGCACCAAACTAATTCAATTAACTAAGCAAAACATGAGCAATTCTAATGAACAAGCAACATTCCACTTAATTCTATTATAAACCAAACAAGTAACTATAACTAAGGCAAATAGTTGAGAAATTTGGTTTTCAAATATGAATAATAAAAGCAACTCTTGGCTAGGCATGGGAATTGGGGTCACCATCCTTATCTAACAACCATATCTTGACAATTATGAGGAACCAAGCTCATTAAGTCTACTTCCCAAAAGTCTTAAGTACGTAATATCTACTCCTAGACTTGAAGTACGTCAAATGGCTTTGATCACATCAACCGATAAGTCCCAACCTACCTACTAAATAGATTAGTAGTGGGTTGGCGTCAATGAGTATCAAATTGACCACTAAAGGCTCCCAAATCATCAAATCCATTTAGACCCAATGACTCAAGTTTACCCAATTCCCTTGACCTAGGCAAAGAGTGAAGAAGACTACTCCATAATCAAAGTAAACAATTCATCAAACACATGGTAAGCATTAACAAAAGTCATGTTCAAAATAGAAATTAAATTGAAATCTACAAGTACCCACTAAGAATTATCAACATACAATCATCCAAACAACAAAACTAAACATAGAAATCATCAATGTAATATCAACAAGTCAAGATTCACAACATTCATGAAATGGGTATAAAATGACAATTAACAAGGATTCATAAAACTATCACTAGATATAAGCAAAATTGTAACAACGAATTCAAATTGAACAATTAAAACTAGTAATTAACAAGATCCAATTCACAATCCAACAAGGGAATATCAAATTAATACCAGATCTAGAGAGGAACAAGGGTTTCTCTCTCTAGAATAACAAAAGAACCAAAAAAACTCTAGTATTGTGTTTTAGTGTAAAAAATGATTGATCCCCCTTTTCCCCCTAGCATCCTTGGGTCTTTTCCATGCAGAAACAGCTTGAAATTGGGCCTCATGAACCTCAGAAATTGCCAGGCACGATTTCCTTTAATGAGGTCATGTGCAGCTTCCCACGCGTGCGCACCATGCGTGCACGCGCGCCGATTGCTTTTGCGATCCACGCGCGCGCGCTGTAACGACCCAACTTCTAGCATGTCTAGATCATACTAGAAATCGAATGTTACCGACTTGTTTTTCCTTTTTGTATTATTAATTAATAAATATAAGCCTGTACGTTGTTAAAACCCCGCGAATTTTACAAGTAAAATTTTTTTTAACAAGAATAATTTAAAGTCGCATATCTTCCATATATCAAGGGATAATTAAACGTTCATATACATAAGACAAAAGATAACAGAATATGGAACAACACACTATAATATACATCATGTTACAGAAGTGGTTCAGTTATATAAGCATAGAGCTATAGTACAGCACCCCTAAGTCAGTGACTCATATAGTATATACATATATGTACATAAGACGCCCCAGGGCCTGGCCTGACCAAAAGCCCCTATGTTGGCACCCAGGCTAGCCTAACTCTACGATATGCCTATTCCCTCTAATCATGCTAACCAAAGTGAGGGAGACACTCTAATGTACTGAAGTTAGACTAGGCCTCTCAAAAAGTCTCCTCAATCCTGGTCCAGAGTACCTCACGGAAAATCACCGGGCGAATGGTGATGCTCGCCTACTGGCGCCTCGCCTGGCTCATCGTCATCGCTGTCAGAGGAGATAACTATGAAGTTAGGATCTTTCTCTGGATTTTCTTCTTCCTCGTCCTCTTCTCCTGTCGGAGTGATAGCAGAGGAACCACTACTGGCCACAGGAACCATAAAAGGATAGCTACCAAACAAAATATAGTCTGGAGAAGGAGGTCGCGCCTCCATAATCTGATCATACTCATGTCCCTGCTGCTCATCAAAGACAGGAGGCTCGATCGGCTCAGGTAAAGGATCAAGCTCGGGTGGCAACACAAGAACACCCCACTCATCAAGGACAAAAGGTGCAGGAGGTGCCTCATGGATAAGCTGGGCAGGTATAGGCTCATCAAGTAGAGAAGGTTCAGGTGGAGGAGGATGGTCAGGTGGAGGTGGCATCTGCTCCTCAGGATGAGGTATCCCAGGTCCACCGGGGTGTAACCAAGATAAAGGAAAGTCATAAGGTGAATCAGGATTAAAGTATGCTGTCCTAATAGGGTACTGGAAAGGTCTACCAGGAACTACATAATTACGGATACGAGGTACCGCACAGTAGATGTAATACTCGCCACGCACCGGGTCCTCGTGGATGTACGGTGGATCAATCTCGTAAAATAGGACTCCCGTGTCCATCTGTAGAGGTGTAAGGGGTAAGAACTGGGGAGTTCTTAGTAAGGTCGGGGTTTACAGTTAGGTTCATTTATAATGTCTGTGGTCATAGAAGTATAAATAAATGTAGAGTAATATGTACATAACAGCAACATAAACTAACACATGAACAAGAGAGAAAATAGGAAGTAAATGCACATTCACACATTAATATGCAATTACACAGTTATGCTCAAACAAACAAGGAATAGAACAAGAACAAAAGAAGATTAGCAATAAATAATGCACAAACAAGTATGATGCATGTCTGTCCCTACTGCAGGTAATGAGCTCATTTGTCGGTTTTCGACCCGCACCCGACGCAATCCGACCCTCCAGGTCAGATAAGGCCTTCCCAGAACTTAATCCCAGATTAAGTACCGCATACCCTCTACCAAGTGCTCTCGACTTGCAGGGCTGGTATTTGCTCAGGTCTCAATATACCGCAGGTATGCGAGTCAGGCCTCTACCAAGCATTCAGCTTGCAGGGCTGGTACTACTCTACCGCAGCCTGTCTGGGAAGCAACATCACAATACGGGCGTCCCCGCACAACATTCACAAGCATTGCCCGAAGGCTCATAATTCACATATAACCATACTCTCCATCACTTAGCAATCATCATAAATCAAGCATTAGAACATCACAGAAAGCTCATTTTACAATTCTCTGTTTACTTTGTAAGGTCAGGTACACAGCTATATCACTTTTAACTCCTTTTCTTTTTAACTTAAACACAGGTTTCAAAATCTTATTTCTTTACCTCGTATACCTCTATATCTTCTCTTATACCTCTTCTTAGGTGTTTAGTAAAGGAAATTAGAGAATTCTGGACTCAAATCTGCCTTCTTGAGGCTTTCAGGGAAAACTATCTTTTTATCAATATTTTATTATTATTAATAAAATAATATTATTATTAAAATAATATTATTAATAAAATAATATATTAATATTTTATTATTAAAATAATAATATTTTATTTAATTTTCAAAAATTGCATTTTGACCCCGGACTTCTTGGAAATTGCACTTTGACCCCTATAACTTTTAATATTTGCACTTTAGCCCCTCAACTTTTGATTAATAAATTTTCAACCCCAAACTTTTTAATAATTGAATTTTGACCCCAAAACTCCTTGAATACACATTTTCATATTTTTCCAAAAACCAAAAACATTTTTTTTTCCAAAAGTTCATCAGATTTCTGCTTGATTTTCAGCTAGTTTTTCAATCTTTGCGGAAACCGATTTGAACCCGATTTTTATCAAACCAAAGAGAAACTTTTCAGCCATCAAATACACATAAAATAAGCATAAAAAATCATGATTTTCATGGCTGGAATGTCACATTTTCCAACAGCACCAACAGCCACTTCAAAACCATCATAAACATGATTTTCAAGCATTAAACAACAAGTTTCCATGATCAAACCATCACACAAACACCCAAAATCAAATCTCAAGCAACAAGATCTGGTTTAACACTTCAAGAACACAGCCAATCATTGATTAATTTACCAAACCTTACCTCCTTTGCTGCTGTCCGAGATTGCACCAAAAACAAGCTTCCAGAAGCACTTTTACGCATATTTTAACATCAAAAACAACTTTAGAATCTTATGAACCATGAAGGCTGAAGCTTCATGATGATGAAAAGAAGGTTTTCCTTACCTTAAGGTAACTAGAAATCACGTTTTCTTGGAGCTTTTGGTGATTGAACAAGAGATCCTAAGAAAGAACATGAAGAAAACATCATTAACTTAAGGAACCACCATGGCCGAATCTTCAAGGAGGAGGAGCAGCCTTCATACCTTGAGTTACTCCATGAAAAGTGACATATAAATGAAGAGGAGGAAGAGGTGAACACTTTGGTAAGATTAGATTTTTGATAGGGGTTTCGGTTTGAGAAAGAACGGAGAAAGTAGCTCAGGTGTTCGTGGAATCTTCATGGTTTTCTTTCATGGTGTTCTAAGCTTTTCCAAGAACAAAAATGATAGCCAAGCTGTCCTAGGGAGGCCGTGGCTTTTGGATGATGATTATCCAAAAGTTACTTGTCAAAATATCTCAGAAAAGGATAATTACTAAAGCTAGATGTATTAGAACTTAAGTAATTACACTACTAATGGATAAACATTAAGTTACTTAGTGTAAATGACACTAGTAACTGGATAATCATAAGAATAAAAGATATATGATGAAGCATTAGCAGTGCTAAGTTCATCTAAGAATTCCGGTATTATCCGTTACCGGTAGATTTCAAGCTCAGTTATTATATTACTAAACATAGATCAACATTAATCACAGTAGAGAAGATAATAATATAATATTCTGAATAAAATAATAATATATGAATATTATATTAATATATTTTTTCTCTCGAAATTCGTGACCGGCTCGTCACATAGAGACTAACCACGGAAATCAGAATTTTGAAATTCGGGCCCGAAGTGGCTCAAAAACGCAACTCTTCGCGACGTGCCTACTTAGATTAGGAGAGGTGTCCTGTGCAATCAAGCTGCTGACTCAGCAGCTTGATGACGCAGCACCTGTGCAGTGGAGGTGCTTATATGCATAGAAATTCCTAAAAATTCTGTAAAAATTCGGTTTGATCCCGAAAAAGCGCCGTTTCTTCGGGGCTAGGCCGTTACACGCGCCAAGTGCGCGTGCACGTCGATAGGAATCTTCTGATCCGCGCGAATACATCCACCCTTGCGTGCCGCTTCCAGCCACCTCATCCACGCGTGCGAATGGAGTGCGCGGGCGCGCCATTGCTGCTCCTCCCAAGATTTCAATTCTTCATGTTCCTCCCTTTTTGTACATGCTTTTTTCCTCTCTTCTAGGTCATTCCTACCCTATAATTCCTGAAATCACTCAACAAATACATCACGGCATCGAATGGCAATAGAAGAGGATTAAAATATGGCAATTTTAAGGCAAAATAAGCATGTTTTAATTTCCATCATGGAGCAATATTGGGAAGTGAACACAAAACCATGCATTTCTTGCGAACATGTGTGAGAAATATTGATAAAATCCCCCAAAATAAGCAAAAGATAAACCACAAAATCGGGGTTTATCAAATCTCCCCACACTTAAGCCAAGCATGTCCTCATGCTTAAAATAAAAAGACCAAAGATCATGATGAGAAAGGGTTTATGAAAAGCAAACTACCTAAGTTGATGCATGCAACTAATGTAAAATCATCTACCTACTTGGTCAGGAGTAAATCTATCCTCCAAGAATACGTGTGAACATATAGGGTGAAAATAGTATGTGATTCATGAATCCTACCAAATTAAATACCACTAAGGAGTGCATATGACTTGCTAAACAAACGCTTGTGAAAGCCGGGAACAGGCATTGAGCATCGAACCTCACCAAAAGTGTATCCGTTCTATTCGCTCAAGTGTATAGGGTTCGTCACTCAATCTTCTCCTAATCATGCTTTCCAAGATTTGTCTTTCATCTAACAATCAACAATTACTTAATGCATGCTTACAAGTATCATGGGGTCTTATTCATGGGTTGTAACGGGGCTAGGGTGAAGGTAAGGATGTATATGGCCAAGTGGGCTTAAAATTTGAGTCCTTGATCAACCTAGGATCCACTAGACACATAGAACAACCTATATAACTACAATACATTACCTAGCTACCCTTGACTTTTACTCTTTTTGCATACTCAAGCATTCTTTTCAATTCACACCCATATGCATTGTTTTCTTCTTTACTAGTCTTGGGGTTTCTTTGTCCCCTTTTGCTGTTCATTATTATATATTGTTTTACTCCCTTTTATTTTATCCCCTTTTCTTGGGGTTTCTTTGTGAACAAAAGTTTCAATGCATACAGTTTAATCATTCAACACATGAGTATGTTCCCAAATCCTAGAATTTTCAATTACACTACAATTACACACCTATATATCTACCCGAATTTTCCAAGTATAGCCTTCTATTTGAATGATACACATCCTAACTTACCTAAGCTAATCAAAGATTCAAATTTAGGGACATTCACGGTTTTTCACTTAGGGTTGTTGATGTGCTCTTTTCAAGAACAAAGAGGGTTTATCATAGGCTCAAAATTGGTTAGTGATGAGCGGATAATTTATACGCTTTTTGGCATTATTTTTAGTATGTTTTTAGTAGGATCTAGTCACTTTTAGGGATGTTTTCATTAGTTTTTATGTTAAATTCACATTTCTGGACTTTACTATGAGTTTGTGTGTTTTTCTGTGATTTCAGGTATTTTCTGGCTGAAATTGAGGGACTTGAGCAGAAATCAGATTCAGAGGTTGAAAAAGGACTGCTGATGCTGTTGGATTCTGACCTCCCTGCACTCAAAGTGGATTTTCTGGAGCTACAAAACTCGAAATGGCGCGTTTCCAATTGCGTTGGAAAGTAGACATCCAGGGCTTTCCAGCAATATATAATAGTCTATACTTTGGCCAAGAATTGACGACGTAAACTGGCGTTCAACACCAGCCTTCTGCCCAAATCTGGCGTCCAGCGCCAGAAAAGGATCCAAAACCAGAGTTGAACGCCCAAACTGGCACAAAAACTGGCGTTCAACTCCACAAATGGCCTCTGCACGTGCAACACTTAAGCTCAGCCCAAACACACACCAAGTGGGCCCCGGAAGTTGATTTATACATCAAATACTTACTCATGTAAACCCTAGTGACTAGTTTATTATAAATAGGACCTCTTACTATTGTATTAGACATCTTTTGATCATCTTAGGATCTTAGGATCATCTTTGAACGCCTGGTTCTTATATCAGAGGGGCTGGCCATCTCGGCCATGCCTGGACCTTCACTTATGTATTTTCATACGGTAGAGTTTCTACACTCCATAGATTAAGGTGTGGAGCTCTGCTGTTCCTCAAAGATTAATGCAAAGTACTACTGTTTTCTATTCAATTCTTCTTATTTCGCTTCTAAGATATCCATTCGCACCCAAGAACGTGATGAAGGTGATGATTATGTGTGACGCTCATCACCACCTCCCCTATGAACGCGTGCCTGACAAACGCTTCTGTTCTACATGAATTAAGCTAGAATGAGTATCTCTTAGATCTCCTAACCAGAATCTTCGTGGCGTAAGCTAGAATGATGGCGGCATTCAAGAGAATCCGGAAAGTCTAAACCTTGTCCGTGGTATTCCGAGTAGGATTCAATGATTGAATGACTGTGACGAGCTCCTAACTCGCGATTGCAGGGCGTTAGTGACAGACGCAAAAGGATAGTAAATCCTATTCCAGCATGATCGAGAACCAACAGATGAATAGCCGTGCCGTGACAGGGTGCGTGAGCATATTATTCACTGAGAGGATAAGATGAAGCCATTGACAAGGGTGATGCCTCCAGACGATTAGCCGTGCCGTGACAGGGCATTGGATCATTTTCCCGAGAGATGACCGAAAGTAGCCATTGACAGTGGTGATGTATCACATAAAGCCAGCCATGGAAAGGAGTAAGACTGATTGGATGAAGATAGTAGGAAAGCAGAGGTTCAGAGGAACGAAAAGCATCTCCATTC
Organism: Arachis ipaensis; assembly: GCF_059453495.1. Taxonomy (NCBI): domain Eukaryota; kingdom Viridiplantae; phylum Streptophyta; class Magnoliopsida; order Fabales; family Fabaceae; genus Arachis; species Arachis ipaensis. The sequence continues at coordinate 90,229,755 of NC_142442.1, read as the reverse complement.
GCTTATCTGAAATTCCTACCAAGGATTTACATAAGTATTTCTATCCCTATCTTATTATATTAAATTCGAAAACACCATTATCACTTTATATCTGCCTGACTGAGATTTACAAGGTGACTATAGCTTGCTTCATACCAACAATCTCCGTGGGATTCGACCTTTACTCACGTAAGGTATTACTTGGACGACCCAGTGCACTTGCTGGTTAGTTGTATCGAAGTTGTGACAATTATGAATTAAGATCAGAGCACCAAGCTCTGGAGCCATTACCAGGATTTGTTCGAGCCTGGAGATCACAATTTCGTGCACCAAGTTTTTGGCGCCGTTGCCGGGGATTGTTTGAGTTTGGACAACTGACGGTTCATCTTGTTGCTCAGATTAGGTAATTTTCTTTTTACTTTATTTTCAAAAATTTTTCAAAAAATATTTTCAAAAATCTCTCATATGTTTTCGAAGAAAAAAAATAAATAAAAATGTTTTCAAAAATCTTATTCAAGATTTTTAAGAATGAATTCTAGTGTTTCATGAAGCATGTAAAGCCTGGCTGGCTGTAAAGCCATGTCTAAATTTATTTGGACTGAGGCTTGCAATTTGCTATAAAGAGCAATATACTCTCGTGTTAAAGACTAAAGCTTGGCTGGCCATTGGCCTTGTCTAGTGTTTTGGACTGGAGCTTTCATTGAAAGCTTGGCTGGCTAGTGAGCCATGTCTGATTCCTGGACTGAAGCTTTAGACTAACATGGCAAGATTCCTGGAATTCATATTAAAAATTTTGGAATACTTATTTTCTTTTTCATATAATTTTTCGAAAAATATAAAATAAAAATCCAAAAAAAATTAGAAAATCATAAAATAAAAAATATTTTCTGTTTCTTGTTTGAGTCTTGAGTCATATCATAAGTTTGGTGTCACTTGCATATGCATCTTGCATTTTTTCGAAAATATCATGCATTCATAGTGTTCTTCATGATCTTCAAGTTGTTCTTGGTAAGTCTTCTTGTTTGATCTTGATGATTTTTTGTTTTGTGTCTTTTCATGTTTATCATATGCATTCTTGAATTCTTAGTGTCTAAGCATTAAAGAATTCTAAGTTTGGTGTCTTGCATGTTTTCTTTGCATTAAAAATTTTTCAAAAATATGTTCTTGATGTTCATCATGACATTCAAAGTGTTCTTGGTGTTCATCTTGACATTCATAGCATTCTTGCATGCATTCATTGTTTTGATCTAAAAATTTCATGCATTGCATATTTTTCATGTTTTCATAAAAATTCAAAAAATCAAAAAAAAAAATATCTTTCCCTTTTTCTCTCATCAAATTCGAAAATTTGAGTTGACTTTTTCAAAAATTTTTAAAATAAAATTGTTGCCAATGAGTCAAATCAAATTTTCAATTTGAAAATCTTATCTTTTTCAAAATCTTTTTCAAAAATCAAATCTTTTTCAAAATTCTTAGTTATTTTCGAAAATTCCAAAAATATTTTTCAAAAATCTTTTTCTTATTTTTATATCAAATTTTCGAAAATAACATAATCAATTAATGTTTTGATTCAAAAATTTGAAGTTTGTTACTTGCTTGTTAAGAAAGATTCAAACTTTAAGTTCTAGAATCATATCTTGTGATTTCTTATGAATCAAGTCATTAATTGAGATTTTAAAAATCAAATCTTTTTCAAAACTAATTTCTATCATATCTTTTCAAAAATATCTTCTTATCTTATCTTTTTCAAAAATATCTTTTCAAAATATCTTTTCTAACTTCCTAACTTCTTATCTTTTCAAAATTTGTTTCAACTAACTAACTAACTTTTTGTTTGTTTCTTAACTTTTTCAAAACCACCTAACTAACTCTCTCTCTCTCATTTTTCGAAAATATCTCTCCCCTTTTTCAAAATTTCTTTTTAATTTATTAATTGTTTTAATTTTTAAATCTTAATTTTCGAAAATTACTAACACATTTTCAAAAACCAATTTTCAAAAATCACTAACTCCTTTTCAAAAATAATTTTCAAAAATTCCCTCTCTCTTTCTCATCCTATTCTATTTATTCATTCATATCCTAACATCTCATCTCACATCTCTTCCATTCGTACAGTTGCATTTCTTCCCTTACATCACATTCTTTGTCTCCCCCTTCTCTTCCACTCACAAAGGGATCCCTATACTGTGGTATAAAGGATCTCTATTATTATTATCATTTTTCTGTCCATTCTTCCTTGTCATATGAGAAGGAGCAAGGATAAGAACATTCTTGTGGAAGCAGATCCAGAACCTGAAAGGACTCTGAAGAGAAAATTAAGAGAAGCTAAAATACAACAATCCAGAGATAACCTTTCAGAAATTTTCGAACAGGCAGAGGAGATGGCAGCCGAAAATAATAATAATGCACGGAGGAAGCTTGGTGACTTTACTGCACCTAATTCCAATTTACATGGAAGAAGCATCTCCATTCCTGCCATTGGAGCAAACAACTTTGAGCTGAAACCTCAATTAGTTTCTCTGATGCAGCAGAACTGCAAGTTTCATGGACTTCCATCTGAAGATCCTTTTCAGTTCTTAACTGAATTCTTGCAGATATGTGATACTGTTAAGATTAATGGAGTAGATCCTAAAGTCTACAGGCTCATGCTTTTCCCTTTTGCTGTAAGAGACAGAGCTAGATTATGGTTGGATTCTCAACCTAAAGACAGCCTGAACTCTTGGGATAAGCTGGTCACGGCTTTCTTAGCCAAGTACTTTCCTCCTCAAAAGCTGAGCAAGCTTAGAGCTGATGTTCAAACCTTCAGACAGAAAGAAGGTGAATCCCTCTATGAAGCTTGGGAAAGATACAAACAGTTGACCAAAAAGTGTCCTTCTGACATGCTTTCAGAATGGACCATCCTGGATATATTCTATGATGGTTTATTTGAGCTATCAAAGATGTCACTGGACACCTCTGCAGGTGGATCCATTCACCTAAAGAAAACGCCTGCAGAAGCTCAAGAACTCATTGACATGGTTGCTAATAACCAGTTCATGTACACTTCTGAAAGGAATCCTGTGAGTAATGGGACGCCTATGAAGAAGAGAGTTCTTGAAGTTGATACTCTGAATGCCATATTGGCTCAGAATAAAATATTGACTCAGCAAGTCAATATGATTTCTCAGAGTCTGCATGGAATGCAAGCTGCATCCAACAGTACTCAAGAGGCATCTTCTGAAGAAGAAGCATATGATCCTGAGAACCCTGCAATAGCAGAGGTAAATTACTTAGGTGAACCTTATGGAAACACCTATAACTCAACATGGAGAAATCATCCAAATTTCTCATGGAAGGATCAAAAGCCCCAACAAGGCTTTAATAATGGTGGAAGAAACAGGTTTAGCAATAGCAAGCCTTTTCCATCATCAACTCAGCAACAGACAGAGAACTCTGAATAAAATGCTTCTAATTTAGCAAATCTAGTCTCTGATCTATCCAAGGCCACTGTAAGTTTCATGAATGAAACAAGGTCTTCCATTAGAAATCTGGAAGCACAAGTGGGCCAGCTGAGTAAAAGGATCACTGAAATCCCTCCTAGTACTCTCCCAAGCAATACAGAAGAGAACCCAAAAGGAGAGTGCAAGGCCATTGAAATAAGCGCCATGGCCGAACCTCTGAGGAGAGGAGAGGACGTGAATTCCAAGGAGGAAGACCTCCAGGGACGTCCAGTGATCAATAAGAAGCTCCCCTCTAGGGAACCAAAGGACTCTGGGGCTCATCTAGAGACTATAGAGATCCCATTGAACCTCCTTATGCCCTTCATGAGCTCTGATGAGTATTCCTCTTCTGAAGAAAATGAGGATGTTACTGAAGAGCAAACTGCCAAGTTTCTTGGTGCAATCATGAAGCTGAATGCCAAATTATTTGGCATTGATGCTTGGGAAGTTGAACCTCCCTTGTTCATCAATGAACTAAGTGATCTGGATCAACTGACATTGCCTCAGAAGAGACAGGATCCTGGAAAGCTCATAATACCCTGTACCATAGGCACCATGATCTTTAAGGCTCTATGTGACCTTGGTTCAGGAATAAACCTCACGCCCCTCTCTGTAATAGAGAAACTGGGAATCTATGGGGTGCAAGCTGCTAAAATCTCACTAGAGATGGCAGACAGCTCAAGAAGACAGGCTTATGGACAAGTAGAAGATGTATTAGTAAAGGTTGAGGGCCTTTACATACCTACTGATTTCATAGTCCTGGATACTGGAAAGGAAGAGGATGAATCCATCATCCTAGGAAGACCTTTCCTGGCCACAGCAAGAGCTGTGATTGATGTTGACAGAGGTGAAATAGTCCTTCAATGGAATGAGAACTCCCTTGTATTCAAAACTCAAGGATCTCCCTCTGCAACCATGGAGAGGAAGCTTGAAAAGCTTCTCTCAAAGCAGAGTCAACCAGAGCCCCCACAGTCAAACTCTAAGTTTGGTGTTGGGAAGCCACAACCAAACTCTAAGTTTGGTGTTGAACTCCCATATCCAAACTCTAAGTTTGGTGTTGGAAAGTCTCAACAAAGCTCTGCACATCTGTGAGGCTCCATGAGAGCCCACTGTCAAGCTATTGACATTAAAGAAGCGCTTATTGGGAGGCAACCCAATGTTTATCTAATTCTTATTTTTATTATTTTTCATGTTTTCTTAGGTTCATGATCATGTGGAGTCACAAAATAAATAGAAAAACTGAAAACGGAATCAAAAATAGCAGAAGAAAAATCACACCCTGGAGGAGCATCTGTCTGGCGTTCAGCGCTAGAACAGAGCATGGTTCTGGCGTTCAACGCCAGAAATGGCACACAAATGGGCGTTGAACGCCCAAAATGGCCACCAACCTGGCGCTGAACGCCCAGAGTTGGGTACAAAGGCATTTTTACATGCCTAATGGTGCAGGGACGTAAATGCCTTGACACCTCAGGATCTGTGGACCCCACAGGATCCACTCAGGATCTGTGGACCCCACAGGATCCACTCAGGATCTGTGGACCCCACAGGATCCCCACCTACCTCCACTCACTTCTTTTCACCGCTCTCTTTCACACAACCCCATAAACACTCTTACCCAAAAACCCTTCACCAATCACCTCAATCTCTCTTCCCCATTAAACCTTCACCACTCACATCCACCCACTCTTCCCAATAAACCTACCTCATAAAACCCACCCTTATGGCCGAAACCTTCCCCCCCTTCCCTTCCCTATATAAAGCCACTCATTCTTCATCAAATTCACACAACACACCCCTCTACACTCCTCTTGGCCGAAACCACATCTCCCTCTCCCTCTCCATATTTCTTCTTCTTCTTCTATTCTTTTGTTTATTGCTCGAGGGCGAGCAATATTCTAAGTTTGGTGTGGTAAAAGCATAGCTTTTTTGTTTTTCCATTACCATTGATGGCATCTAAGACCGGAGAATCCTCTAGAAGAGGGAAAGGGAAGACAAAAGCTTCCACATCCGAGTCATGGGAGATGGAAAGATTCATCTCCAAAGCCCATCAAGACCACTTCTATGATGTTGTGGCCAAGAAGAAGGTGATCCCGGAGGTCCCTTTTAAACTCAAAAGAAATGAGTATCCGGAGATCCGACATGAAATTCAAAGAAGAGGTTGGGAAGTTCTAACAAATCCCATCCAACAAGTCGGCATCCTAATGGTTCAAGAGTTCTATGCCAATGCATGGATCACCAAGAACCATGATCAAAGTAAGAACCCGGATCCAAAGAACTATGTTACAATGGTTCAAGGAGAGTCAACTTTGATCAAAGGTTGGACCAAGTCCTTATGGACATATGTGTAGGAGGAGCTCAATGGAAGATTGACTCCAAAGGCAAGCCGGTTCAACTAAGAAGATTGGACCTCAAGCCTATAGCTAGAGGATGGTTGGAGTTTATTCAATGCTCAATCATTCCCACTAGCAACCGGTCTGAAGTTACTATAGACCGGGCCATCATGATCCATAGCATCATGATTGGAGAAGAGGTGGAAGTTCATGAGATTATACCTCAAGAACTCTACAAGGTGGCTGACAAGTCCTCCACCATGGCAAGGTTAGCCTTTCCTCATCTCATTTGCCACCTATGCAATTCAGCTGGAATTGACATAGAGGGAGATATCCTCATTAAAGAGGACAAGCCCATCACTAAGAAAAAGATGGAGCAAGCAAGAGAGCCCAGTCATGGAGCTCAAGAGGTGCAAGAAGCTCATCACCATGAGATTCCGGAAATGCCTCAAATGCACTTTCCTCCACAAAACTATTGGGAGCACATCAACACCTCCCTAGAAGAATTGAGTTCCAATATGGGACAACTAAGGGTGGAACATCAAGAGCACTCCATCATGCTTCATGAAATAAGAGAAGATCAAAAAGCAATGAGGGAGGAGCAACAAAGACAAGGAAGAGACATAGAAGAGCTCAAGGACATCATTGGTTCCTCAAGAAGGAAACGCCACCATCACTAAGGTGGATTCATTCCTTGTTCTTCTTCCTTCTGTTTTTCGTTTTCTATGTTATGTGCTTATCTATGTTTGTGTCTTCATTACATGATCATTAGTAGTTAGTAACTTTGTCTTAAAGTTATAAATGTCCTATGAATCCATCACCTCTCTTAAATAAAAACTGTTTAATTCAAAAGAACAAGAAGTACATGAGTTTCGAATTTATCCTTGAACTTAGTTTAATTATATTGATGTGGTGACAATGCTTCTTGTTTTCTGAATGTATGCTTGAACAGTGCATATGTCTTTTGAAGTTGTTGTTTAAGAATGTTAAATATGTTGGCTCTTGAAAGAATGATGACTAGGAGACATGTTATTTGATAATCTGAAAAATCATAAAAATGATTCTTGAAGCAAGAAAAAGCAGCAAAGAACAAAGCTTGCAGAAAAAAAAAAAAAGAAGAAAAAAGAAAAAGCAAGAAGAAAAAGCCAATAACCCTTAAAACCAAAAGGCAAGGGCAATAAAAAGGATCCCAAGGCTTTGAGCATCAGTGGATAGGAGGGCCTAAAGGAATAAAATCCCGGTCTAAGCGGCTAAACCAAGCTGTCCCTAACCATGTGCTTGTGGCGTGTAGGTGTCAAGTGAAAACTTGAGACTGAGCGGTTAAAGTCAAGGTCCAAAGCAAAAGAAGAGTGTGCTTAAGAACCCTGGACACCTCTAATTGGGGACTTTAGCAAAGCTGAGTCACAATCTGAAAAGGTTCACCCAATTATGTGTCTGTGGCATTTATGTATCCGGTGGTAATACTGGAAAACAAAGTGCTTAGGGCCACGGCCAAGACTCATAAAGAAGCTGTGTTCAAGAATCATCATACTGAACTAGGAGAGTCAATAACACTATTCGAAATCTGAAGTTCCTATAGATGCCAATCATTCTAAACTTCAATGGATAAAGTGAGATGCCAAAACTATTCAAGAGGCAAAAAGCTATAAGTCCCGCTCATATGATTGGAGCTATGTTTCATTGATAGTTTGGAATTTATAGTATATTCTCTTCTTTTTATCCTATTTGATTTTCAGTTGCTTGGGGACAAGCAACAATTTAAGTTTGGTGTTGTGATGAGCGGATAATTTATACGCTTTTTGGCATTGTTTTTAGTATGTTTTTAGTAGGATCTAGTCACTTTTAGGGATGTTTTCATTAGTTTTTATGTTAAATTCACATTTCTGGACTTTACTATGAGTTTGTGTGTTTTTCTGTGATTTCAGGTATTTTCTGGCTAAAATTGAGGGACTTGAGCAGAAATCAGATTCAGAGGTTGAAAAAGGACTACTGATGCTGTTGGATTCTGACCTCCCTGCACTCAAAGTGGATTTTCTGGAGCTACAGAACTCGAAATGGCGCGCTTCCAATTGCGTTGGAAATTAGACATCCAGGGCTTTCCAGAAATATATAATAGTCCATACTTTGGCCAAGAATTGATGACATAAACTGGCGTTCAACGCCAGCCTTCTGCCCAAATCTGGCGTCCAGCGCCAGAAAAGGATCCAAAACCAGAGTTGAACGCCCAAACTGGCACAAAAACTGGCGTTCAACTCCACAAATGGCCTCTGCACGTGCAACACTTAAGCTCAGCCCAAACACACACCAAGTGGGCCCCGGAAGTGGATTTATGCATCAAATACTTACTCATGTAAACCCTAGTGACTAGTTTGTTATAAATAGGACCTCTTACTATTGTATTAGACATCTTTTGATCATCTTAGGATCTTAGGATCATCTTTGAACGCCTGGTTCTTAGATCAGAGGGGCTGGCCATCTCGGCCATGCCTGGACCTTCACTTATGTATTTTCATACGGTAGAGTTTCTACACTCCATAGATTAAGGTGTGGAGCTCTGCTGTTCCTCAAAGATTAATGCAAAGTACTACTGTTTTCTATTCAATTCTTCTTATTTCGCTTCTAAGATATCCATTCGCACCCAAGAACGTGATGAAGGTGATTATTATGTGTGATGCTCATCACCATCTCCCCTATGAACGCGTGCCTGACAAACACTTCTGTTCTACATGAATTAAGCTAGAATGAGTATCTCTTAGATCTCCTAACCAGAATCTTCATGGCGTAAGCTAGAATGATGGCGGCATTCAAGAGAATCCGGAAAGTCTAAACCTTGTCCGTGGTATTCCGAGTAGGATTCAATGATTGAATGACTGTGACGAGCTCCTAACTCGCGATTTCAGGGCGTTAGTGACAGACGCAAAAGGATAGTAAATCCTATTCCAGCATGATCGAGAATCGACAGATGAATAGCCGTGCCGTGACAGGGTGCGTGAGCATATTATTCACTGAGAGGATAAGATGAAGCCATTGACAAGGGTGATGCCTCCAGACGATTAGCCGTGCCGTGACAGGGCATTAGATCATTTTCCCGAGAGATGACCGAAAGTAGCCATTGACAGTGGTGATGTATCACATAAAGCCAGCCATGGAAAGGAGTAAGACTGATTGGATGAAGATAGTAGGAAAGCAGAGGTTCAGAGGAACGAAAAGCATCTCCATTCGCTTATCTGAAATTCCTACCAAGGATTTACATAAGTATTTCTATCCCTATCTTATTATATTAAATTCAAAAACACCATTATCACTTTATATCTGCCTGACTAAGATTTACAAGGTGACTATAGCTTGCTTCATACCAACAATCTCCGTGGGATTCGACCCTTACTCACGTAAGGTATTACTTGGACGACCCAGTGCACTTGCTGGTTAGTTGTATCGAAGTTGTGACAATTATGAATTAAGATCAGAGCACCAAGCTCTGGAGCCATTACCAGGATTTGTTCGAGCCTGGAGATCACAATTTCGTGCACCAGTTAGCAATGGTAGATAAAATGGTTAAGGACATTTGGGAAAAGTGACTATTGAAATGATGGCCTCAATCATGTAAATGCATTCATACACAAAGCAATAGACATATAGAATCAGACAAAGCAAGGATCAAAATCATAGAGAGAGATATGCACACAAGAATGGAAATAATGGTTAGAATATGTAACCGTGCAATAGGTGATGACAAGTCATCTTAGCCTGTTTTAGCTAGTCTTTTTCTTTAGTTTTCATTAGAATTATGCACTTTCTTGAGCTACAAGCAAGCTAATTGAGTAGATTTTCATGTTTCCCTTGATTGAACCAACCATATGTGAATTCATGCCATTTCATGAGGTTTTGTGCTATATTTGTGCATATTATGAAAGAATGAATATCTCATGATTTTGAGCATAGCTTTGATTAGTTTGGTTGATTAATGATAGGTGAAGAAAGCTTGGAGAAAGGTTGAAGCAAAGAGGAATGGCTAGAAGTGAAGAATGGAAGTTGAAATTGAACTTGGAGGCTTGAAGTTAGCCCCAACGTTAGCCCCCTAACTTGGAGGCTAACGTTGGGCATGAAAATCACTCCCTGGGCTCCCCACGTTTGAGCCAACGTTAGCCCCCTAACTTGGAGGCTAACGTTGGCACATGACATTGCAAGGAAGTGGCCAACGTTAGCTCCAACGTTAGCCCCCTAACTTGGAGGCTAACGTTGGAACTTGAGAGTTTCTCCCCTGGGCACCAACGTTTGCGCCAACGTTAGCCCCCTAACTTGGAGGCTAACGTTGGCACTTAAATTACAAAGGGGGAAGGCCAACGTTTGCGCCAACGTTAGCCCCCTAACTTGGAGGCTAACGTTGGCGCCACTAGCACTAAGCATTGCCAACGTTAGGGTCAAAGTTAGACCCCTAACGTTGGCACCAACGTCCAAACCAGAAGGATGTGGGTTGCTGCTATGAAAAGTTGGGGTCAAAGTTAGACCCCTAACTTTGGCCCTAACGTTGAAACAAACTTTGGCTAACTTCAAAACCGGTTCAATTGGTTCACTTCGGTTCTTCTTCAAACTTCAAGAGCAATCAACCAAGGCCTCTTACAACCCAATTCCACCAAGAACAAAGGCCCAACTCAAGGCTTGAAGATCATTTTGGAAAGTGTATAAATAGGATAGAATTCAAGTTAGTGGGGGAGCTTTCCTTTTAGAATTTTCATAATAGTTTTCGGAGAGCTTTTGTTACTGAGTGAACTTTAATTTCTTGCTTTCATTACTTTCAATTTCATTTTACATTTGTCTTGGATCTTGGATTGGAGAATTGAAGAAATTCTGTTTCAATCTCAATCTTGGATCTCTCTGCTTTCTTTACTGTTAATTGAATTCCATTTCCGGTTCATTGTTCTTCATCTCTTTTCTTTGCAATTTACAATTTCCTTGCTATTGTTCTTGTTGGATCTAGGAAGGCATTGAGATCTAGACTTGGTTTTCTAGTCTCTGGGTCCTGAGATCTGAATTTCTCATTTCAATTCCCTGCTTATTGCTTTTTCTGTTCATTTACTTTACTGCTTCATGATCCGGTTCAATCCCAATTCCCTTTCCCTCTTCTGTTTGATGCAATTTAGTTTTTCCTTGTTTAAATTCTGCAAATCCATTCCCCAATTCCCTTTACATTTCAAGCAATTTATATTCCTTGCACTTTAAGATTCCGCAATTTACATTTCTTGCACTTTAAGTTTCTGCCATTTAATTTCTTGTTCTTTAAGATTCAGCAATTTAATTCCCTGCTTTCTTTAATTTCATGCAATTTACATTCTGCAAGTCACAAATCACTCAACCAACACTTGATTCGCTTGACTAAATCAACCACTAAACTAAAATTGCTCAATCCTTCAATCCCTGTGGGATCGACCTCACTCCCGTGAGTTTTTATTACTTGATACGACCCGGTACACTTGCCGATTGGATTGTGATGTTTAGTGAGAGATTCGTTTCTCACCAAAATATCCCATCAATAGGCTCAAAACTTTCATGCTTGTGTTCTTAGCTCAATCACTATATTCCAAAATACATTCTTAAAGCAAGTTTACTGCAAAAAAAATTTTAGAATTTTGGTAGGTCACCCAAAACACAGTTTCTTGGAAAGGGAGTTATTGTTTTGACCAAGTAACTCTATAGAAACTAACTATCATGCAAAGGGTATTTACAAGCAAAACTAACTACACATGCAATATACTAACTTCTAAGCAAAAGATAAATCCATGGGTATTGAAGGGAAGGGATTGTTACCCATGGAGATCGGTCGAACGACCTCCCCACACTTTAGAAATTAGCACGGTCCTCCGTGCTACGAACAATATGCAAGGGACGGTCGGGACCGGAACCTTCACTATCCCCTTCATCAGAGCTCCCATCACCTGGGTTTGAGGTGGATGTGAATATTTTGGGTTCCTCCATGCTAGGGGTAACACAACCCAGAAGCTTCTTGATGTAAGTGTACCAGCGGTGGTTGCGCCGCTCGTATCTATGAAGCTTCCGGTGAAGATCTTCTATCCTTTGATGTGTGGATCTCAGTGGTGGTGATGATGAGCTAGAAGGAAAAAGAAGTGGCGGGGCCATGTCGAGGCTTGGTTTGTTCATGGGAAGGTGCAGGTATTTTTCGCTTGGGACCACATCGCCCTTAGCCGGAACTATAATCTTTTTGTCCTTGGTTCCCAAGAAACACCCGCAGCAGCAACTAAGTCAGACACCAATGATGGAAATGGCAAATTACTCCGGGCGTAGACTTGACTCATGGCTTGCTTGATAAGAGACGGAATGTTCACCGGCCTCTCCGTGAGAACACACCAAACAAGCAAGGCGAGATCCGCCGTGAAAGACGACTTGTGGGTGCTAGGTAGCACATAGTAAGATAGTATCTGGGCCGAAGCTCTAGCTTCCTCAGTGAGGAAGCGAGCATCAATGCTCTTGGGCCTCATCCGTAGTCGACCTTGGATCCAAAATCCCTCTGGTTCAGCAATGACTCAGAGGATCGAGTCACAATTAAATCCAAACTAATCTCGCTGACGTAAGACTTCTTGGTAGCCTTCCATGTCACTTGGCACTGGTATGACATTAAGCACTTGATGAATAGCCTCTTCTGAAACCGAGACTTGCTTGCGGCACATGTATACCAATTGAAGGGAGGAGAGATGGTAGTTAGTGTAGAATTCTTCCACCCAAGAAAGGTTGGTTTCCCTTGGTTTCCTCAAAAGAAACTCCCATCCTCGCTGTTCAATGCGGGGCAAAATATAAGGAGCAACCTTGTCCGGCGGAGAGAGTAGATGCTCAGGATGATAGTTCCTTACAGCTGTGGAGGGGAACATAAGTTCACAAAAGCGGTTGGGAAACCTTAAAGAATCTTTCGCCGGTTTGCCCTTTTCATTCTCATTAATAGGAGCAGGTGTCTTCCCTTTCTTAGATAGGGGTTTGGCTCCTAATGAAGAGCGCGCCTTAGAGTTTGACCTTTGGGGTGCCCTTTTTGCAGCCGGTTTCCTCGAAGCTATCTCCTTGCCTTTCTTGGTGGCCATCCTAAAAAGGAAGGGAAGGAAGGAAAACATTAAACACAAGAATCAATTTGACAAGAACATGCAAGTGAATTGTAGTGCCCATGGTTAATGTAGAAGCAAGGGTCATAACACTTGGCATGGGATGCAAGAGGAAGTAAAGCATACAATGGCATGAGAAGAGTAGTCTCAAGCATCCATAATAAAGAGCAAGTCATGTTCAACTAATATCTAATTGGCAAGTATAAACTTTAAGCAAGCAAAGTAGACTCAATGCATTTAAAAGAAAGCAAGTGAATGAGGAGGGGGCACCAATTTGAAAGTGTATGACTAAAATGAGCCAAAATGGTATATGTGCATTTCCTCGAACACTTGGCGTGCAATAATCAAGCAATGAGCAATTATGAGATACTAAACCAATTCAAAGCCCAAAATGGAACATCAATCATCACATAAACATCAAACATTGGCAAAGATAAGAAAAAGAATGACAAAAGATCTATTAACGCAAATTAAACTCAAATTCAACATCCATGGAGAAATAAGGAAAAAGGAAAAGTAAGCAAACAAAAAGCAAGAAACATCATCATGCAAGTAAAAGAGAAACTAAGTAAAGCAATAAGAAGCATCTAACTAGAAGAAATAATGCAAGGGAAAATAGAAGAAGAGAAGTAGAAGAAGTGAAACCTTGAAAAGTATAAAGGAACAAGGTTGAATCTTCTTTTGTGAAGATGAGGAAGAAAATAGGGGAAGTGTAGTGCCACCGCAAAAGATGGTTATCGCCGGTGAGTGGCCGGACAGTGGTGGTGGATTAGGGAAGAAGAAGAAGAGGAGGGAGATGGTGGAGGAAGAAGGAAGAGAAACTAAGAAAGAAAAGGGGTTGAGAGAAAGAAAACAGAACAAGGCGTGAAGTTATAAAACTGGCTCGCACAACCGGCACGCGCGCGCAAGGTGCGCTGGCGCGTCGGTGAGGATGCTAGCAGAGGACGCGTGCGTGTCAGTGGTGCGCGTGTGTGAGGGAAGTTGTTCTTCTGGCACAGAAGTGGCACAATGTTGGCTCAAGTCTCTGGTTTTTGTACCAGAGTGAATCAGGGGGGCAGGCGTGCGGACGCACACTTTGCGCGGATGCGTGCTTGAGAGATTTTGCGACTGGCACGGACGCGCACAACGCACGGACGCATCAGTTTTGGCACAAGGTTGGCCAAATTATGGCACAACTCTTTGGTCTCTGTACCAGAGGATCCACATATCTCCATCAGCGTGCGCGCGCACTGTGCGCTTGCGTGTCAATGGTTGAATTACAATGGTGCGCCGCAGGCGGCAAGTATGCGAACGCGTGGGTGCCTGGCGTGAGTTCGGCATGAAGTGGGCATGACTCTCGGGTATTTGGCCTAAGATATGGAATCGCGCCACCGGCGCGCGCGCGCACTGTGCGCTGGTGCGTCGGTCCCCTTCTTCAAAGAATTTTTTTGTTTTTTTATCTTTTTTTCACATCCTATCTATATGAACATCCTATCTATCCAAAAAAATCAACAAAGCTAGCATTCCTATGCACTCAACCAATCATCAAGAGATCACAAAATTCACAAGAAACTAAGGATACAAACAAGATGGTATAAACAAGGAAGATCTTACCACGGTGGGGTGCCTCCCACCAAGCACTTTTCTTTAACGTCCTTAAGTTGGATGGTCCTTTTCTTAAGCTTCCTCTCTCCTTGGTGCATCCTCCAATATATACACCTCTAGCTCTTTTGGGGGCTTGCAACCATGATACTTCTTCACTCTATGTCCATTCACTTTGAAAGTTGCTTTACTCTTGGGATCAAACAATTCCACCACTCCGTAGGGCTTTATCTCCTTCACCTTGAAAGGTCCTTCTCATCTAGAACGGAGCTTGCCAGGCATAAATCGGAGCCTTGAGTTGTAGAGGAGGACCTCATCACCTTCTTGAACGTCCTTCTTCCAGATGTGATGGTCATGGAATGCTTTACTCTTTTCCTTGTAGATTCGGGCATTCTCATATGACTCGTTCCTCAAACACTCAAGCTCCTCTAGTTGTAACTTCCTAGCTTCACCCGCCTTGGCTAAATCTATGTTGCACTGCTTTACCGCCCAATAGGCTCAATGCTCAATCTCCACCAGAAGGTGGCATGCCTTACCATAGACGATCCGGAAAGGACTCATCCGTATCGGAGTCTTGTAGGCCGTTCTATACGCCCATAATGTATCTCCTAACCGGAGGCTCCAATCCTTTCTTTGTGGATTGACCACTTTCTCCAAGATTCTCTTGATTTCCTGGTTGGACACTTCCGCTTATCCATTTGTTTGTGGATGATAAGAAGTAGCAACCTTATGCGACGCTCTATAACGCTTGAGCAATGCTTCTACCTTCCTGTTACAAAAGTGGGATCCTTAGTCGCTCACGATTGCTCGTGGCGACCCATAACGGCATACAATGTGATTCCTAATGAAAGACACAACGGCATTGGCGTCGTCAAGGCGTGTAGGTATAGCCTCTACCAACTTTGACACATAGTCAACCGCTAACAGAATATACAGATACCCACTAGAGTTGGAAAACGGTCCCATAAAGTCAATGCCCCATACATCAAATATCTCACAGAATAACATAGGTTGCTGAGGCATTTCATCCCTTTGGGATGCGTTTCCTGACCTCTGACACTGATGGCAAGACACACATAACCGGTTAGCATCCTTGAATAAGGTTGGCCACCAGAATCCACAATCCAATACTTTTTTAGCGGTCCTTTGTGGGCCAAAGTGGCCACCACATTCGGACAAATGATAAGCTTCAAGAATTGGTTGGAATTCAGACTCCGGGACACATCTTCGAATTACTTGGCCCACGCTCCTCTTCCACAAGTGAGGGTTATCCCAAATATAGTATTTGGAATTACTCCTCAACTTGTCCCTTTGGTTTTTCGAAAAGTTGGGAGGGAAGATTTTCGCAACCAAGTCGTTCGCCATTGGGACAAACCAAGGAGAGCTATCCGACACAACATGCAAACTATCCAATGGGAATGAGTCATTGATCGGAAATGGATCAATTTTTAGATTCTCGATGCCGCTTAAATGATCTGCAACCAGGTTTTGAGATCCACTCCGATCCCTAATCTCAATGTTGAATTCTTGCAAAAGCAAGATCTAACGTATGAGTCGAGACTTTGACTCATTCTTTGTCAATAAGTACTTTAAAGCTGCATGATCCGTGTATACCACTATCTTTGATCCTAGAAAATAAGATATGAATTTATCTAAAGCATGAACAATAGCTAGGAGTTGTTTTTCAGTAGTGGTATAGTTGGATTGTGCTACATATAGTGTCTTAGAAGAGTAAGCAATGACATAAGGGAGTTTACCATCGCGCTGTGCAAGAACGGCACCTACAGCATGGTTTGACGCATCGCACATTATCTCAAATGGCAACGTCCAGTTGGGGCCTCGCACAATTGGTGCTGTGGTAAGAACTCTACTTAGCTCTTCAAAAGCTTTTACACATTTACTATCAAACTCAAAATCCACATCTTTTTGGAGTAGGCGCGACAATGGCAAATCAATCTTGCTGAAGTCCTTGATAAAGCGCCTATAGAATCCTACATGTCCCAAAAACGAGTGGACCTCCGTCACGGATGAGGGGTGAGAAAAAGTGGTGATAACATCGACCTTGGCCGGGTCTACAGAAATGCCTTCATGAGATACTACAGGTCCTAACACTATACCTTGTTGTACCATTAGTGACATTTTTCAAAATTTAAGAGAAGGTTATTGTCAACACATCTAGCCAGGACCTTGGCCAAGTTATCTAAACAACAATTAAATGAAGTACCATAAACGCTGAAGTCATCCATAAAGACTTCCAAACAATTCTCCATTAGATCGGAGAAGACACCCGTCATGCACCGCTGAAAAGTAGCAGGTGCATTACATAGTCCAAATGGCATCCTTTTATGGGAAAAGGTGCCAAATGGACAAGTAAACGTGGTCTTCTCCTGATCTTCAGGAGCAATATGTATCTGGAAGTAGCCAGTAAATCCATCAAGAAAGCAGTAGTGAGATTTACCTGCCAAGCGGTCTAGCATCTGATCGATGAAGGGTAAGGGGTAATGGTCCTTTCGTGTGGCGACATTCAATCTTCTATAGTCAATACATACTCGCCATGCATTTTGTACTGTTTTAGTGACCATTTCACCGTCGTCCTTCTTGACTGTTGTGATGCCTGACTTCTTGGCGACAACCTGGACCGGGCTCACCCACTCACTGTCTGAGATTTGGGTATATCATATCCGCGTCCAGTAATCTGGTGACCTCTTTCTTCACTACATCGAGGATGGTTGGGTTGAGCCTCCTTTGCGGTTGCCTAACTGGCTTAGCTCCATCTTGGAAAAATATCCTATGCATGCATTTGCGGGGGTCAATTCCCACAATATCCGCTAGGCTCCATCCTATTGCTTTCTTGTACTTTCTTAGAACATCTAGGAGCTTTCCCTCTTCTTCACTTGAGAGATCACTAGCAATAATGATCGGAAACCTTTGATTATCCTCTAAGAAAGCATACTTCAAATGAGATGGAAGGGGCTTCAGTTCACTTTTTGTTTCAAGATGAGGTTCCTTTTCATCAAGCTCATGGGACTCATTCTTGACAACTTCCTCATGTTCATTCTCTTGGTCATTCGTCTCCTCAACAATGAGGTAGCACAACTTGTCATGGTCTTCTTCTTGCACTTTCGCTACCACTTCATCAATCACATCACATTGGAGCACGGAATGTTCTTCGAGAGGATGTTTCATGACTTCCTCTAAATTGAACTTGATAATCTTGTCTCCATCCCCAAAGAAATATATGCCGGTGATGGCATCCAACTTGAATTTGGAGGTTTTGAGGAAGGGTCTACCAAGTAGAACGGAGGATGGGCTTCTATTTTCTGCTGGAGGCATTTCAAGAATGTAAAAGTCAACCGAAAAAACCAAATCCTTAATTGCCACGAGTACATCTTCCGCTATTCCCATCACTGTGATCACACTTTTATCGGCTAAGGCAAACCTCGCCGCCGACTTCTTTAATGGAGCTAAATTCAACTGCACATAGATAGAAAGTGGCATGATGCTTACACAAGCTCCCAAGTCACACATACAATCATGAAAAGTGTGTCCACCAATACAACAAGACACTAAGCACGGTCCAAGGTCACCATATTTTCTTGGAATAGGTTCCATCAAGGAAGAAATTAAACTACCCAAGGATAATGTCTCCAATTCTCCTATCCTATCCTTGTGTGTACACAAGTCTTTCAAAAATTTTGCATACTTTGGAATTTGTTGAATGTCATCAAGAAGTGTTATGGTTACCTCAACCTTTTTGAACACTTGAAGCATGTTCAAATCAAATTCCGGTGTTTTCTTTGCCTTCTTCACCATGGAAGGGAATGGGATAGGAATGGACTCGTCCACTATAGCTTTCCTCTTGGGTTCCTTGAGGTTTACTCCTTCTTCCTCATGCCTTTTGTCTACCACCTCTTCTTCATGTGGAGCTTCAACAACTACCTCTTCCTCATGAATTTCTCCCATGACCCTTGGAGGTATCTCCTCTAATATAGTCCCCGACCATAGAGTGATGGCATTGGGACCGCCTCTTGGGTTTGGTTGTGGTTGGGATGGAAGGTTAGAGAAACTTGAAGGTTGGTTGGTGTTGTTATTGGGAGTTGGTGGTTGGCTTGACATGTTCATCTTTGAAAGCATGTTGCTGAGGTTGGCCAATTGAGTATTCAAGGCATCGAATTGAGCCTTGTTGCTCTCATCTCGTTTTTCCATGGCAGCTCTAAGCTCATCAACTTGATTGTTGGAAGATGGAGGAGTTTGGTTTTGGTTTTGTTGTTTATGGTGTGGTGCTTGGTACTTGGTGTAGTTGTTTTGGTTTTGGTTTGAGTGGCCTTGGTTGGCTTGGTAGTTGTGGTTGTTATGGTGGTATGGGATGAAGATTGGTTGTTGTTGTGATGAGAAGGAGAGTTGTTCCACCTTTGGTTTTGATTGCTTCCTTGTGCATTATCCCTCCACCCTTGATGTTGATTACCACCTTGATGGTAATTGTTTTGGCCTTGAGGAGGGTAGGGTGGACGGTTCTTGTAATTCACATTGGCCACCACAAGAGCATGTTCCTCTTGAATTTGATGGCATTGGTCGGTGTAATGTGTGGTGCTAGAGCATAAACCACAAATCCTAGTAGGGCCTTCAAGTTGAGCAACCGGAGGTGGGGCTTGGATGGCTTGGATGGAGTAGTATTCCTTTTGATCCTTTTGGATTTATGTAAGGATGGTGGTCATATTCCCAAGTGCTTTGGCTAGACTTGATTCGGAAGGGGATGGTTCTACCAAACCCTTAAGAGGATTACTTCTCACCCTTGTGTGTTGTGTAGCTTCGGCAACATCCTTTATCAAATTCCAAGCTTCTCCCTCCGTCTTGTCTTTCGAAAGGGAACCTCCACTAGAAGCGGTGAGCAATCTTCTATCTTCCGCACAAAAACCTTCAGTAAAGTAGCTAATGAGCAAGTGAGTGGTCATTCCGTGGTGTAGACATGACTCTAATAGCCTCTTGAACCGAGCAATACTCGTACAAACTCTCTTGGTCTCTTTGCATTATACCCGAAATCTCTTTTCGGATGTAGTCGGTCTTCTCCGGTGGGAAGAACTTATCAAGAAACTCTCTTCTCAAGAAATCCCAATTAGTCATAATCTCATTCGGTAGCGAATAAAACCATGTTTTTGCGTGTGCTTCAAGAGAGAAAGGGAAGGCAAAAACCATGATAGCCACCTCATCGGCTCCATGCCTTCGAGCCGTAGAACAAGAAACTTGAAAATCCTTCAAATGTCGGATGGGGTCTTGACCCGGCAACCCATGATACTTAGGAAGTAGATTTATCAAGCTACTCTTCTACTCAAAGTTTGGATCAAGGTTAGGATACCATGCTTGAAACGGTTGAAGTATGATATCCGGAGCTCCTTGCTCATGCAAAGTGATCTGGCGTGGCTCCGCCATGTGTTGCTCACCTGTAGAATGCAAAGATGTATTAGTAGTGCCAATAGAAGAATAGGAAGTAGCGGACTCCAAGTCACTCTCGGTGACGTCTAGTGATTTGGTATTTTCCTCAAGAGAGGCTGAAGTACTAGGCGTATAGTCCAACCGCCGTCTAGCTTGCCGAGTATGTAACAAAGTTCTTTCAATCTCAGGATCAAAATTGGCTAAGCTAGAATTCGGTTGAGACCGAGTTATCAAACTTGAAAGTCATAGCACAAATGCAAAAGAAATCTAAACTATAGCTAAGTATTGAAAGAAGTAAAATATCTACAATATTCACATATTCACATAACCAATATCAAGGCATACGTTGCAACCATTCCCCGGTAACGGCGCCAAAAATTTGACGGTCTCCCAAGGGTGTATTGGTAAAGATTTTCTTCAATAAAATCGCGTTGCAAGTATAGCTCTACCAACAACAATCCTCGGGTGTCAAATTTAGAAGAGGGATTTGGTTGTCACAAGTTCATCCCCAATAGAAATAACCGAAGTATTCAAACCTCGGGTCGTCTCACAAGGAATGGGCAAACATGTGCTTCAACATTGGTTAGAAATCCGGGGTTGTGAGTTATGAACATGAAAATAAACGGGAATCTTAACAAGCAAGTAATCTTAAATTGCAATAAAATAATTCAATTAACTAAGCAAAACATGAGCAATTCCAATGAACAAGCAACAGTCCACTTAATTCTATTATAAACCAAACAAGTAACTATAACTAAGGCAAATAGTTGAGAAATTTGGTTTTCAAATATGAATAATAAAAGCAACTCTTGGCTAGGCATGGGAATTGGGGCACCATCCTTGTCTAACAACCATATCTTGACAATTATGAGGAACCAAGCTCATTAAGTCTACTTTCCAAAAGTCTTAAGTACGTAATATCTACTCCTAGACTTGAAGTACGTCAAATGGCTTTGATCACATCAACCCATAAGTCCCAACCTACCTACTAATTAGATTAGTAGTGGGTTGGCGTCAATGAGTATCAAATTGACCACTAAAGGCTCCCAAATCATCAAATCCATTAGACCCAATGACTCAAGTTTACCCAATTCCCTACTCCATAATCAAAGTAAACAATTCATCAAACACATGGTAAGCATTAACAAAAGTCATGTTCAAAATAGCAATTAAATTGAGATCTACAAGTACCCATTAACAATTATCAACATACAATCATCCAAACAACAAAAGTAAACATAGAAATCATCAATGTAATATCAACAAGTCAAGATTCACAACATTCATAAAATGGGTATAAAATGACAATTAACAAGGATTCATAAAACTATCACTAGATATAAGCAAAATTGTAACAAGGAATTCAAATTGAACAATTAAAACTAGTAATTAACAAGATCTAATTCACAATCCAACAAGGGAAGATCAAATTAAAACTAGATCTAGAGAGGAACAAGGGTTTCTCTCTCTAGAATAACAAAAGAACCAAAAAAACTCTAGAATTGTGTCTTAGTGTAAAAAATGATTGATCCCCCTTTATCCCCTAGCATCCTTGGGTGTTTTCCATGCGGAAACAGCTTGAAATTGGGCCTCATGAGCCTCAGAAATCGCCAGGCACGATTTCCTTTAATGAGGTCAGGTGTAGCTTCCCATGCGTGCGCGCACGCCGATCGCTTTTGCGATCCACGCGTGCGCGCCAAGTGCGCGTGTGCGTCGATAGGAATCTTCTGATCCAAGCGAATGCGTCCATCCTTGCGCGCCGCTTCCAGCCACCTCATCCACGCGTGCGCGTGGAGTGCGCGGGCGCGCCACTGCTGCTCCTCCCAAGATTTCAATTCTTTATGTTCCTCCTTTTTTGTACATGCTTTTCTCCTCTCTTCTAGGTCATTCCTACCCTATAATTCCTGAAATCACTCAACAAATATATCACGGCATCGAATGGCAATAGAAGAGGATTAAAATATGGCAATTTTAAGGAAAAATAAGCATGTTTCCATCATGGAGCAATATTGGGAAGTGAACACAAAACCATGCATTTCTTGCGAATAAGTGTGAGAAATATTGATAAAATCCCCCAAAATAAGCACAAGATAAACCACAAAATCGGGGTTTATCAGAAAGCAGAAGTTCAGAAGCAACAAAGCATCTCCATACGCTTATCTGAAATTCCCACCAATGAATTACATAAGTAACTTTATCTTAATTTCTGTTTCATTTATATTTTAATTATCAAAACCTCATAACAATTTGAATCTACCTGACTAAGATTTACAAGGATGACCATAGCTTGCTTCAAGCCAACAATCTCCGTGGGATCGACCCTTACTCACGTAAGGTATTACTTGGACGACCCAGTGCACTTGCTGGTTAGTTGCACCGGAGTTGTGAAACGTGTGGAACACAATTCTGTGCACCAGTAAATCTCTCTCATCCTCCCATTTATGATTTGAGTAAGGTAAAAGGCTTAGATAAAATTGATGACAAAGGATTACATTTGAAGAATCTTGTGAAAAGGTGGAAGTCCTTAGAAAAAGAAGGATGGGAATATAATATGCTTTGCCATGATCCTTAGAAGCTTCTTTACCTAGGTTGTCATCTATTTCAACATTTGAGTTGGTGAAATTCATTTCTATTAGCTTTATTATCCCACTCGAATATGGCTTACTCGAAACAGATAGTCAACTTAGGATTCTTTGTGGGATAAAGCGCAAAAAAAAGATGTTTTGTGGTTGGCATTGTAAATCAAGGCTTATTATAGTTGATACATCAAAAACAAAATATACCGATTAGATTAGTGCTCAATTAGAGGAGTCTAGGAGGATTATTGGGCACTTCATTGAGAATTCATCTTGCTCGCCACCTGGATGGATTAATAATGATAAACTACAAGACGGGTGTGAAAATAAGGTGTGGGATCCCGGATTACAAGAAGAGGATCGACTTTGGGAGCCCCAAGCTTGTGAAAGACTCCGTCAACACTTGGAGCAGCTCATGAGAAATCTTGGAGTACGATGGAGAACCAAGCATTGGTGGGAGTTCCAAGAAGAATTTAAGCACAAGCCACCTTGAGAGGAGCTCCCCGTATGTCCAACTTAAGGACAATAAACAAAAGTGCTAGGTGGGAGACACCCCGCCATGGTAACATCCTTCCTTTTTCTTCTTTGTAAATATTGGTAAAATTAGGCTTAATTTCATGTATAGCTTAGTTTGTTGAGTTTATTTGATAGTTTAGTATGTCAAATAAGGTTTTATGGTATTTTGGTAGCTGATTGGAGGTTTGGAAGGCTTGGTTTGGTGCAAGAACTTGGAAAAATGTTGAAAAATAGAGCACTAACTCACACGTATGCGTCATGCGCGCGTACGCATGAGCCAAGCATTTTTGACCATCCATGCGCACGCGTGCATGGCGCGTCCGCGTGGATGTAAAAATTCCACCCCAGTCAAAACCCCGAGAGTTACGCCTGCACTGTGCAAACATTGTGCCTACAGCACAAACTAACCCACATGTGCGCGCCCCTGGCGCGTACGCGTCTGTGATTCTAAATGCGCAATGCACACGCACGCGTGCATGGCGCGCGCGCATCGATTGCGCCACCTGCATCACTCGTACATTTTCCAGAGAGTTAGGCAAACTTTGGGCTGACACTGTGCCCTGCGCCTAACCTAACCCACATGTGCGCGCACCTGGCGCGTACGCGTCCTTCTGCTAATCTGCACATCGACGCGTGGGCGTGCATGACGCGTCGGCGTTGCAAAAAAAAAAGAGTTTTTTTTTCAAATCATCCATTTTCTTTTGTTTATTCCATTTGCATACTTTTCTTCATTGCATTTTAATTTTGTTTTTATAGCTTGTTTTTATTTTCTTTTTTTTGAGTTTCTTATTTTAATAATGGTGTTGCATCTTCCTACTCAATTGTTGAGAAGTCCTTGCATTATTTTGGTGCCCATTGACTTGTTTGATATTATTGGGTGATGAAACTTTTAAAATCAATGCTCAATCTTTTATGACTCTTGTGTTCTTTATGCATTGGTATGACCTTATATTGTTTTTCATGGCCCACTCTTTCTTGTTCGAACTTGATGCTTTTAAATGCTCTTTATGCTTTGACTTTACTCTTGCATCAAGTATTAGTTGATATGCCTTGGCTTATATTGCTCTCTCATCTACATGCTGTAGCTACCATGTAGTAGAGAATCGTACTCTTACTTGGCATTAACCCCCGCTTATGTTTTATTTGTTTTGATATCTCTGTTGTAGGATTAATTGTCGTTCTTCTTTTCTCTCCTTTTAGGTTGGCCACCAAAAGAAGGAAAAAGAAAAAGTTTCTAAATGGGGCAACAAACAAGTTCATCCGCACAACCTTTTGAAGAAGCTCATCAGTTGTTTCAACCTGTCCACCTTGCTCTTCTGTGCATGCACTGAGGACGGTGCAATCTTCAAGTGTGGGGAGGTTCGGTCGATGACCGATCTCCATGGGTAACAATTTCCGTTTTCAACACCAATGTTAGCTAGTTGTTGCATTGCATGATAGATTGCATATTAGTTAGAATTTGTACATATATATTTCTACCACTTCTTTCTTATTAGGACTACTTGGTTATGGTGATGATTTCTTTTCCAAGAAACTGTTTTAGGGCACTCTACCAATTTGAAAGAAAAATTTTTGTTAAACTTGCTTGAAGAATTTATTTTGGAACATGGTTTTTGAGCTAAGAACACAAGCTTGTGAGACTTGAGCCTAATTGCATGGTTACATTTTATAACCACTTATCTTCCTTCTTGTGTGCAATTGTTCTCTTTCTTTGATTGTGATCCTTGATTTGCTTGATTCTATATTGATGCACGGAAAACTTGTCTCTCAACAAATCTCCATTCGGCAAGTGTACCGAATTTGTCGTCAAGTAAAAACTCACAATAGAGTGAGGTCAAATCCCACAGGGATTGATTGATCAAGCAACTTTAATTAGAAGAATGTTCTAGTTGAGCGAATCCAGAATTTGGGTTGAGAGATGCAGAAAATAAAATGGCGGGAATGTAAATAACAGAAAAGTAAATGCTAGAATTAAAGGACTGGAAGTAAATGACTGAAAATAAATTGCAGAATTGTAAATGGGAATGGGGGATTTGCTCATAAAAGTAAATGGAAGAAATTAAAGAGAATGGGTAAGATCAGAGATGGGGAGTTCATTGGGCTTAGGAGATGTTGCAATTCTCCGGATCAAGTTCATTTTCATCTCTTCCTCAATCAATGCACTCATTGATCTCCTTGGCAATCTTAAGTGATTGGATTACAATTTCTTGCAATTCAATCTCTCAAATCTTGATCAATAGCCAATTCCTTGGTCAATTGCTCATGAGAAGAGATGAAGTATGGTCACTGATTATACCACATGCATTTCCCAAATCAAGTGTTGAGAGGGTTACCCCTAGGTCTCACGTTAGAGTCCATGTTAACTAGGTTAACGTGGCCATCCTTAGCCATCCCAACGTTAGTGACAATGTTGAGTGTCACTAACGTTGGATCATCCTTCATTCCTCATCGTTAGCTTCCACGTTAACCAAGTTAATGTGGAAGTTAACATGACTCTTGGGGGTTGTGTGGTTGCTTCAACGTTAGTGACAATGTTGAGTGTCACTAACGTTGTCGACAACTCTTCATCCCTTACGTTAGCTCCCACGTTAACCAAGTTAACGTGGGAGTTAACGTGGTACTTTGCACCATAGGCCAACGTTAGTGACAATATTGAGTGTCACTAACGTTGGCTTCTCTTCCCCCCTTAACGTTAGAGGCCACCTTAACTAGGTTAACGTGGCTTCTAACATGGCCACTTATGAGTAATTGCCAACGTTAGTGACAATGTTAAGTGTCACTAACGTTAGCTCAACTTCTCTTCTCCACGTTAGAGTTCACGTTAACTTAGTTAACGTGACTCTCTAACGTGGGCATTGATGGCTTTTTGAGAGTGTTATTGACAATCACTTTTCTCATTAACCTTGCAAGTTACCTCCTCTTTTCTTGCTTCCTTTTGGTCCTGAAATCAAGCAATAAAGTGCATCAAAGCTCTAGTCCAAGTCATGAGTAATGCAACATAATATTTGTCACTAAACTTATGCAAAATCCTCATGAAATTATGTAAAATGCACAATGTATGCTTGAATCAAGGCATAAGTGAATATCTACCCAAAACTAGCTTATTTCCTAAAGAAATGCATGAAACTAACCTAAAAATAGTAAAGAAAAGGTCAATAAAACTGGCCAAGATGCCCTGGCATCACAACACCAAACTTAAAGCTTGCTTGTCCCTAAGCAAGTACTAGAACAAGAGAATGATGAATGGAATATCCAGAGGAATGAGTCATTCTTGTGGAAGTTATGTTACTGATTTTATGGTGGTTTCATGCATAGCAACTTAGGTTCATTCCATTACTGGCTTTCAGACCTTTATCATGTCCTAAAACACCCACTTTGTTTATATCCCATGAGACCTTTATTCATTGATCCTTTTATTGTTATTTCAAGGGTTGTTTGTGTTATTTAGGCTACGTGCTCTGTAAGGGGGCAACTCTTTAAGATAAGCTTTCAGCCAACACTCCCGAACCAGCTGGTTCAAGATGCTAGGTGTTGAGACACCCCTAAGGACTTACTCCCTCAAGCCTATCCCCCATACATACACACTACAGGCATTTAGTTTATTTATTTTCTTTTCTTGAGACCTTGGTGTCCAGCACCTCTTTGGGTTACTAAGTGTTCTGTAGTGAAGGTTACTCTTGATAGTGGACTTTCAGCTGATAATCCCGAGTTAGTTAACCCAAGTTACCAAGTGATAAGGCACCCCTAAGAGCTTATTCATCCAAGTAGATCCCTCACACAGGAGCACCACAGACACTTGCCTCAAGATTAAAACCATTGATGCCTAGCCTTATTGCTTACTCTTTTTCTTTTGTTTTTCACTTCCATTGTTCTTTCCCTTTTCTCTTCTTAGGATCTTGTTATTAACTTAGTCTCATGAGTGTATCCAAAGCAAAGTATTCAGGCCAGATAATTGTCATCCCAGCCTTGTGGTTGAACCAACTTAGCTAACTTATGACTACCCCAAAGATTCATGAATGCACTTCCACAATATGAACTCCACTCTGGTCTTTTAAAAACATAATCATTCTCTTTTTATTTGATTTAAAGGGACAAGCATACAAATAAGTTAAGTAATGGTGCAGTAACATAAAGACCAACACACAGAGACCTCTTCAACACATAAAAAAAACAGAATTCAAGATGGTTTAAACTAACATGGAAGCAAGTTCTATTTCATACAAGATCTTCTTTATTTAAAGCATAGAAAAAGATGCACCAAAGAAGGAACTCCACCACCTTTTACTCTCGTGGATGTCCATGCTCTCCTTCTTAATTGCTTTCTTTGTGTCCTCTTGCATTCCTTCTCATCCGTGCCAATTTTGCTTGCTTCCAATCCTCAAGTGCCTTTCTTACTGATTCATGACTCTCTTCCACCCTTTGTCTTTCCTCTCGTGCTAATTCATCCTTCATTTCTTCATACTGGGCTATTCCTGGATGCAATATTGGCAGCTGTCCTACTAAGTAGCCGAGCCTGGCTTGAGTGTTTATGTGATGTCCTGTCTCGCTCATGTAAACTCCTTCTGCGAATGCCCTTTGCTCGTCCAATAATTCTGCCTGTTCTATTTGTCTTTGATGCATCTCATGTATGTGTGTCCCTTGATGTGCTTGGATGTTGATCAGCCTCTGGATGGATTCTTGTTGCTCATTTTGCCTTTGTTCCATCCTGTGAAACGTTTTATTCCATTGTCGTCCTTGACTCAGTTGCTGATCCATCATTTGCTTTTACCAATCCCCTTGTTGAGTCATCCACCTTGAGAGTGACTCCTCTTGCTGCCCCATCATCTGTAGTTGAAGTTCTCTCTGTGCTCCTTGGCTCTCCAAATATTGTCTAGACAAGCCATCAATGGCTTCTTGCAATTGGTGCATGTTCAAGGTCTGTTGTGCTTGACCCTCTAAGACTTGTCCTTCCATTACTTGAGGGGTTGTCCTCTTCCTTTGCTTCCGCTGAGGTAGGGGGGATGCAATGGCATTCATCCTTCGTACAGTTATTGGAATGCCTTTCTTTATCCACATGGGGTCCTCATCTTCGAAAACCACCCCAGCTTTCTTGCAAATTCGGTAAATAGTGCTTGGGTAACCTATCGTTCCTCTTGAGTCGCTTTTCTCCGCCATCTTTCTAATGCCTTCAGCTATGAGTTCATGGACCTTGATCTCTCCTCCCTTCAGTATACAGTGCACAATTGTGGCTCTCTTGACATTCACCTCCGAGTTGTTTGCAGCTGGGAGAATAGACCTTCTCACTAGCTCAAACCACCCCTTGGCTTCAGGATTGAGGTCTGTTCTCTTGATGAACTTTGGTTTATTTCCCGCACCCCTTTCCCAGTCAGCTCCTGGTACACAGATATCTTGCAGAATCTGATCATAATTGGGGTTGTCCAATCTTGAGTGATAGCTTTCTTCTTCAAACTGTATAGACCGTAGCTTCAATGCCCTCATGACGCTCATGGGACCAAAGTCCACCATCTTTCCTCTCACAAAGCTTGTATAGGACTCATCCTTCTTATCATATCGAACCGCATTTGCATAAAATTCTCTTATGAGGTTTGCATTTACCTTAATGACTCGGTCAGTGAGGAGCTCCCATCTTTTCCTTTCTATCTTTTCTATAATTTCGGGGCACTCAGTCTTTGTAACTTGAAATCCCAGCTCATAAATGATTTCCTTATCAACCATCCACCCGTATTGCAATGCATGATGTAAGCTTCTAAATCTCTTCTCATCATATGGGTGTTCTTCTATGGGTTCCTTTCCCTTCCGTCTCTTAGAACTTGAAGATGCCATGAATGATGGTTAATATGTGAAGGTGGTAAGGTTGTGGAGACTTTTGGTTGTTTAGGGTTTTATGGCAGTGAAGAGAGTGAGGGGAGAAATGTTTGTAATCGATAGAGGGTGTCTTGTACAGAAATGAAGAGTGGTGAAGGGTGTGTGATGTCAATGAAGGGTGGTACGGACAAGGGTTGTTTATATAGAGCAGTTGTGAGGGAATGGAGGGTGTAGATTGATGAAATGGTCACTTGATGGACGGTTGGGGTTATGCATGGCTAGAAGACAAGGATCATCACTTTATGATGGGGATTGCTCGGTCTTCTAGGGTCCCATTTTTTTCAATGTTGCATGGCAACATTTTCCAATGTATTCCCTTTTTAGAACAAGTGTGAAGCCCCTCCTTTTGTGGTGTCCGAACCTTCTTTGTTTGGTTGTCCAATCTATCCCTTTTCATGCTTCTTTTCCTTTCCTATAAAGATTTGAAATAAGGAAATTAATATCATAAAAAAAATTTAAACTCTACGGCTAGAATAAAATGAAAGGATTTGATTGTTTATTTATGAATTCCAACTAAATAACTAACTATTGGTGGGTCCTTATATGCATTTTGGTGGCACCATGAGGTGACACCAAACTTAGTTTGGATCACTGTGATGGAGGTTTTGTGTTCAAAGCTCCCAAGACTAGCATGCATCTTTGTTTGCTTTGAACACCAAACTTGTTCTTCACTATATTCTGCATAAGAAGATTTTCACCAATTGTTTGTCAAGTTTGGATTGAAGCTCATAAAGATTGACTTATTCATTATCATCTGAAAGCATATAAAACATGGGTTGCCTCCCATGAAGCGCTTCTTTAGCGTCACTAGCTTGACGTTTTTCCTTCATCATGGTGGTTGGTAGTGCTTAAAGTCTTCCCCTCTTGCTGTGGACTTGTATCCATTGGTTGGATCAATGATCTCTACATGTTCCAGGGAAAGAACTCTGTTGATAGTGAAGACCTTAGGTAATTGAGATGGCACAGTAGGGAGATTAGGGGGAATATCTGGGAAGTAAGCTGACACAACTCTATCCCCTGGAGAGAAGTCTTTCGTAGGGATCTTCTTGTTCCTCCATCTCCTTGGTACCTTCTTCTTTGTTTCTTTTGAGGTTGCCTTCCCCTTGGTGACCTCTTTTCTCCAAGGAGTTGTGATGCTGTCTTCACCTGCCTCTAGAGGTTTGGGTTCCTCCAACTCTTCCTTGAGCTGTGGCAATTGCTGTTTTCCTTGTTTGTCAGTTAAGGGGGTCTCAGAATGAGCTGGCTGTGCTTCAGTGCTTCTTTTTTCTTTCAGTGTCTCATTATCATCTGTGCTTAGTTCCTTGTCCTCTTGATCTGTTTCTTGTGAGAGTTTGAAGACATCAAAGCTAAGTCATTCATCATGGATTCTCAATATTAGCTCCCCTTTCTCTACATCGATAAGTGCTCTGGCTGTATCTAGGAATGGTCTTCCCAATATGATTGGGTGAGTGTGACTTTCTTCCATGTCCAGAATGACAAAGTCTGTTGGGAGAAAGTACTTCCCAACCTTTAGCAACACATTTTCCACCACTCCTATTGCTTGCTTTTGAGTTTTGTCAGCCAGTCTGACAATGACATCTGTGGGCATTATCTCATTGATCTGCAACCTCTTCACCAGGGATAAGGGCAGTAAGTTGATGCTGGCCCCCAAATCACATAGTGCTCTGTCGAACATATTTTCACCTATGGCACAAGGGATATGAAAACTTCCTGGGTTTCTTTTTTTTGTAGGCAACTCAGGTTGAATAAGGGCACTACATTCCTTGTTCATCACTATAGTCTGCCCTCCCTTGAGTGAGCTTTTCCTGGGAAGAAGTTCCTTCATATACTTGATGAATGCAGGCATTTGTTGAATTGCCTTGATGAATGGTATGTTCGCATGCAGAGATGCAAACAAGTCTAGGAACCTTGAGTATATTCTCTTTCCCACAGCACCATTGAGCAGTTGAGGAAAGGGTGCATAGAGCTTCAGCAACTCTTGTTGTGACATTTCTGGTTCTTTGTGATCTCTATTCTCCTCCTTTATTGAGTTGTCTTCAGGTTGTTCGAGAAGTTTGCCTTGCTTGTCTTCAGTCTCTTGATCACTTGTAGTGACCATTTTGCAATCTTCCCATCTTACTTTCTTTGCTTCTCCTTTGGGGTTTTTCTCCGTGTTACTTGGGAAGCTATCAGTAGGTTTGGGAATCTTCTCAGCTAATTATCCTACCTGGAATTCCAGCTTCCTAATGGTCTCTCCCTGGTTCTTAATATTGGCTCGCACCTCTTCTTTGAACACCTTATTTTCTTGAATCTCTTGGCATATTCCTTCAAGTAAGGCTTCAATCTTAGAGAGCTTGTCATCAATTGATGAGTGATTTGGAGCAGATGTGCTGTTTTGGTTTTGATAAGTGTGTGGAGAAGTGTTGTTGTGGGGGTGTTGAGATATCCTCTGGGTGAATTGCTGGTGAGCTGCATTGTTGTTGGAGTTGTAACGTCTCTGGTCTTGGTTTTGATCTTGCTCACTTCCCCACCAAAAGTTTGGGTGGTTTCTCCATCCAGGGTTGTAAGTCTTGGAGTATGGATCATAGTTTTTCCTTGGTGAATTCCCAATGTAGTTGGCTTGCTTCTGACTCCCCTCTGCTTCTTCATTCACTCCTTCTTAGATTGTTGATGAAGATGAGATTACTGCTACTTGGTTCCTCTCCATCTTCTTCGTGAGGTCAGCCAGCTGTTGGGTAATGAGCTTGTTTTGGGCCAACAGAGCATCTACATTGTTTAGCTCCCTCACTCCTCTTGTGTTCCCTCTTTCGGAAGCATAGAAGTAGTCGTTTTCTACTACTGTTTCAATAACATCTATGGCTTCCTCAATGGTCTTCTTCTTGTTCAAAGATCCTCCAGATGAATGGTCTACGGCCTTCTTTGACTCATAAGAGAGCCCTTCATAGAAAATGTGTAGCTGCACCCATTCGTTGAACATGTCAGGTGGACACCTCCTTGTTAAGTCCTTGAACCTCTCACATGCTTCATACAGAGTCTCACCATCTTGTTGCCTGAAAGTTTGAACCTCAGCTCTCAGCCTATTGATTCGTTGAGGAGGGTAGAATCTTGCTAAGAATTTGTTCACCAAATCCTCCCAAGTTGTCAAGCTCTCCCTTGGGAAGGATTCCAGCCACTTGGCTGCCTTGTCCCTGAGTGAGAAAGGAAATAAGAGCAGTCTATAGGCGTCGGGATGAACACCATTAGATTTCACTGTGTCACATATTCTCAGGAAGGTGGTCAAATGTTGATTGGGGTCTTCTTGAACACCTCCTCCAAACGAACAGTTGTTCTGAACAAGGGTGATGAGCTGTGGTTTAAGTTCAAAGTTGTTGGCATGGATTGTTGGCTTTTGGATGCTACTTCCACAATTTCCTGGGTTTGGATTGATGTAAGAGCCCAAAACTCTTCTATCCTCCCCAGCATGATTTGCTCCACCTCCTCTGCCATGGTTGTGAGTCTCTTCTTCATGATGATTTTCCATGTTTTCTTCCATGTTTGGTTCAAAGTATTCCTCAAAGTGTTCCTCCTCTTCTTCAGCACCAACTACATGTTTTTCTTTTGCCTCCCTCCTTAGTCTAAGGAAGGTTCTCTCAGGTTCAGAATCAAAGGAAGTTGAAGCCCCGCTTCTTCTCCCTGTCATACAACCAACAAGTACAAGCGAAGAAAATAGGTACAGGCAGTATTTGTGTCAGAGTTACTGTTAGTTGTGGGTGATGCAATATATCAAACAGTTAGTGGGTTAGCAAACAGAATTGAAAATAACAAAGAAAAACAAAAGAGTAGAGGGGGAAGGGAAGAAGTTTAACTAAAACAAAAAGTAAATCACTCAAACAGAAAATGAAATTCACAAAATAAAAATGCTCAATCTAGTGATCTTCCAATTTAATCATTGTTGATGCACAATCAATCCCCGGCAACAGCGCCATAAACTTGATGCACGGAAAACTTGTCTCTCAACAAATCTCCCTTCGGCAAGTGTACCGAATTTGTCATCAGGTAAAAACTCACAATAGAGTGAGGTCGAATCCCACAGGGATTGATTGATCAAGCAACTTTAATTAGAAGAATGTTCTAGTTGAGCGAATCCAGAATTTGGGTTGAGAGTTGCAGAAAATAAAATGGCGGGAATGTAAATAACAGAAAAGTAAATGCTAGAATTAAAGGACTGGAAGTAAATGACTGAAAATAAATTGTAAAATTGTAAATGGGAATGGGGGATTTGCTCATAAAAGTAAATGGCAGAAATTAAAGAGAATGGGTAAGATCAGAGATGGGGAGTTCATTGGGCTTAGGAGATGTTGCAATTCTCCGGATCAAGTTCATTTTCATCTCTTCCTCAATCAATGCACTCATTGATCTCCTTGGCAATCTTAAGTGATTGGATTACAATTTCTTGCAATTCAATCTCTCAAATCTTGATCAATAGCCAATTCCTTGGTCAATTGCTCATGAGAAGAGATAATGTATGGTCATTGATTATACCTCATGCATTTCCCAAATCAAGTGTTGAGAGGGTTATAGTCACATACCCATCCAAATCCAATTTGGTCCAGCATCAGAAAGCATTTCTAGCTTGATCTCTTCATTCCTCTTTCAAGGTTCAAAAGAGATCCAAGTTTGAATAGCTTCTCTTCCAAGATAACTACTCAATTGGATGAAGATCGAAAGCTTTCAAGTAAAATCAAGAGGAAAGATAGAAGAAGAATAATGAAAATTAGTATTGATTCATCAAATTACAACAGAGCTTCCTAACCCAATGAAAGGGGTTTAGTTGTTCATAGCTCTTGAAAATGAAAACAAAGATGGAGAATACATCATAAAACTAGAATTGCAAAGAAAGTAAAATACAGAGAGTAGTTTTCTTTTTCCAGCCTCCAGAACTCGTTTCTCAATTCAAAGCTACTCCTATATATACTACTCTTCTTAGCTTCTAGTGTGATTCTTCAAGTCTTTGGCCTTTGGATCTTGAGTTTGAAGCAGTTCCTTTCTTTATTTGGGCTTGGCTTTACTTGCAGAGAGAAAGTGCGAAGTGGGCGGAGACATTAGTTCAGGACGTTAGGGGTGTTAATATTTAGTGAGAATATAAGTTCGAGAACATTAGTGACACTTAACATTGTCACTAACGTTCCAATGCACCCCTTTGCCTCACGTTAAAACCCACGTTAACTAGGTTAACGTGGCTTTTAACGTTGCCTTGTTAACCTTTGAGAACGTTAGTGACACTCAACATTGTCACTAACGTTCCAGTGTGCCCCTTCTTGCTTCACGTTAAAGCCCACGTTAACTAGGTTAACGTGGCTTCTAACGTGGCCTTTGCCATCCTTTGAGAACGTTAGTGACATTCAACATTGTCACTAACGTTTCAATGTGCCCCTAGGTCTCACGTTAGAGTCCACGTTAACTAGGTTAACGTGGCTTCTAACGTGGCCATCATTAGCCATCCCAACGTTAGTGACAATGTTGAGTGTCACTAACGTTGGCTCATCCTTCATTCCTCATCGTTAGCTTCCACGTTAACCAAGTTAACGTGGAAGTTAACGTGACTCTTGGGGGTTGTGTGGTTGTTTCAACGTTAGTGACAATGTTGAGTGTCACTAACGTTGTCGACAACTCTTCATCCCTTACGTTAGCTCCCACGCTAACCAAGTTAACGTGGGAGTTAACGTGGTACTTTGCACCATAGGCCAACGTTAGTGACAATGTTGAGTGTCACTAACGTTGGCTTCTCTTCCCCCCTTAACGTTAGAGGCCACGTTAACTTGGTTAACGTGGCTTCTAACGTGGCCACTTATGAGTAATTGCCAACGTTAGTGACAATGTTAAGTGTCACTAACGTTGGCTCAACTTCTCTTCTCCACGTTAGAGTTCACGTTAACTTAGTTAAAATGACTCTCGAACGTGGGCATTGATGGCTTTTTGAGAGTGTTATTGACAATCACTTTTCTCATTAACCTTGCAAGTTACCTCCCCTTTTCTTGCTTCCTTTTGGTCCTGAAATCAAGCAATAAAGTGCATCAAAGCAAAATCCTCATGAAATTATGTAAAATGCACAATGTATGCTTGAATCAAGGCATAAGTGAATATCTACCCAAAACTAGCTTATTTCCTAAAGAAATGCATGAAACTAACCTAAAAACATTAAAGAAAAGGTCAGTGAAACTGGCCAAGATGCCCTGGCATCATATATGTCCATTTATGCCTTGTATTCATGTATTTATATGATTGAGGCCATTGACTCATTAGCTCAATTACCCAAATAGCCTACCTTTTACTCTCCATTGTTAGCCAATTTTGAGCTTACGCTTAACCCAATTGTTCTTTATTTTAGCACGTTACAAGCCTAAAGTGGAAAAAAATAAATGTCCTTTATTTGGATCTTTGATTAACTTAGGCTAGTGAGAGTGTTTATTATTCAAGTTTGGGGAGATTTGGGAACATTGGTTGGGATAAAAGGATATTTTGTATTTCTATATTTGGGAATTGGGTGCATAATCATGTATTAATCAAAACTTATACCTTATGCATTGATGTTTAGTTGGAAAAAAAAAAGAGCAAAAAAATGAGAAAAAAAAAGAAAAAGAAATAAATGTGAAAAAAGAAAAGAAAAGAAAAAAAAAATATATGGAAAAAGAAAGAAAAAAGAAAAGCAATAAAAAGGGGACAAAATGCCCCAAAGTAAAGTTCAATAAAAGTCAATGCATATGTGTGGTGATTAGAAAGAGAATGCATGAGTATGTGAAAAGTGAAGAATGGGTAGTTAGGTTAGCACCTAATTGTATAGGTTATTATATAGGTTAGGTGGGAAAGTCTAGGTTAATCAAAGATCCAAATTCTAGTCCACTTAACCATATACAATCCTACCTTGACCTTAGCCCCATTACAACCTATGAAAAGACCTCATGATGAATGTATGCCTGCATTGAATAATTGTTGATTGTTAGATGAAAAACAAATATTAGAAAGCATGATTAGGGGAGAATTGGGAGAATCGACCCTATACACTTGAGCGACTAGAGTGCAAACACTTCCGGTGAGGGTTCGATGCTCAATTCCTTGATTCCCGACTTTCATGAGCATTCTTCCTGCGAGTCTATTTGAACTTCATTTTTATACTTGAATTGGTAGGATTCATGCATCGTCATATGACCTTAGCCCTACCCGTTTATACATGATCTTGGAGGATTGATTTATTTTTGACCAAGTAGGTAGAGTCATTTTGCATTTAGTTGGATTCATTTAGAAACGATGCATATAGATAGGTTGCATTGAATAAATGTTCATATCCCTTGTTCCCTTCCTGGTTTTGCATGAGGACATGCTATGGTTTAACTGTGGGGAGGTTGATAAACCCCATTTTTAGGGTTTATCTTGTGTCGAATTTAGATAGTTTTATCATCTTTTCCCACATTTATTCAATGAAATAGCATGGTTTTGTAAATTCTCCTTTAATTGTGCTTAAGAGTGAAAACATCCTTTTTAGGTCTTAAAATAGCATAATTTAATTCACCTTAATTCCATTAGATGCCTTGATATGTTTTCTAAGTAATTTCAGATTTAGGAGGCAAAGATTGGATTGAGGGAATGAAGAAAAAGCATGTAGAAATGGAGAACTCATGAAGAAATGAAGGAATCGCAAAGCTGTCAAGCCCGACCTCTTCGCACTTAATCGATCATAACTTGAGCTACAGAGGTCTAAATGAGGCGGTTCTAGTTGCGTTGGAAAGCTAATATTTGGGGATTCAAAATGATATAAGATTTGTCATAGTTTTCTGCATACGAGAACACGCACATGCACTGTAAGCATACGCGTTGGTGATGGCACGTGATTCACTAATTGCAACTCGTGGCCAGCGATTTTCTGAAGCATTTTGGGCCCAATCCAACTCATTTCTGATTTTATTTAACCCAAAGATTGAAAGGGAATCAACATCTTTAGTCATAATTTAGTTTTAGAAGTAGTTAGAGTTAGTTTCTAAAGAGAGAAGCTCTCTCTTCTCTCTAGAATTAGAATTAGGTTAGATTAGAAATTCTTAGATCTAGGTTAATTTCATGCTTTGATTCACTCTTCCTTTTGTAAATCTTGTTCTTCTACATCTCTTCTCTCTAGTTTAGTATTTAATTCTTGTAATTCTCTACTTCGATGTTGATGCACTTTTGTTTCTCCTATTTTCCTTTTAATGCAATTCATGTTTTGATTTCCTTTATTGCTTAATTGAATTGTTGTTATTGATCTCCTTGCAATTGAGTAGTGTAGATTTACTTTTATTGCAATCTTATTATGCTTTTCCTTTTATGCCTTCCAAGTGTTTGATAAAATGCTTGGTTGGATTTTAGAGTAGAATTTTATGCTCTTGGCTTGGGATGGTAACTTAGGAACTCTTGAGCCACTAATGTCCAAGTAATTGATGATTGGGAGCCATTGACTCTAGTTCTCACTAATTGATTTGATGGAGAGCTAGGACTTATGGACTTGGATTGATATAGCTCATTTGACTTTCCTTTACTAGTTAGAGGATGATTTAATGGGATTGATCCTTGGCAATTCTCATGTTGTGGTTAGTGATAAGGATAGAGATCCTTGACCACCAAACCTTGCCAAGACCGTTTTGTCATTTAAATTTCATTGCCATTTACTTTTCTTGTTTCTCATCTAAAACCCCAAAAATATATAACTCATAACCAATAATAAGAACACTACCCTGCAATTCCTTTGAGAGACGACCCGAGGTTTAAATACTTCAGTTATTAGGATTATTAGAGGTTTGTTACTTGTGGAAAAAAATTTGTATGAAAAGAATTATTGTTGGTTTAGAAACTATACTTGCAACAAGATTTTATTAGTGAAATTCTATACCAACAATTTTTCGTTCATCAACAGTGCCCACAATTTGATCTTGGTATGTTGTACGTGTTCACTTTATCCGAGCTACATCTAGCTCGAGAGCAATCCTCCTCTTCTTGTCCTCTCTTATTGGTAGGACCACACCACGATGTACCTTACCCAGATTCTTCGTACGGATGTGAGACAGACTTAGATCTTGCTCAGTGCCTTCTTATTCCCACACTTTCGACCGAGCCCATGTCCGATGACCTTTGGGAGCACGAGACAGTAGCTACTCAGGCTGACTCTTCTGATGAATTCCCCACTTGGGTTGATCAGTTAGATGAGGACTCCGAGTCTGATAAGGAGCCTTTTCCCGAGGGGTTTTGGACCACTTTCCAAGAAGATGTTCGGAGATCACTCCAGAGATAGACATAGAGGATCCTCTACTCCCTTTGATGATTTGTAGAATTATTTTCCCTTGCTTTTGTAGTATTTTTTTAGAGGGATAAAACCTTTCTGTAGTTCGGTTCTAGTTTAGGGAACCCGTGTGAGGGTAGGGACTAATTTTCTTATTTTGTTTATGTATATATGCCTAGATGCATGATGCGCGGATATTTTATACGGTTTTTGGCATCATTTTCATATAGTTTTTAGCATGTTTTGTTTAATTTCTATTAAGTTTTTATAGGTTTTAGTGTTAAATTCACATTTTTGGATTCTACTTTGAGTTTGTGTGTTTTTATGCAATTTCAGGTATTTTCTGGCTAAAGTTGAGGAGCTAGAGCAAAAGTTAGCAAAAGTCTGATTCAGAGACAGAGAAAGCATTGCTGATGCTGTCCGGATCTGACCTCCTTGCACACGAAAGAACTTTTCTGGAGCTAACAAATTCCAAATGGAGCGTTTTCAACGGATATGGAAAGCTGACTTCCAGAGCTTTCTAGCAAGTCTATACTTTGCTCCATATTATAAGGCCCAAAACTGGAATTGAAAGAACTCTTTCACGTATTAGGCGAGCTCGGCATCAGTTAGCCTCTGAGGGTGGTGAAGTGATTGTTATCAATTCACCAGTCTCATCTGAGGGCAAATCTGAACCGCCATCTGAGGGAAAAATAAGCTCCTCTACTACTAATTTAGTTGATTTACGTGCAGGTAACATGGCAGCACCAAGGAGGATCACTCCCTAGGAGGCAGGAGCCCCAGATTTTACACTGCAACCGTATCAAGTGCGTCATCCAAATTTGGCTGCAGATTTTAAACTGAAGATTGCGCTAATCAACTTGATGCCTAAGTTTCATGGCTTACCTGCTCAGGAGCCTATCAAGCACCTCAGGGATTTTCAGACAGCCTGTTCTACTGTTAGGTGTCATAGTGCAAATAAAACTTCTATTCTGCTAACCACCTTCCCGTTTTCTCTTGAGGGAAAGGCGAGGGAGTGGTACTACTCCCAACCTGAAGTAACTGTTACCAACTGGGATACGCTCAGGAGAGAATTCTTGGAAAAATACTTTCCAGCTGAAGTTACAGACAGATTGAGAAAAGAGATTTTTTGTATCATTCAAGGTGAATCAGAGACTCTTTATGAGTACTGGGAGCGCTTCAAGAATCATCTGGACTCATGCCCACCACATGATTGACAAGTTGGTATTGATCAGCTACTTCACTCAAGGCATGAAGCCTCGGGATAAGACTACATTGGATGGTGCTAGTAATGGTTCCCTGAAAAAGTACAAGACTGCGGATAAAGCATAGCAACTGATCAGCGACCTAGCTGAGTCCACTCAGAATCACAGGCACAGGAATAGCCACTTAAAGGCTGTTGCAGAGGTTTCCTCTAGCAGTGAGACTACTGCCATCACACAGGCTATATGTGAAATGACCAACCTACTGAAGCAGATGCAATTAAATCAACAACAAACTCAGCCTCCCCCACCACAACAAAGCCAACAGTTGGTTCCCCAAAGAGTATGCAGAATTTGTGCTGATAATAGTCATTACACTGATGAGTGCCCGCAGCTCCAACAAGAAGACAACACCTTGGCAGCTACTCATAACTTCTATGACCGCCCGAATCAAGGATACAATCAACAAGGCGGCAACTACAACCAAGGTGGGAACTATAACCAAGGGTGGCAGGACAACTCCAACCAGGGCTGGAGAGATAATTCCAACCATGGCTGTAGGGACAACTATAACAGAGGAGGCAGAGACAACCAGGGAAATCAGAGGTGGAATAACAATAACAATCAACAGAACCGAAATCACCAGAACCATTCCTATCAATAGTAGAATCCTAACCAGCCTTACAGAGCACCTCACCTTAGGCAGTCCCAAGGGCCCCAGCACAACCAACAACAGGTCCCTCAGATCACTTATCCTCCTTCCTCATCGAATGACGAGATGCTTCGTTCTCTTGCACAATGACAACAAGACATGCAGACTACACTGAACTCTACTTTAAATGGTCTGAATGCCACTTTACAAGCTCTCGTCTCCCGGATAGATTCATTATCTACTCCCACCAACCAGCCTTCAAGCTCCAGTGGAATTCCTTCTCAACCCTTACCTAACCCCAAGGGTGGTATCAATACCATCACTTTGAGGTCCGGAACCACACTACAAGAGAAGAAATCATGAAGAGCCAAGCCCACCAGAACACGCCCCAGTTGAGGACGTGGTAGAAGTGAAGGATGTTGAAGAGGAAGACGAAGTACAAGACATGGTTGAAGAAGAAGTAGCTCAGCCAAGGAATAGAGCACCAAAGGTCGCAGAAGCTGTAAGTGGCGCCATTCCTATTCCATTTCCACACCTTGCCAGGAAGTCCAGGAAGTAGATGGAACTTGATCCCAAAATGGTAGAAATTTTTAAAAAGGTTGAGGTAACTGTTCCCCTTTCTGATGTTATTCAACAAGTACCTAAATATGCAAAGTTTCTGAAGGATTTATGCATACAAAAAGATAAAATTAATGAATTAGAAACTATTTCTTTAGGTAGTTCTATATCTATTTTAATGGGAGGTATACTTGAAAAATATAGTGATCCAAGTCCATGCATGGTTAACTGTACCATTAGGGGTGTAATATTTTTTGACTGCATGTGTGATTTATGAGCGTGCGTAAGTATTATGCCATTGTCTATATATGATGCTTTGAGGCTCCCTCCCTTAAAAGGGTCGGTAGCTCGTTTTGTATTAGCAGATAAAAGCATTATTACAGTGGTTGGAATTGTTGAAGACGTGCTGGTGAGCATTAAGGGGCTCACATTTCCCATTGATTTCTATATCTTAGAGATGCCCCCTAATGATTCAGGAAGACCATCATCAATCCTGCTTCGAAGGCCATTCCTGAAACTTCAAAGTTCAAGCTAGATGCATTCTCAGGAACTTACTCCTTCGAGATAGATGGCAGAGCAGTGAGTTTCAGTTTAAATGAAGCTATGAAGCACCCTCCAGAGGATCATTCTATCTTCCAGTGCGACATCATTGATGAAATTGTAGCTGTAGTTCACCAAGAAGAAGTAGAAGAGAGGCACATGGAGCAAGATCCAAGTGTGGAGACACCCTCTGAACACAATGAGGACACTTTGCCATTATCACTAGCTCTAGATGATCTAGAGCCTAGCCATGAGCAAAAATTGGAATTAAAACCCCTCCCACCCCACCTCAAGTATGCTTACCTTGAGGATAATCAGAAGCTCCCAGTTATCATTGCAAGGGAACTCACTTTCCAACAAGAGGAGCAACTGCTTAATGTGATGAAAAGACACAAGAAAGCAATTGGGTAGAGCTTGGCGGATATAGTAGGCATCAGCCCTCAAGTTTGTGAGCATAGAATATTCTTGGAAGAGGGAGCAACGCCTGTCCGTCAACCCCAAAGAATATTGAATCCCACCATCTTAGAAGTTGTCAAGAAAGAAGTGACCAGGCTACTTGAAGCTGATATCATCTACCCAATCTCAGACAGTGAATGGGTCAGTCTAGTACAAGTGGTGCCCAAGAAATCTGGCATCACAACAGTGAAGAATGAGCATGGAGAGCTCCTCACAACTAGAGTGCAGAATTCATGGAGAGTTTGTATTGATTACATGCGTCTCAATCAAGCTACTCGCAAGGATCACTACCCCTTGCCATTTATTGATCAGATGCTTGATCGCCTGTCAGGTAAATCCCATTACTGATTTTAATATTTTTATACAGGCTATTTTCAAATTCATATAGCTCCTGAAGATCAGGAAAAGACTACTTTTACATGTCCCTTTGGAACGTATGCATATAAGAGGATGCCTTTTGGCTTATGTAATGCACCGGCTACTTTCCAAAGATGCATGATGAGTATCTTTTCAGATCTTATTGAGAGTTGTATGGAAGTTTTTATGGATGATTTTAGCGTATATGGTGATTCCTTTAACCTTTGCTTGGATAATTTAGATAGAGTATTAGACAGGTGTGTTAGTTCAAACCTTGTATTGAATTTTGAAAAATATCATTTTATGATAAAACAAGGGATTGTTCTAGGACATGTTGTTTCTAATACTGGAATTTCTGTAGATCTAGAAAAGGTAGATGTCATTTGTAGTTTACCTTACCCCTCCTCCGTGAGGAAAGTCCGTTCGCTCCTTGGTCATGCAGGTTTTTACCGTAGATTTATTAAGGACTTCAATAAGGTAGCATTACCTTTATCCAGACTGCTGCCGAAAGATGTTGAGTTCGAATTCAGTGAGGATTGCATGCAAGCATTTGATAAGCTGAAGATCGCCCTGACTCAAGCTCCGATTGTGAGAGGACCAGACTGGAGCCAGCCTTTTGAGATTATGTGTGATGCCTCCAACCATGCAGTAGGAGCAGCGCTGGCTCAGTGCGAAGGTAAGAATCCTTTTGTAATTACTTATCTGTCTAAGACCTTAGACGCTGCTCACTCTAATTACACCACCACTGAAAAAGAGCTTCTGGCTATTGTTTTCGCTCTGGATAAATTCCGAGCCTGTTTACTTGGTACTAAGGTGGTAGTGTACTCAGACCATGCAGCTCTAAAGTATTTATTAGCTAAAGAAGAGTCTAAACCAAGGCTAATACGTTGGATATTTCTGCTGCAAGAATTTGATTTAGAAATTAAGGATATGAGTGGTAGCCAAAATTTAGTGGCAGACCACTTGAGTCGCCTTGAGCACATTAAGGATGACTCCGCTCCTATCAATGATGCTTTTCCATTTGATAGCTTGCACGTAGTATCTGAAGTAGTTCCTTGGTATGCACCTGTAGCTAATTATCTAGTTAGCCACACTTTCCCTCCCAATTTTAATAAGCATCAAAGAGACAAGTTGAAAAGCGAGTCCAAATATTATATATGGGATGACCCATATTTATGGAGGTATGGTGCTGACCAGGTAATTAGAAGGTGTATGCCCCAATCAGAATTCTAGTCCATTTTAGAGGCCTGCCACCCCTCTGAGAGTGGTGGACATTTTGGCTCTCAAAGAACAGCTAGAAAAATTCTAGACTGTGGATTCTGGTGGCCTACTCTTTTTAAAGATGCAGCTATTTTTTGTAAATCGTGCCCCCCATGCCAAAGGTTTGGTAATATATCCAAGAGGGATGATATGCCCCAGCAGATTTTGCTATTCTATAAAATTTTTTATGTT
This sequence comes from Arachis ipaensis, assembly GCF_059453495.1. Taxonomy (NCBI): domain Eukaryota; kingdom Viridiplantae; phylum Streptophyta; class Magnoliopsida; order Fabales; family Fabaceae; genus Arachis; species Arachis ipaensis. Next base: position 90,186,420 of record NC_142442.1, on the reverse strand, counting down.
TGGGCCATTGACTTCATGGGTCCATTTCCAAACTCCAATGGTTATCTTTATATACTGTTAGCTGTAGATTATGTTTCTAAATGGGTGGAAGCAATTCCTACCCGTACTGATGATGCTAAAACTATTGTTTCCTTTGTTAGAAACCATATTATCTGTCACTTTGGATCACCACAAGCAATCGTGAGTGATCAAGGCACTCATTTTTGTAACAGGAGATTAGCAGGACTACTGAAGAAGGATGGGATAGTTCACAAAATAGCAACAGCTTATCATCCCCAGACCAATGGACAAGCAGAGGTATCTAACAGAGAAATAAAGTGTATTATGGAGAAGATATTAAAGCCTCATAGGAAGGACTGGAGCACCAGACTTGTTGATGCGCTCTGGGCATATCAGACAGCGTACAAGACACCCATTGGGATGAGCCCCTTCTGCTTAGCGTACGGAAAGGCTTGCCACCTTCCAGTAGAGGTGGAACACAAGGCTTTCTGGGAATGAGGGAGTGCAACATGGGATTTGAGAACGCTGGCGCTGAAAAAAAGCTGCAATTAGCAGAACTGGAGACCCTTCGACTCGAAGCTTATGACAAGGCCAGATTATACAAAGAGAAGATGAAGGCTGTGCATGACAAGCATATTAAGAGAAGAGAGTTCAGACCTGGAGATCTGGTTCTCCTTTACAACTCCAGGCTAAGACTCATGCCAGGAAAGCTGAGATCCAGATGGGAAGGTCCCTATAGAGTAGAGAACGCAGAGCCATATGGAGTCTTCCACCTGAGTCATCCTTCAAGCCACAATTTTATCAAGGTCAATGGACATTGCCTAAAGTTTTATCATGGTGAGAAGATGAAAGAACACAAAGAGCTAGAAGTCTTCCTCTTGGAGGACCCACCAACATAAGCAGAATGAGCTTGAAGACTGTCCAACTTAAGGACGTAAAAGTAAAGTGCTAGGTGGGAGACAATCCACCATGGTATGATCGTTTCTTCTCACTCCTAGTTTGTTTTATTTTACTTTTCATAGTGGTCATTCATAATTTCAACATATTTATTTTGCATTCTGCATAAAAAAAAGCAGCACATGACGCGCAAGCGTCGCTGACTCGTACGGGTCATATGTGCGTGCGTAACAAAGGGGAATTGAACAGAGAGTTGCGCGGGAGCAGGGTTGGAAGTGTGCCTTAGGCACAAACATACCCACGCATACGCATCCCTGATGTGTACGCGTTGCTTGCGAAACCCCCAGCCCACGCGTACGCGTCGCTCATGCGTACGCGTGACCTTGCTATTCGGTGTAAAAATATGTATAGATAGAAAGTTGTGATGGTCTGGTGCTGAAAGTGGGCTAGAAGCACAAGCCATGTCACACGTATGCATCCCTGACGCGTATGCGTCATTTTCCCATCCAGCCCATCCACGCGTGCGCATCCTTCACGTGTACGCGTCGTTTAAATTTTTGGCAACTGTGCGTATGGGACAGAGAGTTGCGCGTGCGCGAGGCTGCCTCCGCGCCAATTGCACAACCCATGTCACGCGTCCGCGTCCCTGACGCGTTCGTGTCGCTCGAAATTAGCACGATCCACGCATCCGCATGCACCACAATTTAACTAGTTCTGCGCCAGAATTCTTATCTTTTCTCCCCCAATCCTAATTCTTTCTTCTCCCTTCTTTCTTCTTTATTCTTCCCTACTTTCTACTACTTTCTCCCTCCTTCTTCATCTTCTTCATCAAGGTTCTTTTCTTCTTTCCCTTTTTACTTTTCCATTATTCATTTAATTTATGGTTTCTTCTTCTTTTTCTTTTTAATTTCATTATCTATGTCTTCTTTTTCTTTCTTTTTATTTTTGCATTATTTTACTTGGTGTTAGAAATCTAATTGGGTAATGGTTTTCTTCCATAATTGCTTGTGGCTTATTAAAGGAATTGTTTGACAATTAATATTAATTCATAGGGTTACTTGCATGTTCAAATTTAATACTTTCAATAACATATTTACTATGCATGCTAAGTGTTTGTGAAAAAGCCCGTATGGCATTATGCATTTTTAAATTATTCTATCCTTCTACTCTAATGCCTGTTTTTCACAAAATCCTTTAAATATTTTATTAATTCAATATAATTGTCAACACAAACATAATTGTTAGTTTGTTACATTTGATAATCAAATTTGGCAATTAATGCTTGATCTATGCTACTCATGCCTTTGCCGGCATGCTAATAAACATCTTGTATATACTTGCCATAATATGCACTTGCTATATTTCCAGTGATGAACTGATCACATGTAGTCGCGACCATGTGTTAACGTCATCCTTCTCTACCTTGGCATTGATTATCACTTGTACCATCATCTTCCTTGCTTTAACCCTTAGCTTTACATGTTACTTTCCTTTTCCCTTTTCAGGATGGCCACCAAGAAGGGTAAAGAGAAAGCTGCTCCCAAACCACGGGCAAAGAGAGGAACAAAAAGAGCGCCGACTACGGAAACATCCTCAACAGCAGTCAAACCAACAACAAAGAGGGTCAAGAGGATCATTAAGGTCAATGAAACAGAGAAAGCCTTTCAAGCAAGGGACATTTCCAATCCAGGCTGAGCGGAACTATAACAATGAGCACCTACTCACCCTCTCGACCCACATTATTGATTTCATGGAGCCCCAGATTGAGCGCAGACAATGGGATTCTTACGGAGACAGCCACGACAGTTTAATCTCTCATGGGTAGTTAAATTCTACTCCAATTTTCACATGCCACCCATGCAGTCTGTTTATGTCCGTCAGAAGCAAGTCCCGATGACTAAAGAGGTCATTCAGCGAGTTTTGGATCTTTCCCCTGCTCTAGAAGGATTGGACGCATTCCAAGAAGCCTCCTTTAAGCGCCAGACATACCAATTTGACCGGGACACCGTTCTCAGAGTTATAGCACAACCTGGCAGCAAATGGATATATGGATACCATTGATCCTGACCTAAGGTCATATTGGCTTTAGCACTCACCTTGGAGGATCGAGTATGGGCACGGATTATGTCCCATTACGTCTTTCCGAGCACTCACAGGTCCTCCTTCACTGCAGACATGGCTATTCTCCTCTGGTGTATCCTTACAGACCAGCCTCTCAATCTACCAAGACACCTCCGGCATGCCATGGGACACGTACAGATTGAAGACAACCTACCCTTCCCCGCCTTGGTTTCAGATCTAGTCTCAGCACCCGAGTCTTCTACAGAGCTGGGGACACCAAGGCCATGATTCCACGGGATGATCAGTATGTTCCTAACGGGAAGTACATCAGACCCCCAGCAGCCACTACCAGCCGGCCTGCAGAACCAGTCGAAGATATTCCTTCTCCTTCCACATCACAAGAACCTTCAACAAATCAACTGCTCCTACAGATACTTGAGAGGTTGCATGGGCTTGACAGGCAGGCAAAGCGAATAGAGTGCCGTAACAAGCAGCGATTTACATACCTCAATGAGCTGATTGTTGGCAACCACCCACCTGAAGAAGACCCAGACACTCCAGACTCCACTTCGTCTTCTAGCACAGGAAGTGATGCATGGCAGAAGTTAACCAATTAAGAGATTTTATATAAAAGGATAGCGTTGCACGTATAGCTCTTAACCATCTAAGATCCGCCTCACCAATTTAAAAAGGGTTGTCACGAATTTTAGAAATAAAAATACTGGGAGTATGAGTCCCAGGTCGTCTCCCAACGAGTTGCAGGAAAGAGTGCTAATTTATTAATCAAAAAATTTCCAGAAAGTTTAAGTTGGATAATGAGTAATTAAAAGTAATTATAAATTAAAGCTATTAACTAAGAATTATTATTAATATTAAAAGGTCTTGACTGGGGAAATAATTAATTGGAAGTTCTATCCTTGTTGGAATCTTCTCAAGTGTAGTGTAAAGAGGTTGTTGTTTTCACTTGGTTAACCCTTACTAAATAAGGGAGAGTATAGTGATTGAACTAACTCTTACCCGCAATTCCTAGTCCTCTCCCTTGGGAAGTCTAGTGTTAGTAGGTACAGAATTAGCCTACAACGTCCAATGTAACTAAACACTTGAGCATTCCAACTCAAGTGTCTCCTCTTAATTAACCCCCATGTCAAGTGGAATTTCTACTCCATTGACATGAATTTAATAATCATAAAAATATAAGAAGACATAATTGAATAGAATAAAATAGAGAGATTTAAAATTAATTAAAAATAAAAGTAACTCTATATATTAATAAACTCAAAACGTAACATACTTAATTGAATAGAGTCAATAATCAACTGAAAGTAGTGTCTTTATGGAGGTAATGGCTCTTCAACATCCACAATCCAAAACAAAAGCATAAACTATCAATGTAACACTAATCTAGATTCAGATCTAAAACTAAAGTAATCCTAATGTGATGAATCTGAATGTGTGTGGATGCGTCTTGAGACTCTGCATGTTTCCTCGCTTTATTCTGTGTTTCTGGGCCAAAAATTAGGTTAAAATGCGGCCCCAAAAATCACCCCCAGTGTATTCTGTAATTTCTACAGATCGCGCAGGTCACGCGTACGCGTCGTCTATACGTTCACGTCATTCAGCATTTTTTCTTGCCACGCGTTTGCATCGTCTACGTGTTCGCGTCATTTGTGCAGACTCCAATCCACGCGTTTGTGTCCGGCACACGTTCGCGTCACTGCGATTTCTCCATTTCGCGCGTTCGCGTGAGCCATGCACTCGCGTCAGTGTTCACTGGTCATCTCCTTAGTTTCTTGTGTTCCTTCTATTTTTGTAAGCTTCATCTCCATTCTCTAAGCCATTCCTGCCCTATGGAGCTTGAAACACTTAACACATAGATCACGACCCTGAATAGTATAAAGGAGGATAGAAATACATAATTAAAAGGTCTCTAGGAAGCAAATTTTCAACCATGGAACAATTTTGGGAAGGAATTGTAAATACATGCTAATCATATGAATAAGTGGGTAAAGATTTGATAAAAGCACACAATTAAACACAATATAAATCATAAAATAATGGTTTATCAACCTCCCCACACTTAAACATTAGCATGTGCTCATGCTTAGTTGAAGGAGACAAAATAAATGAGTAGGGAAATACAAAACTCATGAAATGCAATGCAACCTATATATATGAATGCAACTATATGATTCTTGTTTACTTGGTTAAAATAAATAAGCTCTTCAAGACAAACATAAATTTAATTTTCACTAACTCAATTTATATAGTAAAAACAGGTAACATTGTAAGAAGACAGCTGATGAAAGTAGGGAACATAGAATTAAACACTGAACCCTCACTGATGATGTATGTGCACTCTAGTCTCTTAAGTGTATAGGGTAATCACTCTTTTCTTCTCTAATCCTGCTTTCTAAATTTTGTTCTTCACCTAACTAATCCACAATATTTAATATATCAATGTTAAACATCATGAGGTCTTTTTAAGGTTGTATTAGGGCTAAGGTAAGGGTAAGGGTATATATATATATGGCTAAGTGAGCTATAAATTGAATCTTTGACTAACCTAAGCTTTCACCTGACATACATATACTCTATATAACTCTAGAATCATGCCTAGCCACCCAAAAATTCCCACTTGCATTATATACTCATGCATCAACCTTCTTTTAATTTTTATCACATATGCATTGATTTTTGAACTTAGCTAAACTTAGAATTGGGGTAATTTTGTCCCCTTATTTATTTATTTATTTATTTATTAAATATATTTGGATTTTTTTGAACATGAAAATAAACATAGCTTATCAATGCACATGGATTTTTAATTTTTTTGTAGTTTCACATGAGTAGGCACCCAAATTCCCATTATTTTATCATGAAACATTCCCTTATTAATCCTTGTTCCCACAATTCTTCCATACTTAATTAACACACAATTTCTATCTTAAGCTAACCAAAGATTCAATTGGGGTATTTAATTATTTTTTCGCTTAAGGCTAGTAATGTGGTAAAATATAGAACAATTGGGATAAAAAGGCTCAAAGTGGCTAACAAAGGTAGTTTAAAGGGTAGGCTTATTTGGGATAAGTGAGCTAAAATCAAATGATAGCCTCAATCATATGCATGCATATAACACATGAAACATTGAACATATAGGATAAAACAAAATAAAGATTACAATCATAGAGAAGTGAACACACAAGAATAAAATATTTGTGGTTAAATAATGTAACCATATAATTAAGCTCAAATCTCACAGGTTGTGTGTTTTTAACTTTTTAAACTATGTTCCAATTACAATCTTAAAACAAGTCTTAACAATAAAAGTTTTGATTTATGTTAGTGAAATTTCTCAAAAATAGGGTCTTAGAAGAAACTTATTATCTTCAATCAAGTAGAACATGCATGCAACTAATTATTACTATGCAATCTATCCTATTCTACAAACAAAAAATTGACTAAATATCCTATTTTATTGGTGTTAGGGAAAAGAAATTACCTCCTGAAGTCAGGTATTGATCGACCTCCCCACACTTAAGGATTTGCACCGTCCTCGGTGCCATCTGTCAGGAACAAAGGGGGGTTGGTAGCAGCATCTCCACCATCGGGACCGTTGTGGCTCCTTGTGCTGGTAAATAAAGTGGTGTCCGGGGTGTCTGGGTCTTTGTCAGGTCTGTATTTTCCCATAAATAGCTCCTTAATGTAAGTGAATTGGCGCTGGTTACGGCGCTCTCTTAGCTTTGCTTTGTGTTCCTACCGATCCAACCTTTCAAGTATTTGATGGAACAATTGGTTTGTTGTAGGTGCTTGTGGTGTGAAAGAAGAGGGGATGTCTTCTGCTGGTTCTGTGCTCCGGTTGATAGTGGCAGCTGGAGGTCTGATATACTTCCCGTTAGGGATGTATTGATCATCTCGTGGGATCATGGTCTTGGTATCCCCAGCTCTATAGGAGACTCCGGCTGCTGAGACTAGATCTGAAACCAAGACGGGAAAAGGTAAGTTGCCCGCAATTTGTATGTGTCTCATAGCATCCTGAATGTGTCTTGGTAAGTTTAGAGGCTGGTCTGTAAGGATACACCAGAGTAAGACAGCCATGTCTGTAGTGAAGGAGGACTCGTGAGTGCTCGGAAAGATGTAATGAGACATAATCTGTGCCCATACTTGAGCCTCCAAGGTAAGTGCTGAAACCGATATGCCCTTAGGTCGGGAACGATGGTTTTCGTAGATCCATAGGCTGCCAAGTTGTGCGATAACTCTGAGAATGGCGTCCCAGTCAAATTGGTATGTCTGGCACTTGAGTGAGGCTTCTTGGAATGCGTCCAATCCTTCTGGAGCAGGGGGAAGGTCTAGAGCTTGTTGAATGGCCTCTTCAGTTATGGGGACTTGCTTCTGACGGATGTAGACAGACTGCATGGTTGGCATATGAAAGTCGGAGTAGAATTCTACTACCCATAAAAGATTAACCTGCCGTGGCTGTCTCCGTAAGAATTCCCATTGTCTTCGCTCAATGCGGGTTTCAACAAATTCAGCAATGTGGGTTGGGAGGATAAGAAGGTGCTCAATGTTATAGTTCTTTGCTGCCAGGATGGGGAACATCTGCTCACAGTAGTGGTTAGAATATCGTGCAGTGTCCTTTGCTGGAAAAGCTTTTTCTTTTTCGTCGACCTTGATGATCCTCTTGGTTCATTTTGTTGAGGGTGTCACCGCTGTGGAAGGTGGCTCTGCCACTAATGCTCTTTTTGTTCCTCTCCTTGCTGGTGGTTTGAGAGTAGCTTTTTCCTTGCCTTTCTTGGTGGCCATCCTAAAAAAGGAAGGAGGTAAGTACATGTAAAGCTAAGGGTTCGAGCAAGGGAGCGAACATTATGGTCGATAATCAATGCACAGTAAAGAGGGATGTCGTTAACACATGGTCTAGACTACATGTGAAAAGTTCATCAAAGGTAATATAGCAAGTGCATGTGATGGCAATTGAATGCAAGATGTTTATTGGCATGCCGGCAAAGGCAAGAGTAGCATAAATCAAGCATTCAATGTCCAAGTTAGATTACCAAGTCTTTCAAACTAATAACCTGTTTCTATTGACAATTAAATTGAATTAATAAAATATAAGAGGTGTTTTGTGAAAAACAGGCATTAAAGTAGTGGAGTAGAATAAGTAAAAATAATGTGTAACGCCATACGGGCATTTTCACAAACACTTGGCATGCATGGTGAATATAATGTTGAAAGTATAAGATAGAACATGCAAGTAACCTTTAAAAGGTAATATTAATTGTCAAACAATTCCATAATAATCCACAAGCGAAATATAGAATTAAATAATGACCCAATTAAATTTGTAACACCAATTAAAGGAATAAAAAAGAAGGAAAAGAAAATATAGATAATGAAGACAAAAAGAAAAATAAAGAAGAAAACATGAATAAAAATAATAAAGGAAAAGTAAAAAGTAAAGAAAGAAAGAAAGAAAAGAACCTTGATAATGAATGAAAAATAAGGGAGAAGAAGGTAAAAAGTGAGAATGAGTAGAGAAGAAGGAAGGGGGAAGAAAGAAATAATAAGGGAAAAGAAAAAAAATAAGGATTTGGGGAAGAAAAGATAAGATATTTTGGCTGATGTGGGTGACGTGGTCGCATTATGTGTGATAAGTTCAGGTGACGCGGACGTGTAAGTCACGCATTCGTGTGACTCGATTTGTGCGAATAACACGAGACTAGCTGTGCGTTCGCGCAACTCTCTGTTTCAAACCCATTTTGCCAAATTTTAGGGTGACACGATCGCGTGATTCACGCGATCGCGTGAATGGCCATGTTTGGAGGACGACGCGGCCGCGTGGGGCACGCGGTCGCGTGATGAGGCTGGTGCTTCTAGCATCATTCCAGCCCAGCTCCATCCTAACTTGCTGCCATACACCTCTTTTACGTCGATTTTTAGGGGCACGCGTTCGCGTGGGTGACGCAGACGCGTGGGAGGCTTCTTTTCCAAATGACGTGGCCGCGTGAGTGACGCGGTTACGTGAGCATGTTTGTGCCTAAGGCACGCCTCCAGCCACGCTTTCGCGTGACTTTCTGTTCACTTTGTTTTCTTTCCAACGCACATGTGACACGGATGCGTCGGCAATGCTTACGCGTCGCGTGCGTGTTTTTTTTTTTTTTAAAATAAGATATGCAAAATGCTAATGCAAATGCAAACTATATGCAGCTATATGCAGGGATTATGAGAAGAGTCATTAACATTATAAAAATAAAATAAAGCAAAAATAAAACTAAGACTGAAATGGAACGATCATAGCATGGTGGGTTGTCTCCCACCTAGCACTTTGCTTTTACGTCCTTAAGTTGGACGCTCGTTAGGCTCATTCTGCTTCTATCGGTGGGTCTTCCAAGAGGAAGACCTCTAATTCCTTACGATTCTTCATCTACCCACCATGGTAAAGCTTCAGGCGATGTCCATTAACCTTTAGAAATTTGGAGCTAGTAGGATGATGCTGGTGGAAAACTCCGTATGGCTCTGCATTTTCTACTCTGTAGGGGCCTTCCCATCTTGATCTTAGTTTACCTGCCTTTTCTGAGCACTCACGGCTCCTCCTTCACTGCAGACATGGTTGTTCTCCTCTGGTGTATCCTTACACACCAGCCTCTCAATCTACCAAGACACCTCCGGCATGCCATGGGACACGTACAGATTATGGATAACCTACCCTTTCCCGCCTTGGTTTCAGCTCTAGTCTCAGCACCCGAGTCTCCTACAGAGCTGGGGACACCAAGGCCATGATTCCATGGGATGATCAGCATGTTCCTAACGGGAAGTACATCAGACCCCCAGCAGCCACTACCAGCCGGCCTGCAGAACCAGTCGAAGATATTCCTTCTCCTTTCACATCACAAGAACCTTCAACAAATCAACTGCTCCTACAGATACTTGAGAAGTTGGACCGGCTTGACCGGCAGGCAAAGCAAAGAGAGTGCCGTAACAAGCACCGATTTTCATACCTCAAGGAGCTGATTGTTGGCAACCACCCACCTGAAGAAGACCCAAACACTCCAGACTCCACTTCGTCTTCTAGCACAGGAAGTGATGCATGGAAGAAGTTAACCAATTAAGAGATTTGATATAAAAGGATAGCATTGCACGTATAGCTCTTAACCAGATAAGATCCGCCTCACCAATTTAAAAAGGATTGTCACGAATTTTAGAAATAAAAATACTGGGAGTATGAGTCCCAGGTCGTCTCCCAACGAGTTGCAGGAAAGAGTGCTAATTTATTATTAATATTAAAAGGTCTTGACCGGGGGAATAATTAATTAGAAGTTCTATCCTTGTTGGAATCTTCTCAAGTGTAGTGTAAAGAGGTTGTTATTTTCACTTGGTTAACCCTTACTAAATAAAGGAGAGTATAGTGATTGAACTAACTCTTACCCGCAATCCCTAGTCATCTCCCTTGGGGAGGTCTAGTGTTAGTAAGTACAGAATTAGCCTACAACGTCCAATATAACTAAACACTTGAGCATTCCAACTCATTGTCTCCTCTTAATTAACACCCATGTCAAGTGGAATTTCTACTCCATTGACATGAATTTAATAATAAAAAAAATATAAGAAGACATAATTGAATAGAATAAAATAGAGAGATTTAAAATTAATTAAAAATAAAAGTAACTCTATATATTAATAAACTCAAAATGTAAGATACTTATTTGAATAGAGTCAATAATCAACTGAAAAGAGTAAAGGCTAAAGGAACAAACTAAAGTAGTGTCTTCACGGAGGTAATCGCTCTTCAACATCCACAATCCAAAACAAAAGCATAAACTATCAATGTAACACTAATCTAGATTCAGATCTGAAACTAAAGTAATCCTAATGTGATGAATCTGAATGTGTGTGGATGCGTCTTGAGTGTCTGCATGTTCCCTCGCTTTATTCTGTGTTTCTGGGCTGAAAATTAGGTTAAAACGTGGCCCAAAAATTGCCCCCAGCGTATTCTGTAATTTCTGCAGATCGTGCAGGTCACGCATACGCGTCGTCCACGCGTTCGCGTCATTCAGCGTTTTTCCTTGCCACGCGTTCGTGTCGTCCACGCGTTCGTGTCATTCATGCAGACTCCAATCCACGCGTTTGCGTCCGGCACGCGTTCGTGTCGCTGCGATTTCTCCATTTCGCGCGTTCGCGTGAGCCATGCGCTCGCGTCAGTGTTCGCTGGTCATCGCCTTAGTTTCTTGTGTTCCTTCCATTTTTGCAAGCTTCCTCTCCATTCTCTAAGCCATTCCTGCCCTATGGAGCCTGAAACACTTAATACACAGATCACGGCACCGAATGGTATAAAGGAGGATAAAAATACATAATTAAAAGGTCTCTAGGAAGCAAGTTTTCAACTATGGAACAATTTTGGGAAGGAATTGTAAATACATGCTAATCATATGAATAAGTGGGTAAAGATTTGATAAAACCACACAATTAAACACAATATAAATCATAAAATAATGGTTTATCAGGAAGCCATGACAATCCCGACTGTGGAGATGCTGCTACCAGCCCCCTTTGTTCCTGACTGATGGCACTGAGGACGGTGCAAAGCTTTAAGTGTGGGGAGGTCGGTCAGTACCTGACTCCCGGAGGTAATTTCTTTTTCTTAACACCAATAGGTTATTTTTCTTTCGTGAGGATAGGATAGATTGCATAGTAATAAGTGTTTGCATGTATGTTCTATTTGGTTGAAAAATAATAAGTTTCTTTTTAAGACCCTATTTTTGAAAATTTTCACTAATTTAAATCAAAACATTTGTGTTAAAACTTGTTTGAAGATTGTAATTTAGAACATGATTTAGAGCTAGAACACACAACCTGTGAGATTTGAGCTTAATTACACGGTTAGTTTATTTAACCATAACATTTTATTCTTGTGTGTGTTTAATGTGTTTATACGTTGCGAGTATAGTTCTTAACCAGCAAAAATCCGCTCATCAATTTAGAAAGGTTGTCACAAAATTAGGATAAAAATACTGGGAGTATGAGTCCCAGGTCATCTCCCAATGAGTTGACAAAAGGGTGCTATCTTATTAATCAGGAGTTTTACGAGAAATTTTGAGAGTTGAGTGACAGAAAAACAAATAATTGTAATTTAGTGCAATGAAAATTAAAAGAGAATTATATTATTCAAAATAAAAAGCCTTGACTGGGGGAATGATTAATTGGAAGTTCTATCCTTGTTAGAATTCTCTCAAGTGTAGTATAAAGAGGTTGTTATTTTCACTTAGTTAACTCTTACTAAATAAAGGAAATTCAAGTGATTGAGCTAACTCTTATTCGCAAATCCTAGTCCTCTCCCTTGGGAAGGACTAGCGTTAGTAAATAGAGAATTAGCCAACAACTTCCAATTTAACTAATCACTTGAGCATTCCACCTCAACTGTCTCCTCTAAATCAACCCCCATGTCAAGTTGGGAATCTACTCCATTGACATGAATATAACGCTCACAAAAATATAAGAAGAGGACATTATAAATTAAATAAAATAGGGATTTAAAATTAATTAAATGTAAGAGTAGTTCTCTGTATTAATAAATCCAAAATTCAACATACCTATCTGAATAGGATTAATAAGTAATCAAAAGAGTAAAGGAATAAGGAAACAAAGTAGAATAGTAGCTTTAACAGAGGTAATAACTCTCTCAATATCTAAAGCAAAAGCATAAAATTAGAAATCTATGAATGTAAAGAAAACCTAGAGGAGGAGTAGTTCTCTCTAGATTCTGATCTAAAAACTAAAAACTATCCTAATGAGAATGTGTCTTTGAGTCTCTGCATGTTCTCTGGCTCTAGTCTGTGTTTTTGGGCTGGAAACTGGGTCAAAACTCGGCCCAAAATCGCCCCCAACATTTTCTGAATTTTCTGCAGATCGCGCATGTCACGCATATGCGTCAGTCACGCGTATGCGTCAGTCAGGCGTACGAGTAGCTGGTCGTCTTGGTGTGTCACGTGTACATGTCAGGCACGTGCACGCGTCTTTGTGTAAATTCCAATCCACGCGTATGCGTCAGGTACGCGCACGCATCGCTGTAAATATCTCCATATTGCACGCACGCGTGAGCCATGCGTGTGTGTCGATGCTCGCTCGTTATCTCCTTAGTTTCTTGTGTTCCTTCCATTTTTGCAAGCTTCCTCTCCATTCTCTAAGCCATTCCTGCCCTATAAAGCCTGAAACACTTAACACACAGATCACGACATCAAATGGTATAAAAGATAATTAAAATACACAAATTAAAGACTCTAGGGAGCAAGTTTTCAACCATAGAATAACACTAGGAAGGAATTGTAAAAGCATGCAAATCATATGAATAAGTGTGCAATGACTTGATAAAAACCACTCAATTGAATACAAGATAAACCATGAAATAGTGGTTTATCAAAGATACATCTTAGAATGGAATCAAGAATAAATTGAAGTAGAATAGTGATATTACTGATTCATAAGAATCAGCAGAGCTCCTCACTTTAACCTAGGAGGTTAGTAACTCATACTATACAATAATGTTCAAATGTGAAAGTAGGGGAAGAATATCCTAAACATGGTTGATCTTCTCCTATATATACTAATCTAATAACTAAGAAGTACAAAAATATGATAGAATAGACTACAGGTGCGAAATCCATCCTTGGGCCCACTTCGGTCGAGTACTTGGGCTGAGCTTGGCGTTCACTTTGAGGAATGCGGAATGATTGGCGCTGCCTTGTGCTTGTATTGGATGTTGAATTCCCACTAGGGGATGGTTGGTGTTCAATTCCAGCTTTGGGGCTCCTTTGGGGCATTGAACGCAAGCTAGGGGGGAGATCCTTGGCGTTCAAAACCCAGAATAGGCAGGCTCCTTCAAAGAAAAGTATAGACCATTATATGTTGCTGGAAAGTTGTGGATATTAGCTTTCCAACACCATTATGAACGCATCATTTGAACCTCTGTAGCTCCAGAAATACTCGTTTGAGCGCACGGAGGTCAGATCTTGACAACATCTGCTACGCAAAAAGATGAGAAGAGAAGGATACAATAAATCTTAGTGTTTTCAATGAAGCTGAGTTTCAATTAGATGAGCAGGACTAGTAGCTATTCACTTCTAAATAGCTTTGGCATCTCATTTTCCTTTTTTTGAAGCTCAGAATAGTTGGCATCTTTATGAACTCAGAATCTAGATGATACTATTAATTTTCCTAGTTTAGTTCTTTTTTATTCTTGAACACAACTTCTTTTGAGTCTTGGCCGTGACCCGAAGCGCTTTGTTTTCCAATATTACCACCAGATACATAAATGCCACAGACACTTAACTGGGTGAACCCTTTCGTATTGTGATTTAGCTTTGCTAGAATCCCCAGCTAGTGGTGTCCAGAGTTCTTAAGCACACTCTTTTTGTTTGGATCATGACTTTAACTGCTCAGTCTCAAGCTTTTCACTTGACACCTTCACACCACAAGCATATAGTTAGTGGAATTAGCTCTTTTGAACTTTTAGGCAAAGATTTTGTTTCTTTTAGGCCCTCCTAACCATTGATCTTCAAAGCCTTGGACCCTTTCTCTAGCCTTTTGGTTTAAAGAGCTACTGGTTTTTTCTTTTTCTTTTGCTTTTTTTTTTCGCTTCTTTCTTTTTCATTTTCTTTCTTTTTGCTGATTTTTCTTGCTTCAAGAATCAATTTTTAGATTTTTTAGATTACCAATAATACTTCTCTTTTTTCATCAATCTTTCAAGAGCCAGCATTCTTAAATCCAACATCAAACATGCACTGTTCATTCATGCATTTAGAAAGTAAAAGCAATGCCACCGCACAAAATAATTGAACTATTCTTATGATATAACTCAAAATTCAAGAATTTCCCAATTCTTTTTCAAATAAAATTTTCTTTCAAGCAGGGTGAGAGATGCATGGAATATTTCAAAGCTTAAGACATGTAAAAATGATCATGCACTAGAAACAGACAATAAGACATAAAACATAATGGAAAACAGAAAAAAATAACTTAGGCAAAGGGGATTAAGGAAACGGGATCACCTTAGTGACGGTGGCTACTACTCCCTCTTTGGAATCCAATGGAGCGTTTAAGGTCCTCTATGTCTTGCACTTGTCTTTGTTGCTCTTCCCTCACGGCTCTTTGATCTTCTCTTATTTCATGGAGGATAGTGGCGTGGTCGTGATGTTCTACCCTCAGTTGCTCTACGTTTGAGCTTAGCTCCCCTATTGAGGTGTTAAGTTAATCACAATAGTTTTGGGGAGGAAAGTACATCTCTTGAGGCATCTCAGGGATTTCTTGTTGACGTGGCTCCACATGCTCTTGTTGAGGTGCATGTGTAGGCTCTCTAGTTTGCTCCATCCTTCTTTTAGTGATAGGCTTGTCTTCTTCAATGGAAATGTCTCCTTTTTTGACAATTCCAACTGAATTGCATAAGTGACAGATAAGGTGCGGAAAAGCCAGCCTTACCTTGGCGGAGGGCTTTTCTGTAATCTTGTACAATTCTTGAGGTATTACCTCATGTACCTCCACCTCATTTCCAAACATGATGCAGTGAATCATAATGGCTCGGTCAATGGTCACTTCTGACCGATTGCTAGCAGGGATGATGGAGTGTTGGATGAATTCCAACCATCCTCTAGCTACGGGCTTGAGGTCAAGCCTTTTTAGTTGGACAAGCTTGCCATGAGCATCCCTCTTCCACTGAGCTCCTTCCACACAGATGTCTGAAAGTACTTGGTCTATCCTTTAATCAAAATTGACTCTCCTAATGTAAAGATGTGGGTCTCCTTGCATTACTGGTAAATAGAGTGCCAATCTTACACTTTCTGAGCTGAAATCTAAGGGTCGCACTCGGACCATGGTGCTCCAATTTTTAGGGCTTGGGTTCACACTTGTATCATGATGTTTAGTGACCCATGCATTGGGATAGAACTCCTGCACCATCAAGATTCCAACTTTCGGGATAGGATTGGTTAGAACTTCCCAACCTTGCCTCCGGATTTCTTGTTGGATCTCCGGGTACTCGCCCCTTTTGAGCCTAAAAGGGTCCTCGGGGATCACCTTCTTCTTTGTCACTACTTCATAGAAGTAGTCTTGATGAGCTTTGGTGATGAATCTCTCTATTTCACAAGGTTCGGAGGTGGAAGCAACAACTTTCCCTTTCCTCCTTCTAGAGAATTCTCTGACTTTGATTGCCATAAGTGTGAATGAAAAGCAAAAAGCAAGGCTTTTCTAACACCAAACTTAAAAGCTTTACTCGTCCTCGAGGAAAATATAAACAAAAGGGAAGAAAAGAGTAGAAGAAGAAGAGAATAGGGGAGATGTAGGGGAAGAGTGTTTTGGTCAAGTGGGGGCTTTTGTGTATGAAGTGTGTGTTGGAGAGGTGTAGATATGATTGGTTGAGGGTTTTTGGGGAAGAATGTGTAGGGAAGAGTGAAAGTAAGAGAGAGAAGAAGGTGGGGTAGGTAAAGAATTTGTGGGACTCACTGGTCCTGAAAGGCAAGGAAATCGAATTCTCTGCCCACTTGTGGGCGTTGAACGCCCAACCTCTGCTCCAACGCCAGCTTCATGCTCCTTATAGAGCGATTGATGCCCATAGGGAACCACCTTTCTGGCGTTCAACGCCATGTCTCTTCCTCCTTTGGGACGTTAAATGCCCAGCCTCTGCTCCCTGGCTAACATTCAACACCAGCAATGCTGCTCTTCTTGGGTGTTGAACGCCCATTAGGGGTACCCTGTGTGGCGTTGAACGCCCTTCTTTCCTCCAAGGTGTTCTGTTTCCAGTTCTTGACTGTCTCTGTTTCTGTTCTGACTACTGCACATGATCACAAACTTAAAGAAACAACTATGAAAAATAAACTTAAAGAAAAATAGAAATAACTAATTATGGTTGGGATGCCTCCCAATAAGCGCTTCTTTAACATCACTAGCTTGATGGTTAGCTCCTTACGGAGATGGATAGGAGTTCATAATTTTGTCCCTTAAAGTGAACTTCTTATCTGTGCTCTAATGGATGAGCTCCACATGTTCTAGATATAGGATCTTGTTCACAATATGTGGAATGACTGGGTTGTCAGTGAAGACAACTCTCATGCCAGGTGAGAGGCCCTCAGTGGGGATTTTCTTGTCCCTCCAGCCTTTAGGTACCTTCTTCTTAGTACCAGCGTTCTCAGTGCTTGATGATGGGGACCCAACACCAAACATAGAATTGGTGTTTGGGGGGGGGGGTTTGTATAACTCTGTACTGAGAAAGAGGGTTGGAACACTAGGTGTTGCACAGTTATCTCTCTCTTGTCAGAAGGAGAGTTGGGGTTAGGTATCTTGAACAAGATGTGATCTTCCCCTAGCTGTAGTGATGAGATTACTTTTGCGTGGTCTAAAAATTTGTGGATAAATCCTCATTACAAGTATAGTTTCTAAACCTTCAAAAGTCCTTTCATACAAACGTTTTGGGTGTCACAAGTAACAAAACCCTTAAAAATTGTTAACCGAGTATTCAAACCTCGGGTCATCTTCTCAAGGAACTGCGAGGAAGTATGTTCTTATTATTGGTTATAAAGGTTGTAATCGGGGTTTAGAAGGTGAGAAGCAAGTAATTTAAATGACGAGTGAATTAAATGGCAATTAAAAATAAATAATAACTGTAAAAACAACTTTTGGCAAGATAAGGGAAATTAGAGGTCCAACTTAGTTATCTCTCTCAACTATAATGAAAGTTGAATCTAAACTCCACTTGGTCAACCTTTACCAGGGCAAAGGAAAGTCAAGGGACTAATTAAATTGACTTTTGAATCCTAATTATTTCCTAAGAAAAGGTTGGGATTATTTAAGTTCAGCTCAATTAGCAAGATAACGATTATCAATTACGTTGAGTTTAATAACTGTTGAGTTACTGAATTCTTAACCAGGACCAAAAGGGGAAAAAAGTAAAATTGCTGAAATAATGAAAACGTCCTTAGATGGGAAACAATGATAACTTAAATCAAAGAGAACAATCATAAACTGAAAATACCTCAAATATCATTAATTCAAATAACTGTCTGTAACATGAAAGAATTCATAGATCCAATTATAAAGGTAAATAGCCAACTCAGATACTGAAATAAATAAATAGAGTAAAAGGGAAGTTTAAAACAAAGAAATATAAAACCTAGATTGAGAGTCACTCTTAAAACAAGAAGAAATCCTACATCCTAAAAGAGAGAGAGGAGAAGATCTCCCTCTCAACTAAATCTAAATCATTGAAAACTAAAATTATGCGAACTCCCCTTGAATGGGTGCATTCCCACACTTTATAACCTCTGGTCTATGCTGTCTGTACTTGGATCTGGGCCAAAAAGGGCTTCAGAATTCGCTGGGGGCGTATTCTGTAAATTCTGATACGTGGCCTCTGTCACGCGTCCGCGTGGGTCACGCGGTCGCGTCATCTGGAGCTTTTCCTTTCCACGCGGTCGCGTCAGTCACGCGTCCGCGTCGTGGGTGTTCTACTCAAGGCGCGCAGTCGCGTCAGTCATGCGGCCGCGTCGCTGCTTCTTTGCTTCTGGCACGCAATCGCGTCGTCCATGCGATCGCGTGGATACCAATTTCCTTAAAGCTCCGTTTTGCCTTCTCCTTCCATTTTTGTATGTTTCCTTTTTTCATCCTTTAAGTCATTCAGCCTTAGGAAACCTGAAGCTACTCAACACACTAATCACGGCATCGAATGGAAATAAAGGTAATTAAAATAATTAATTTTTTAAAGCTTAGGAAACATGTTTTTCACAATATGACATAATAAGGAAGGGAAAGTAAAACCATGCAATTAAGGTGAATAAGTAGGTAAAGAGTTGAATAAATCACTCTAATTAAGCACAAAAGAACTCATGAAATATGGGTTTATCAACCTCCCAACACTTAAACACTAGCATGTAGTCAAATTATTGAGGTTAAAGTGATGGAATGTTATGAAATGCAACCTATGCTAAATGCATCTACCTATTGAGTCATGCAATTCTAATTCATCCTCTCATATATAAAGCCTACATGTAGTCAAATTATTTCACATTCTCAAGGAGATATATATACATATATAGCTAACCCTCAAATAATAAAGCACTTTTTTGCAAACGAGATGAGAGAAGAAAAAACTTGCAAGACAATCAGAGATAAATGTTAATGAGCTTTTGAACCCTCACTGGATTTTGTGTTTTCTCTCTAATCACTCAGTGTTTATTGGGTTAACCACTCTATTTTTCTTTTTATTCTTCCTTTCTATAACCTTGTTTTTCGTCTAACCAATCAACAATTATAGAACATAGTCATACCAAAACTCATGAGGTCTTTAATTAAGGTTGTAATGGGGTCAAGGCAGAGGGTAAGGATATATGTATAAGGCTATGTTAGCTAATAAGTGAATCCTTAATTAGACTAAGATCTCACCTAATATACATACTTAGTAAAACAATGCTTCTTTACCTATTCTCCCTATTTTCTCGCTTTTGATGTCACATGCTCATGTTTCAATTCTTGTTTTTATCCCATGTGCATTGCTTTTTATTTTGCATTGGGGAGTTCTTTTTTTTTGTACCCCCTTATTTACATGCTTGAAAACTAACTTTTTTTTTTAATACACATGGTAATTTTTTTTAATTAATTTGAATTTTCATGAGCCTGTTCCCCAAAATTTTGAGTTGCTTTATTCTTTTTAATTTTCTACCTTTTGTCTTTATCAACTATGTCCCCAATAAGTTTCCCACATTTTACTCTATTTATAATTTTCTATCTTAAGCTAACCAAGGATTCACTTGGGGTTTTCTTTTGTTTTTCTACTTAAGGCTAGTAATTTGGTTAAAATAGAATAAGGGGGTTTTTTTAAATGCTCAAAGGGGGCTAACAAAGGTGATGTAAAAGGTAGGCTAATTTGGGGTAAGTGAGCTAAAATCAAATGATGGCCTCAATCATTATTTTGAGATCTACATATATTCTATAATCGGACATATAGACTAAAACAAAGTAAAGAACACCAGAATAAGAAAGAAGGTTGGAACACACAGGAATAAAAATTATGGTTTGAATGTAACCATACAGTTAAGCTCAAAACTCACAGGCTATGTGTTCTCTAGCTGAAAAATCATTTATCACTTATGTATGTCATGCAGGTTTAGTTAAAAATTCTCATTATTCTCTTAAAAAGAAATTTAGGGTAGCCTTTGAAGTTTTAATGTTTCTCCTTGATGAAATGTTGTCAGTTTAACTACATCATGTAATGCTATATATACAAGGTTTTATGGATCTAAATCTATTATGTTCAAGTTCCTAGCTTACTCTTTTTTTTTTATTTGTCAATTTAAACTAAGCTATAACTAAGCTATCTTATGTAAAAAGGGTAAACTATACTAATTGATCCACTAATAAGTTAGAATTATAAACTAAACTAAATAACTAAAATATGAACAAAAAAATGCAAAATGCAGAAAATAGAGTAAAATACACAAGTAGCAATGTATAAGTACTCAGAAAATAGCAATAAAAGAAAAAGAGAAAAATATAGAAAAATATCCAAAATAAAAGAAAAAGTATGTAGTAGTTCACCAAAATAAACGCCAGAGATGGCGACCTCCCCACACTTAAAATGAAGCATCGTCCCCAATGCTCAATCAAGTCGGGTGTGAAGGAGTGTCACCACTGGTAGGGATGGTAGCTGGGGTCTCTGTGGCGGTGGTGGGCTGAGAGTCTGGCTGTTGTAGAGGGGGGACTGACTGGATCGGGATCTCTAGATCTGCAGCCTCAAGCTGATGTGGGGCCTCCTGCTGTGGTGTAGCGTGCTCTGTGCCTACCTGCTGATGAGTCTCCGCCTGGGAATGAGGCTCCTCTTCGTGCTCATCCTCCTCCTCCTCTAATGGCTTTGATGGTGTATCGGGCTCGGAGGGGATGTCGGTGTCCTGTCTGATCATCAGCTTCAGATGTGAATAGCGTCGCCTGCTGCGGCGCTCCAATCTCTCATACCGGCGCCTGTTACGGCGCTCCATCTGATCAAGCTGGCGAAATAGACGATGCACGAGGCGATAAACCGGCTCAGAGGTGGGTGGAGGTGCAGTGGTGGCAGCAGGGGCAGCTGGGGCAGCTGTGGATGAAGAGGGTCCAGCAGACGGAGGGGCTGTCTCATCAGTAGCAGTGACAGGTGGTGGTCTGTAGCCCAAAGCAAGGAAGTTCCTGCTGTGAGGGATGATCTTCCTGCAGTCCGCTACTGGTGGTCGCTCATCGGCATCCTCCCAAGGCACAGCAGCCTGACCGCCTAGCCGTATAACCAGATAAGGAAAGGGGAGGGTGCCTCGGACGTGGACCCTGGCCATATAATGCCGGATAAAACGAGGCAAGTACAGGTCCTTACCCTCCAGCACACACCAAAGGAGGGTGATCATGGCAGCCGGGATCTCAGTCTCATGAGTACTTGGCATCACATAGTTGCTCAAGATCTGATGCCATAGCCGAGCCTCATCATTCAAGTACACTCTCTTGATCCCTCTAGGCATAGTGGTGTCCTGACCCATCTCACAAGGAACAGCAGGGTCGAGAGCTATCCGTGCCTTCACAGCATCCCAATCAAACCGCATCTGGCCCATGTCTTCCTCAGCCTGTGCATAACCATCTGGCTGATCGGACTTGGCTGGGAGCTGGAGAATGGTCTCTATGGACTCTTCAGTGACCAGAATTTGCTTTCCCCTCAGGTTCACTGCATCTAGGGTAGTAAGGTAGTAGTTGCAATAGAATTCCCGTACCCAAGATGCATTGACCTCTGTCAGTGGTCTCTCCAGAAAGAACCAGCCCCTTTGCTTGATTTGCTCAGTGGTGTATTGCTGGAGGGTTTCTGGAATGTTCAAGGTACGTTCCAGGTATAGATTTCTGGAGTTTGCAAAAGTCGGGTACCTCAGCTCACAGTACCGGTTTGCAAATTTTATAGGATCAGTCGAAGGGATCAGCTGGTCAGCTTTTTCCTGCTGTGTGAAGTTCTTCTCCCGCCATGAGGAATCGTGCATTAGAGCAATGATGGACTGGGAGGAATCTCCTCGCTTGCGCTTGCCAGTAGCCTTCCCTTTGCATTTTCTTTGTGAGGCAGACATCCTGAAAAACAGAAAACCAGGAAATTGATAAAATAGGAAAGCAAATAGGCAATTTAAACAAAGGAAACTCAAAGCGGTAAGGCAGAAATAGAATAAGGAAAATGAATAATTGAAATGTGATTGAATTAATGTTAAATGGAGAGAAAAAATTCAATATGCCATAGTGAGAAAGTTAGAGGAAGTGAAAGTAATCAGAAAAGAGATCAAGAGGGTTAGTATGGTAAAAAGAAATTAGTAAATTAAAATTAGTGAGTTAGGAAAGTAAGTGGCATAGAAAAAATTCCATATAACAAGGATTCACAGGTAAGAATAGAAGTACTCATAATCGAATAAAGAAAACAGGGTGATGCAGATTCAAATAGAAATAAAGAAATCAGAAATTGGAATCAGTGAATCACAAATGCAGGTTATGAACCAGGAAATCAAAGAGGATAAGAAAGTGGCCCTAGCATTCATGAAATGGTTTGGGGGAAGCAGAGTAAAACAGAGTTGCCAAACCAAAACAAGAATGAAAACAATTTTCAAAAAAATTTGGGCAGCATTCTGGCTAAAATTGGATTGTCCCGGAAAATAAACAGCAATCATATCAGTTCATATGAGTTAAAAAATCAAGCTGCATGTACATAGATATAAAATAAACATAAAAACTCAATGTAAACAGCAGCAACATACAAGAAAGCAGCATATGAATCATGATTATAGCAGCAACAGATTTGCACATAGGATAAAACAGAAGTAAGAACAGTGCAAGTAAACAGACCTAGATCCACTAACCACAGCCTAAGCTACCTAACAACTTAAAAATCCACTACAACATGCAAGGCTAGCTATCCTAATCATGAACATAAACGGAATAAAAAATCCAGAAAAGTGACGAAAGGATAAAAAGGGTTGCGTGTTGCGGAACCTGGTAAGCGGAAGGGGTGGAACAGGGAAGAAGGTGGCTGCGGCGGCGTCCGGCGCGGTGGTGATGCACGGCGTCACGGTGGCGGTTGAGGGGGCAGTGGCGGAGGGAGGTATTAGGTTTAGTGAGAGAGGAAGAGGATAGGGGAAGCGAGGGCGGTGGTTGTTGCTGGCTGAAGGGGGTGGTTGGCGGAGAGGGGGGAGCAGCTGGATGGCTGGCGGTGGCTGGGCGGTGCTCGCGGAGGTGGCTGTGGTGGAGAGGGGAGGAGAGAGGAAGAAGGAAGAAGAGAGAAGGGGAGGGGGTGGTACAGCGGCGGCGTCTGGGCGGTGGCGGCGTCGGGGTGGTGACGTGGTGGCTGGCTGGCAGTGGCTGGGGGGAAGAAGAACAGAGAAGGAGAAGAGGGTTGGGGGTGAAGGGGGGCTGCGCGACTAATAGGGTTCGCGTGGCTGGGGGGTTATATTTTCGAATCCACGCGGCCGCGTGGGGCACGCGGTCGCGTGGTTGGGGTGAAAATGGGGGAGACGCGATCCCGTGGGGCGCGCGATCGCATGAGAGCGGGGGGAAAGAGGGGTGACGCGATCGCGTGGGTCGCGCGATCGCGTCGCTGGAATTCGTGCTAAACGCACGACTCCAGCGCCGTTTCAGCACAACTCTCTGTCTCCTTTTGGGGTGATATGCAATCCATACGACGCAATCGCGTCGCTCACGCGGTCGCGTGGGATTGGTATTGGGTAAGTGACGCGATCGCATGGGGCATGCGATCGCGTGGGCCAATTTGTGCGAAACGCACAAGAGTCGCACGATTCCAGTACAACTTTCTGTTCGTTGGATCCTTACGCCGATATATATATCACGCGGTCGCATGGGTGGTGTTTTTTGCGATATGACGCGATCGCATAGGGATGCGGTCGCGTCGTGCTACCTTTTTTTTTTTAACTGAAAAATGCAGGATGCAGTGATTAACATGAATGCTATGCATGATTCCAGGTTAATGTTAAAATAAAAAAAAGGTAAATTGAAAACAATAAACAAGAAATAGATTGAGAAAGAAGCGACCATACGATGGTGGGTTGTCTCCCACCTAGCACTTTTAGTTAAAGTCCTTAAGTTGGACATTGGAAGAGTATCTTGTTATGGTGGCTTATGTTTAAATTCGTCCAAAAATTTCCACCAGTGCTTGGAATGCCAATAGCCTCCGGGGTCCCAAACTAGGCATGTAAAGCTTCTGAGCAGCTTCAAACAGATATTCAGCCTCCCGTGATGACGAATGTCAGAATATAATCCATGATCCCAAGCTGTGCTTTTAGATCCGCCTCCATTTTGATTTGTAAGTTTCCATTCGGGTGGGTTAAAAAGTAGAATCTCACTGTGGTGACCAAACGTTCTCCGTGATCCATGCAATTGAGCATGACACCAATCCGTGTACTTCGAGGTGAAGCGTGGAACCTTATTGAACCTAGTGCACCAGCTCTGAGTACGAGCCAATTCCCTCTTACTCTTAAAGCCGCAGAGAGCTCTAAGTTGGCCATCTGTTTCGAGCAAACCATATTCAAGTGAATAAGTAAAATTATAAGTTAAGGATTGTACCCACTTGAAGCTTGTATTAGGTGGTAATGGCCTTGGGATAGGTGTTTTTGGTGGTTCTGCAAGTTTCGTTTCCTTGTGCTCTTCTGTGAATTCTTCCACTTCCTTGCAAAGATCTTCAATTGTATCTGTATCCTGGTCAAAGTCTTCTATGTCTTCCTCATCACTCGAGTCATAGATTGGTGGTTGAGAGAAATCTACCTCCACATCATCTTCATATTCACTTGGGAAAAATTCTTCGATCTCAGAGAATTCACTTGCGGATGCAAGTTCATCACTAGGAGAACTAGACTTGTGACTATCATCATCAAGGAAATTTGCTTCTTGGATTATTCCGTCTGATTCTTCGTAAACGACTTGCCTTGGAGATTGTACGGTATCATCCTTAGCATCAACTGTAGCATCTTGGACGGAGTTTTCCTCAATTCTGGATTCCCAAGGAAGTTCAGCATCTCCTAGATCTTCAACCAACTCTTCTTCTTGAACAATGACAGCTTCTTCCACTTGTTCTAGTACGAATTCATTCTCTGTCTTGTCCACTGAAGTCTCTAGTATTTCTTTCATGCTACGCTCTTCATCGGGCTATCCACATGGAGCTGTGGTTGATCCTTGTATATTTGAGCGCCTAGTGGCCCATTGAATTAGTGCTTGCTCCAGTTGTTGAATGGTTGTTTGAAATTTAATTACTGTTTCTTTTAGGCGATCCTCTGCTTCGCTGTTTGCCGGACTTGGACATGATACAAAGGAAAGTGGTGATAATTGGGAACGATTGGATTGGTATTGGAGTAAGGAAGGATCATATGATGGCGAATGGTGAAGAAAAGCTTGTAAGTGTGGTGGTTCGAGGTTATGTTGAAAGGATGGTTCATATGCACGGGGTAGGGCTTGTTGGTAGTTACAAGGTTGTCCACCATGTCTTTCAGCTGGGTATGCACGGTAGAATGGTCTTTGTCCAGGATATCTCAGAGGGTGTTGTTGCCAAAAGGGTTGATTAGATCCTCTTGGTTCCATCCATCCTTGATTGGTCTGCCTTGATGCACATTCCTGCTGTAACTTCTATTTCCTTTAACAATATTAGAACTAAACTCAAAGCGAGAGGGGTGAGAGTTCATAGTAGCAAATAAAGATAAAAAGGAAAAACAAAAATAAATAAACAAGCAAAAGAAAAATATTTACAATAACCAATAATAAGGCACACGTTAGCAGTTCCCCGGCAACGGCGCCATTTTGATGAGATGACTTTTGCGTGGTCTAGAAATTTGCGGATAAATCTTCGTTGCAAGTATAGTTTCTAAACCTTCAAAAGTCCTTTCATACAAACGTTTGGGTGTCAAAAGTAACAAACCCCTTAAAAATTGTTAACCGAGTATTCAAACCTCGGGTCATCTTCTCAAGGAACTGCGAGGAAGTATGTTCTTATTATTGGTTATAAAGGTTGTAATCGGGGTTTAGAAGGTGAGAAGCAAGTAATTTAAATGACGAGTGAATTAAATGGCAATTAAAAATAAATAATAATTGTAAAACAACTTTTGGCAAGATAATGGAAATTAGAGGTCCAACTTAGTTATCTCTCTTAACTATAATGAAAGTTGAATCTAAACTCCACTTGGTCAACCTTTACCAGGGCAAAGGAAAGTCAAGGGACTAATTAAATTGACTTTTGAATCCTAATTATTTCCTAAGAAAAGGTTGGGATTATTTAAGTTCAGCTCAATTAGCAAGATAACGATTATCAATTACGTTGAGTTTAATAACTGTTGAGTTACTGAATTCTTAACCAGGACCAAAAGGGGAAAAAAGTAAAATTGCTGAAATAATGAAAACGTCCTTAGATGGGAAACAATGATAACTTAAATCAAAGAGAACAATCATAAACTGAAAATACCTCAAATATCATTAATTCAAATAACTGTCTGTAACATAAAAGAATTCATAGATCCAATTATAAAGGTAAATAGCCAACTCAGATACTGAAATAAATAAATAGAGTAAAAGGGAAGTTTAAAACAAAGAAATATAAAACCTAGATTGAGAGTCACTCTTAAAACAAGAAGAAATCCTAAATCCTAAAAGAGAGAGAGGAGAAGATCTCCCTCTCAACTAAATCTAAATCATTGAAAACTAAAATTATGCGAGCTCCCCTTGAATGGGTGCATTCCCACACTTTATAACCTCTGGTCTATGCTGTCTGTACTTGGATCTGGGCCAAAAAGGGCTTCAGAATTCGCTGGGGGCGTATTCTGTAAATTCTGATACGTGGCCTCTGTCACGCGTCCGCGTGGGTCACGCGGTTGCGTCATCTGGAGCTTTTCCTTTCCACGCGGTCGCGTCAGTCACGCGTCCGCGTCGTGGGTGTTCTACTCAAGGCGCGCAGTCGCGTCAGTCATGCGGCCGCGTCGCTGCTTCTTTGCTTCTGGCACGCGATCGCGTCGTCTATGCGATCGCGTGGATACCAGTTTCCTTAAAGCTCCATTTTGCCTTCTCCTTCCATTTTTGTATGTTTCCTTTTTTCATCCTTTAAGTCATTCAGCCTTAGGAAACCTGAAGCTACTCAACACACTAATCACGGCATTGAATGGAAATAAAGGTAATTAAAATAATTAATTTTTTAAAGCTTAGGAAACATGTTTTTCACAATATGACATAATAAGGAAGGGAAAGTAAAACCATGCAATTAATGTGAATAAGTAGGTGAAGAGTTGAATAAATTACTCTAATTAAGCACAAAAGAACTCATGAAATATGGGTTTATCATGTAGCCTCAGATATGCTCCTTTAACAAGATGTGATCTTCAACGCCAGCTTTAGGGCTCCTTTGGGGCATTGAACGCCAGCTAGGAGGTAGCTCCTTGGCGTTTAACGCCCAGAATGGGCAGGCTCATTCGAAAAAAAGTATAAACCATTATATGTTTCTGGAAAGCTCTGGAAGTTAGCTTTTCAACGCCGTTGAGAACTCATCATTTAGACCTCTATAGCCTCAGATATGCTCGTTTGAGTGCACGAAGGTCAGATCCTAATAGCATATGCAACGCTTTCCTTGCCTCTGAATCAGACTTTGCCAAGACTCCTTAATTTCAGCCAGAAAATACCTAAAAACATCATAAAACATACAAACTCATAGTAGAATCAAAAAATGTGAATTTTGCACTAAAAACTATGAAAATATAATAAAACTTAAACAAAACATAACAAAAACTATATGAAAATGATGCCAAAAAGCGTATAAAATATTCGCTCATCATGCATACAAGAATGATGCATGTCTAGTCTTAATGCAGGTAATGAGCTCATCTATTAGTTATATACCCGCTTCTGACATTACCCAAAGTCCTTTAACCAGGTAATGCCTTACAGTTTGCATACTTGCTGTAAGCCTCTTATCTTACAGTGTGGCACCCTATAGCCAACATATGCATTCATATCATTTGTAAGCAATCTCTATCTTATAGGTGCGGCATTCTAAACTGTATGATTAGATATCCTCTATAAGCAACCCCAGGTCTTAAGCTTACAGATGCAGCCCTCAGTTGTTGTGTATCCCACGAAAGCGATCTCAGTGGTCGCACCACCATCTTTCTGGCTGCCTCCTCGCAGCAGGTCATCACATAATCATTCTCAATATCATCCTTAGTTTTATAATCTTGATCGTTGTCTCTTTCCTTTCTTGTTTCTCTTTATAGTGCATATTTTGTTGTTCTTTTTATGCTTTCTTAACTAATTTATATTGAGTTAAACCCCAAAATAGTCTTTGAGATACATAAAATGGATCGATTTGGTCCTCGACATTCCAATTGCACTACTAATGTCCTCGAGATTGAATAAAATGCACCTAGTTAGTTCCTTCCTCGTTTTCTGTCCAACTTGCTTCTCGGTGGGAGTGACCTGGCACTGACCTGGCATCCTGGAGTGTGTAATAGTTACAGGAGGTGGCAATTGAAATTGTTTAACCCAATTTGGTCTCTGATCCCCGTTTTAACCCTAAATATAGAAGTAGCACACCACTTCTTCTTCTTATTATTATTATTATTATTATTATTATTATTATTATTATTATTATTATTATTATTATTATTATTATTATTATTATTATTATTATTATTATTATTATTATTATCTCGTTTTAGAATGATAGTTGGATGTGCAAATGAAGGTAACGGGAGTTTTATTCGATCAACGATAAGGATGCGTAGTCATAGCAGAGCGTCGCGAGTGCCAGAGTAGTGTGGGTGTAGGTGCCGCCCTATGCTCCGATGGTCTGGAATAGATACCCACCCAAATAAGCACTTCTTCGGATGCCTGAATTACAACATGAGTTTTTCTTTAAGAATTTTTGTTGAGTTATATTATGCTAACTCGTAAATTTGCTGCACACAGAATAGTGAAAAAAGATGGTATGGGTTTTTTCAATGGACAAGCATTGTAGAAGATGATAATGGAAATTTTGAAGATGCTACAACAAATAACAATGAAGAAGTGATCGTCAATCTAGCTTTGACGATACAAACGTTAGGATTGCTGGTTTTTTCTTGTTAGTTGTTGTTTTAGTTGTGCTGGTAAAAATTTAACAATATTGTTTATGAATGATGAAAGTATTTGTTTATGAATGTATAGTCACTCTATGTTGTATTAGTGTGGTCTATTTTGATAGATTATGAAACTAAAACCCAAAATAAATGAATAGAACAAGTAAACTAACAATAGCAATTTTAATTATAATTAAGACATTGTCAATATAACACATAATGATAAATACCATAAAACAACTACCAGAAAGAAACACAAGAGGATCTCAAAGTTTAAACGGTCATTGTAAAGTATTTACTACCAAAATAAAGAAACCATACAATTTGGTTATGTGTTATTTTTAAATGGAAACAAAAAAAACAACCAATGCCCTAATTCCATATATGATCAAACATCAGCAGCTAGTGGCTCCAATATCAAGTGCTTTTCTTCCTTGGTATTTTGAACCCCGTAGTTGGAACAAACTTCAAAAAACTAGCCAACCTAGAAGATGTTGCAGCACTTTCTCCTTGAATGGGATCAACAGAAGTAGTTACTGGTGGAGGTGAGTTCCTCCTTTTGGTTGAAAATTTACGTGGTCTTTTTGGTGCGGTAGTGGTGGTGCTTGAGTAAAGTTAGGAAATTTATTGTTTGTTTGAATTAATGTGAACAAGGAGCTATGATAAAAAAGTAAAAAACAAATGTTAAGATTAACTTTTACCTCATCATGTGTTCCACCATAGTTTGGTTGGGATAAGTCAATTTCTGTTGCTTGATGTGCAACCATTGGTGGTGAAAGGTTGTCTATAATAGTATCAGAAACATGAGAATGATTTTGGATACCTACACTAGGAGGAGTTTTAACTACTTGTGGTGCCTTATTGGCAGTGTTGTCTTATTGGACTTGGCAGCTGCCACAACAGCTGTTGTAACTGCAAGAGCAGCAATAATCTCATCAGCTCTCTTTTTTTTTTACATTCTCTCTTGGTGTGACCCTTTACTCCACAATATGTGTATGTGAATGGCTTCATCTATCTCTTTAGACTAACAGTTGGCTTAGCTTTCTTATTTCCCTAATTACCCTCATCAGCATCCTTGCTTCTTTCCAGGCCACTCCCGCTGGGAAGCAAGTTGGACGGAAAATTCGAAAGGGACTAATTAGGTGTATTTTATTAATCTCGGGGACATAAGTAGTGCAATTGGAAAGTTGGAGATCAAATCGGTGCATTTCGTGAATCTCAAGGACTATTTTTGGGTTTAACTCAATTTTCATAATCTCTTTAAAGTCCTATTTTGTCTTTCATCTCTGCCTCCTTAATATGTTCTTACCACTCCCTAAGTATTTTATGAAGGAAAATTTGTCTTTTAATAATTATTTTATTATTTTTCATAAAATAATATTTTTAATAATATTTTATTCCAAAACTTTCAAAAATTATATTTTAACCCCCAACTTTTTGGTACTTTTACTTTGATCCCCTTAACTTTTGATATTCATACTTTAATCCATTAAAGTTTTGATATTTATACTTTCCACCCCAAAATAATCAAAGCATTAGGGTTTGGTGTTCTTTATCATACTCAAAGTGTTCTTCTTGTTCTTCATAAATTCATCAAATTCTTTCTTGAATTCTAGCTATTTTTTTTTATTTTTACGGTAAACGATTTTTACCATAATTCAAATTAAGTTTCCAGCCACCAAAGCCCCATGATTTTAACTTGATTTCATCATTAATTTGAGGGTGGAATCAAGCTAGGGTTTTGGTTTTTTCTGTAGCCATGCAATTGAAACCTCAAGCTTGATTTTCATCAATTTTCCAACAAGAATCGAACATAGAAACATTCAAATTCAAGCACAAGCAAACCATACAGTAATCACACAACTCAAATACAATTAATCAATATTAATTTCACCAAACCCTCCCTCTCTTTGAAGCTCCAAATATCGGCTACTCATCCAAGTGTTCCTAGCTTACTTTTCCTCATAAATCCAATCAAACGCAACTTTAAAACCTCAAACCCCAAATTGAACGTACCCTTGGCATCATGTTAGGATAGAATTCCTCACCTCAAACTTGCTAGAAATTGAAGTTTCTTGGCTCATAAGTCAAGCTAAGTAAATGATCTATGGAAGAACATCAAGAACACACAAGTTTAACAAGGTTTACTTGTAACCAAATTGAAGAAGGAGGGAGAACAACTATCTCACCTGATTTTGATCCGAGAAAGGTCACATGGTTTTAAAGAGGAAGAAGAGAAGATCACTTTCGTCAGTTCATAATTTTGATTTGAGTTTGAGTTTCGGAGAAA
Source organism: Arachis ipaensis (assembly GCF_059453495.1). Taxonomy (NCBI): domain Eukaryota; kingdom Viridiplantae; phylum Streptophyta; class Magnoliopsida; order Fabales; family Fabaceae; genus Arachis; species Arachis ipaensis. The sequence continues at coordinate 90,155,067 of NC_142442.1, read as the reverse complement.
TCATGATTTGAAATTCAAGGTGTTACAAGTTTTCTCTCTTCTCTTTCTCCCTTATTTTCAGCCAAAGAAGAAGGAAATGAGAAGCTTGGAGTATCTTGGGGGTGGGGGAGAACCGTGATTGGTTGGATAGGGAGGTTGATCAAAAAATATCTCAGGTGGGTAATTACTAAAACTAGATGAATTATAACACAAATAACAACACTTCTAGAGATTAATATTTGAGCTACTAGTATAGATGACACAAATAACATAATAAGCATGATAATAGAAGGTATATGATAAAGCATTAGCATTGCTAAAGTCATTAGAGAGTTCGGCCATTAACTTGACACCAGAAGACTGTGAGTATGGTTAAACGTATCTCCTATTTTTAACTAAAGCAAATCAAATAATATTATATTATTATTCAAGCAACTCTAATATTAATATAATAATAATATGATATTGTTATTTGTCTTTTCTCATGAATTTTGTTCGGCTTGTCAAACTAAAACTTACTACGAAACCAAAATCTAAAATTTCTAACCGACGCGGCTAAAAAACTAGGTTCTTTGCAACTGTGTCGTCAAGCTTAACTCAATAGAGGTGCTTTCTTAGAGAAGACATAATGATGATGTAGATTGAGGTGCTTGTTGATACAACAGAGGTGCTTGGAGGGGCTTCCTCCATTGAACTTTTGAAAAATTTCGTTTCTTCAAAAAAAGTCTCGTTTCTCCAGAAACTAGGTTGTTACACTTCCCATGGTGCATGTGTGCTCCCGTTGTATCTTCATATCTAAAAACAACCTTTCTTGGGAATCATGCTGGCCCAGATAAACCAATTGCACCCATAACCATATGTCTTGCATTTTGCATAGAATGTGTATGGCTCAGATGCATACATAGTCTAATCGACTCCTCTAGAGATTCTGATAAGAAATTAACTTGGGTTTAATAAATTTAAGTATTAAAATCCCAATGGTAAGGGGACAAGAAAAGAATGGAACCAAGAAGAGGAATTTATTGGCATAAAGAGACACAACGGAAACATAAAAAGATAGATCAATGAAGTTTTTTCTACTAGACCTCTAAGAAACCTATTCTTTGCAACCTAGGTCACCGGAAGGGGCTCCCTACTAGACCTTCAAAGAATTTGTCCTTGACAACCTAGATCAAAGGGATAAAAACTGAAAGAAACCACCACGTAGATCACCTTAGTGTTGGATCCTTCAATCTGCTTCATACAACAAGAAAAGCAAATTACTCACCTCACTTAATCACACAATAAAAATGTGCTAAAAGCAACGGAAAATTTATTCATCAAAAGTTCTGTAAATGGTCTCACCAAAGAAGTTTAAATAGGGCCTTAACAAACTAAAAAAGATAAGATAAGATCTTGAAATTTAAATCATATTTTATCTTTAATGTAGATCAGATTGGATTTAAATTTTAAATTTCAAAAATAGTACTACTAAGCAAATTAGAACTAACAAATCTTCTAACAAACTCTAACCACAAAACAAACTAAAACAAAGGCCTACATTTTCGAAATTTAATGATAAATTATGCTTCCCACTGAATTTGAAAAGCATTATTGGGCGTCTTGCTGTCCTGACTTAGCCCAATGGGCCTTGCCCATTCTTCCTTGGTTAGAACCTGATGTATGATAAACTCCATTTTTAGGGTTTATCTTGTATCGAATTTGAGAGGTTTATCAATATTCTTTCGCACTTATTCATACAAAATGCATGGTTTTGTGTCTCCTTTCTAATTTTCCTTCATAGTTGAAAACATGCTTCTTTGGCCTCAATTATGCCACATTTTAATCCTCTTCATTTACCATTCGATGCCGTGATTTATTTGTTAAGTGATTTCAGAGATTATAGGGCAAGAATGGCCTATAAGAGAGGAAGGAAGCATGCATAAGTGGAAGGAGCATGAAAATTGGATCTTTGGAGCATTAGCATCGACGCGCACGCGTGGCCTACATGCATGCATGGATGTGTGTGATAAACCCCAATTGTAGGGTTTATCTTGTGTTGAATTTAGAGCATTTTGATAACCTTTCCTCACATTTATTCAATAAAATAGCATGATTTTGTGATTGTCTCCTTATTTGTGCTTAGATGTGATAACATGCTTTTTAGACCCTTAATTTGATGATTTTTATCTTCCTTTGATTCCACTAGATGCCTTGATGTGTTTGTTAGTGATTTCAGATTGGAAAGGGCTAGGAAAGGATCAAAGGAGTGAAAGGAAAGCATACAAAGTGGAGAAATCATGAAAAACCAATGATTTGGAAAATGGCATGGATGCACGCGCACACTATGCGCTCCCGCATGGATTGTGAAAAGCTCCCTGGACGGGTACGCGTGTTGTGCGTGTACGCGCCGAAGGCCGCACGTGATTCTTTTAGTCAAACTCGTGCCTGGTGATTTTGGAGGGTTTCTGGTCCCATTTGGAGCAGAGTTTTTGGCGGGAAAAGATAAAAGAAACCAAGGATTGAAGGGGAGGGCATCACTTCACATCATACACACACATTAGAATTAGGATTAGTTAGTTCTAGAGAGAGAAGCTCTCTCTTCTCTCTATAATTAGGATTAGGTTTAGGTTAATCTCTCCTCTTAGATCTAGGTTTTAATCTTTGCTTTCATCTACTTCTACCTTTCAATTCTATGTTTCTATATCTTGTTCTTTCATTCTCTTGTTGTAATTTCTTCTATTTTATTTCTATACTTTGTTGTGGATCTACTTTTGCTCCTTTATTCTCTTTTAATGCAATTTTAGGTAATTCATGTCTATTATGTTTTCTTTGATTGTTGTTGTTAATTCTTTGTATCTAATTGTTGTTAGAATTCAATCTTGTTGTCAATTTACTATGCTTTCCTTTTGTGCCTCCCAAGTGTTTGATGAAATGCTTGGTTGGATTTTAGAGTAGAATTTTATGTTCTTGGCTTGGGAAGGTAACTTAGGAACTCTTGAGTTACTAATGTCCAAGTGATTGATAGTTGATAGCCATTAACTCTAATTCTCACTAATTCAATTATTGGAGAGCTAGGACTTATGGACTGGGATTGGTATAGCTCACTTGACTTTCCTTTACTATTAGTTAAGGGATGACTTAGTGGGATTGATCCTTGCAACTATCATGTTGTGGTTAGTGATAAGGATAGAGATCCATGACCACCAAGCTATGGTTATTTTGTAATTCTTAGTCAGGAGATCAATAATAAGAGTGATTATATTTATAAAGAGTAAAAAGCATAAATTAAATAGTACTTGTATGCAGTAAAGAAGAACAGATTGAGGTTTTAGAGATGCTCTACCTTCTGAATATCTTCTTTCCTACTGTCTTCTTCTTCACGCACGCAGGTCTCCTTCCATGCAAGCTGTATGTTGGTGGATCACCATTGTCAATGGCTACCATCCATCCTTTCTGTGAAAATAGTCCAAATGCGTTGTCACCGCACGGCTAATCATCTGTCGGTTCTCACTCATGTTGGAATATAATTCGTTGATTCTTTTGCGTCTATCACTACGCCCAACACTCGTGAGTTTGAAGCTCGTCACAGTCATCCCTTCCCTGATCCTACTCGAAATACCACAGACAAGGTTTAGACTTTTCGGATCTCAGGAATGGCTGCCAATAATTCTAGCCTATACCACGAAGACTCTGATCATGAACCAAGATGCTAAGAGATACACACTCAATCTAAGGTAGCATGGAAGTGGTAGTCAGGCACGCGTTCATAGGTTGAGAATGATGATGAGTGTCAAAGATCATCACATTCATCATGGTTAAGTACGAGTGAATATCTTAGAATAGAAACAAGCGTGTTTGAATAGAAAACAGAAGTAATTGCATTAATTCATCGAGACACAGCAGAGCTCCTCACCCCCAATCACGGAGTTTAGAGACTCATGCCGTAGAGATACAATGTAAAACATGAAAATGTCATAAGGTACAAAATAAATCGCTAAAAGTTGTTTAAATACTAAACTAGTAACCTAGGTTTACAGAAAATGAGTAAACTACCATAGATAATGCAGAAATCCACTTCCGGGGCCCACTTGGTGTGTGCTGGGGCTGAGACATGAGCTTTACACGTGTCTAGGCTGTTTCCGGAGTTAAACACCTGGTTGTAACCTGTTTTGGGCATTTAACTCCAACTTGTAACCTATTTCTGGCGTTTAATGCCAGAATAGGGCAGAGAACTGGCGTTGAACGCCAGTTTGCGTCATCTAAACTCGGGCAAAGTATGGACTATTATATATTTCTGGAAAGCCCTGGATGTCTACTTTCCAACGCAATTGAGAGCGTGCCATTTGGACTTATGTAGCTCCAGAAAATCCACTTTGAGTGTAGGGAGGTCAGAATCCAACAGCATCTGCAGTCCTTTTTCAGCCTCTGAATAAGATTTTTGCTCAGGTCCCTCAATTTCAGCCAGAAAATACCTGAAATCACAAAAAAATACACAAACTCATAGTAAAGTCCAGAAATGTGATTTTTATTTAAAAACAAATCAAATCATACTAAAAACTATGTAAAAACAATGCCAAAAAGTGTATAAATTATCCGCTCATCACCAAACCTTACCAAGATCTTTTTGTCATTTGATTTCCTTTATCATTTACTTTCCTTGTTTCCTAATCAAAACCCCAAAATATACATGTCCATGACCAATAACAAGAACACTACCCTGCAATTCCATTGAGAGACGACTCGAGGTTTAAATACCTCGATTTATAAATATAGGGTTTTGTACTTGTGACAAAAAATCTTTTGTATGAAAGGATTATTGTTTGGTTTAAAAACTATACTTACAACGAGAATTCATTTGTGAATTCTGAACCATCAATTTTCCATTCACCAGCGTGTTGCTGGGATTGGCGCGCAAAAGCTGGCGCATTCCCGTGGCTACGCAAGAACTCTATGCTCACGTACGCATGCATTACGCGTAGGCGTGGATCGCTAAAGCCAAGGGATGCGTATGCGTGGCCTACGTGTACACGTGATGCTCGGAACGTGACATTTTAAGTGAAATCGTGGCTGGCGATTTCACAGGAGCTGTAGGATCTTAGATTTGGATCTTGTTACTTTGATTTCTATTAATGCATTGAGGAATTTCATGTTCATTATTGTTAATTGCTTGATTGTTATTAGTTGTTTATAGTAGATAACTTTGATTTGAATTTTCTTCTCAATTTCACAATGTCTTTCAATTTTGTTCACCAAGTGTTTGATGAATTGTAAATTATAGTTATGGAGTAGACTTTTCATTCTTGGCTTGGGGGTTGGGTAATTGGAGACACTTGAATTGTCAATGTCCTTTGTTGATTCATAATTGGAAATTGCTAATTGAGTTGCATGCGACTAAAGCTAGTCCTTCCTTAGGATTTGACTAGGACTTCTGGACTCAAATTGATTATCTCCACTTGACTTTCCTTTATAGTTAGAGGTTGACTAAGTGGAGCAAAAACGAATTATGGTCACATTTGATGGAGACTATGATGATAGGACTTCCAATTCTCACCCCCTAGCCAAGGCTTTTACATTGATTTATTATCATTCACCTTTATGAGCTTGATTTCTCGGTTCCTTGTTCCAAATGCTAATTACTGATTGTTTCAATTCATGTCCATTTACTTTTCTTGTACCCAACTCCAAAACACCAAGAGAACTCCTAACCAATGATATGCACCTTAGAGCAACTCCTAGGGAGAACGACTCGGGATCCTACTCCCGGTTATTGATTTGAATTATGGTGACACATTTTCTAACTTTGACATGAGGATTCCGTGTTGGTTTAGACTATACTCACGACGGGATTTTATTGGTAAATTCTATACCGACACAAAATTCTTGCATCAAATTTTGGTGCCGTTGCTAGGGAGTTGCACATGAGTGCCATGTTATTGGTTAGTGTAAATATGTTGATATGTGCATACTTGCATTTTCCTTGATTGTTTATTAGTTCAATTGTTAGTTAGGATTAGTCTTTGTTTAGTTCATTTTATTGTTATGAGCTTTATACTTCCTTCATTGAATGACGTGTTCTTTACCGGATCCGAGCTTAGCTACATTTGACCCTGAGATTGAAAGAACTTTGCTTCACATTAGGCAAGCTCAGAGACGGTTGGCCTTTGGAGGTGGTAAAAGAGTTTTTACCAATTCACCAACCATATCCGAGGTTGATTCCGAATCATTATTTGAAGAAGGCACTATTTACTCTTCTATCGATACTACTAATAGCTCTTCCATTGATCTAGGTACTAATGAGGGAAAAATGATTTCACACAAACTCACCGGCAAGTGTACCAGATCGCATCAAGTAGTAATAACTCACAAGAGTGAGGTCGATCTCACAGTGATTGATAGATTGAGCAACTTTAGTTAGGTGATGAATTTAGTTAAGAGAATAGTTGATGATTTGAGCAAAACTTGATTAACAGAAGTAAAATTGCAAGAAACAAAAGGGAGAAGTTAAATTGACAAAATCTTAAAGTGCAGAAGAAGTAAATTGTAGAAACTTAAATTGCAAGAAAGTAAAAGAGCTGAAACTTAAATTGCAAGAAATGTAAATAACTAAAACTTAAAGTGCAAGGTATTGAAATTTGCTGAATCTAAATTGACAAGAAACTTAAATTGCATTAAGAATAAAGGGATTTGGGTATTGGGATTCAAATTTAACTAGAAAATAGAAGTGCAGTGGATTAAAGAAGTACGAGATGAAGAGAAATTGCAGAAGAACTAAAACAGAAATGAAAAATTGCAGAAGAATCAAAACAGCAAGAAAGCTTAACTCAGTTATGAAATCCTAAAAGAGAAATTTGACAATTGCAGGAGAGTAACAAGAACAGCAAGCAAATCTAGATCTCAATTACTCTTTTGACCAAAAAGTAAAGAAGAAATTACAGCAGAAATAAAATGAAAATAGAGAAGAAAGTTCGGATCCAATTTCCAATTCTTAGAACTATAAAAAGGAAAAGTAAAAGATGATTCTCAGATGAAGAATTTCAGTGGAGTCCTTCAATCTGAGTTGATAACCCAAAACAGAAAATAGAAGTTGCAGAAGAAATAACAAACAGAAAGAAAACTTAGATCTGATCCCAATTCCCCCAAATTCTAAAATGAAAATTACAAGAGAAAAAGAAAAGTAAAAGAAAAGTGTGTTGTAAAAAGTTCTTCTCCAATCAAAATTACTCCTATTTATACAATTTCTATTTTTAGTCACCAAAACTTGGAGTGGGCTTTTTGATTTGGATTTGGCCTTGAATAAGTGGGTCAAGGGTGGCTTGGTTCTCTTTCCAGTAGAACGCTTAGTTCACTGAATGAGCGCTACGTTCATTCTCTTGGTGTGTGTAACAACCCCGGTTTTCGAGTACGCGAGATCTTTTCTGAAAGTACGGAGAACTCCGGAAGATTAGTAAGGGGAAAACCTTTGATATATCATCAAGTATCTCAATTCTCATTGTCATTATGTTATCTTTAAGCTAGAACCTCTTCCGAGGCAAGCTCGATAACGCGGTCATGAAGAACCTAGTTTTTGAACCGTATCGGTTAGGAGTTTTGATTCGATTTTTCGTAAATAGTCTCAGTTTGACAAACCGGACCCGATTTATGAGAGAAGAGAGATAATAGGATGATGTTATCATTATATTAGTATTAGAAGCTTCTTGAATGATATTATAAGGTTACCTGATCAGTTTCAGTTAAAAACAGAAAATCGGTTTAACCGGGTTCACAGTTTACTGGTGCAGCTTAGCACCAGCACTCTCTGATGACTTTAGCAATGCTAAGGCCTCATTATACATGTCTTATTCTCATAATAAATATGTTACTAGTGTCATTTATGCTAGTAGCTCAGAAAATAATTTTTAGAGATGTTTTTGCAAGTGTTCCGATACATCTAGTTTTAGTAGTTATACACCTGAGATATTTTAATATTATTTTAATCCACCTCCAAGCCAACCAATCACAACTCACCCTACACCCCCAAAATCCCCAAGGCTGGCTCATTTTCACTTTGTGGCCAAAAATAGGTAGAGAGAAAAAGAGAGAAAAGTTCTTAGTTCCAAATCTTCAAAGCTTGATTTCTGCTGAACTAAAACTCAAATCAAAATTCCAATCCGACCAAAATGATCCTCTCTTCTTACTCTACATGATCATATGACTTATCAAGGCTGAAATCAAGGTGAGTTGGCTGCACCATCTCTCTTTTGATTCGGTTTCAAGGAAACATGCTTAAATATGTGTTTTCTTGATGTTCTTCCTTAGGAATCATGCCTAACTTGACTTGAGGGCCAAGAAATGTGACTTTCCAGCAAGTCTAAGGTTAGAAATCACCTCCTAATGTGCTGAGGGATATTTGGTTAGTTCAGGATTTTTGGATTTAAAGTTGTTCTTGATGTGATTTAGGAGGAAAAAGTGCTAAAGGACCACCTGAAAGTCTACCTGAATTAGGAGCAGCAAAACCAGGTAGGGTGTCACGAAATTAATCTTGATTATTTGTGTTTGAGTTGTGTGAATGTTGTATAAATTGTCTGTGCTAAAAATTGGTTGCATATATGATTGATTCTTGGTGAAAATTTGGTGAAATTTTGATGAAATTTGATGAAATTCAAGCTTTAAAGTTCATGTTCTTGGGGCAGCTGGAAAAACGAAACCCTAGGCTTAAATTGGGGTTCAATTTGTGTTGAAATCATGTAGAAAAGATGGGGTTTTAGTGGCTGCTAATTTATTATGAATTATGATAAAAATCGGTTGTTGAAAAGACTGAAAAACGGGTAAAAACAGAGAAAGAATCTGAAGAATTTATGAAGAACATGAAGAACACTTTGAGTGTGATGAAGAACAAGCTTTAGATCCTTAAAAGGGCAAGGAAGTAAAAATTTTGGTGTTTAAGGGGTTATTTAGTAATTTCTGAAATTTAGGGTGGTTAAAGTAGAAATATTAAAAGTTACGGGTGGTAAAAAGTGAATTTTAAAGGTTAAAAGTAAAAGGTAAGTTAATTTTTGAAAATTAATGATAAGATAATAAATAATAATAAAATATTAAATAATAATATTTAATTAAAAATAATATTTTAATAAAATAATAAAATAATGCGGAAAAGACAGTTTTCTGTAAAAGCTTTAGAAAGACAACTTTAAGTGCAGAATCTCATAATTACCTTCATAAAACACTTAGGGAGTGGTAAAAACATTTTAGTGAGGCAAAGATAAAGGAAAGATAAAAAGATAAAGAAAAGATAAAGATCGAAGAAAAAGTCTGTAAAGTTTTAATGACAAAAAAACAGACAGAGACTAGTGAACGAACTAGGGCAACTTAGTTAGTACTTGAGTTGCGACTAGGGTTAGGTATTATATGAAAAGTTAAACTGTTTCAGTATAGACTTAATGAACCTATACTTGGGACATGCTAACTATTCATACCGAAATTTACATATGCTTTAAATACAGAAGTTAAACAGAGAAATCAGAACAGGGTAAAGAGACTAAGAGCAGAAGGCTTATTGAAAAGTTATTTGTTGCTTGAGGCAACCCAAGAGATATTATATATATATATATATATATATATTTGTTGCTTAATGCAACCCAAGAGATATTATTTATTTGTTTGTTGCTTAATGCAACCCAAGAGATGTTTGTTTATTTATCTGTTGCCCTGAGGCAACCCAAGAGTAATTTTCCGTTCCCAAGAGTATATATTTCCTGTGAGTAGAAAGCAAAGGCTATCTCAATAGAGCTGCTAATAATTGTATGCGCATTTATTTGAACGGAAAATTGTATCCGGGAAATCGTGAACTCGTGACCAGATAAATGTCGGGAATGCAGGTGCTAACCGACACATGAGCTCATGGCCTGCGCTAGGGCTAGACATGCATCATTCTTGTCTGCGCATTATTCTTTGTTGCATTCCTACTTGTGTGTGATCTATTTCTTTATGTTTGTTTGCTCGAGTGTTATGTCTATGCTTTATCTTCTTGTATTCTTCTGCTTGTGTTCTGTTCTTTGTTTTTCTATCTATTTTTAACTTCTGTTTACTACATTACTGTGTTCTATTATCCATCTGCTAATCGAAAACGAATAAATGAATGTAACTAACAACCCCGACCCTACTAAGAACTCCCCAGTTCTTACCCCTTCTCTCCCTTCCTCCCCCTCAGATGGAGACGGGCATGATCTTCTATGAGTTCGAGGACCCTTACGTCTACGAGGATCCGGTACATCACAGTTACTTCATCATGGGATTGGAGCCTCATATTAGATGATATACATTACCTAATCGAGCTTTTCAACATCCTCTGTCTAGCCCGTATTTTGACCCTGATGCTCCTTACGACTTTCCTTTATCCTGGTTACATCCTGACGCACCTGTACATCCTTTTCCTGATGATCCTGAGCACCCGGTACTAGCTCAACCTTTGAATGAGGTGGAACCTGAGCCTATCGTTCCTGATGAGCCCGAGTTAGCTGGTGACTACGTACCTGTGATACCACCAGAGTGGGACTTTCCCCCTGAGCCGATCCCTGACTTTCCACAGCCTGATGAGCCAGCACTACCGGACGATGGGGTAACCCCTATATACGCGAACGGGCCTGTGCTTGCGAATGGTTTTGTACATAGTGACAGCAGTGCTTCTGGTGGATCTGAGGGTATAGCTATAGCTGCGGACGATGAGGAGGAGGAGGATCCTGAGATAGAGATAGAGCAGGATGAGGAGATAGACGAGCCTCACGGCGATTCTCCGAACGGCCACGTGTAGATATAGCTTGACTGCGGAAGGGGCATTCTTTTGATGACACTCTAGTCTGACATTATCTGTTAGTTAGTCTCTCACTTGTGTTAGTACACCCGAGAGCTAGGAGCTATATAGTGGTTAGGCTAGCCTAGGCGCCAGTTTAGTGGCTTTTTGTATGGGCCAGGCCCTGGGAGTGTCGTGTATATATTAGCTACCTAGGATGACGAGGATGTAAACTGACTTGATCTTGTGTAAACGCTACATGTTTTGTTATAGTGTACATGATGTATATTATCAGCTGTGTTTCTATGTTTATTTATGCTTCCTTTCTACTTCTCTCATTG